>NW_027256884.1:12315639-12378139 GCF_029215685.1 Pituophis catenifer annectens | reverse complement strand
CTGCAGAGACGAGGTAGCCTGAGTGTTTATCAATCAATAAAACACACAAGGAAAGGACATCTGTGGCTGTTCTTTTTCCACTTCAAGGTGCCGTTTGCCTTTTATTTCCAACTCCCTCTTTTTAGTTCAGAAGCCATGGTGCCGCTGTGCGCACAAATCAATTCCAAGTTGGGTTATAAACACTTTCGGTTCCTCCTCTTCTCCTTTGCTTTGGCTTTCAAGGGTACAGTTCAGACTTAGGAACAGCTCGGTTCTCATTTCATTTCTTTCTGGTCCCAGCTCTGAGGAGCATGTTTGAAAGCAGAGAACACAGGGAAGTTTATTTTTTTTAATTTTTTTTTTTAAAATTTTATTTATATGCCGCCCTTCTCCGGAGACTCAGGGCGGTTTACAATGCGCTAAGCAATAGCCTTCATCCTTTTGTATATTTATACAAAGTCAGCTTATTGCCCCCACAACTGGTTCCTCAATTTACCTACCTTAGAAAGGATGGAAGGCTGAGTCAACCTTGAGCCTTGGCGAGATTCGAACCTGCAGTAATTTCAGGCAGCTGGTCTTAATAACAGGGTGCTTTAGACCACTGTACTACCAAGGCTCCATTTGAAACTTAAGGGTTGAATTTCTTAGTCTCGTTCGTCATACCCTTTTAGCTCTTCTAAAATGTGATCCTGGGTCCTCACAAATATATTTGATTATTTTAGTCAAGGTTTCTCCTGACAAACCTTCCCTTGGTTGACAAATCATGATACAGATAAAAGAGAATATTTGTAGCTCAGAGTTGAATTATGGGGATCTTTATGCTCTCTGAGCTTGGTGGAATAGAATAGAATAGAATAGAATAGAATAGAATAGAATAGAATAGAATAGAATAGAATAGAATGGAATGGAATGGAATGGAATGGAATGGAATGGAATGGAATGGAATGGAATGCAATGCAATGCAATGCAATGCAATGCAATGCAATGCAATGCAATGCAATGCAATAAAATGGAGTGGAGTGGAATGGAACGGAACGGAACAAAACAGAACGGCATGGCATGGCATGGCATGACATGGAACAGGATGGAAAGGAATGGGACAGGATGGGATGGAACAAAACGGAACAGAACAGAACAGAACAGAACAGAATTATTCTTTACTGGCCAAGCGTGATTAGACACACAAGAATAACAGAGTTGAAAGGGACTTTGGAGATCTTCTAGTCCAGCCCCGTTGGTCTCAAGAATGAGATCCCATACTATTTCAGATAAATGGTCACCCAGTCTCTTTTTGAAGCCTCCAGTGATGGAGCACCCACAACCTCTGAAGGCAAGCTATCCATTGGTTGATTGCTCTCATTGTTTTCAGAAATGTTTCCTCAATTCCATTACTTCTCTCCTTGGTTAGTTTCCATCTATTGTTTCTTGCCTTGCCCTTTGTTGCTTTGGAAAACAGTTTGACCCCCGCGTCTTTGTAGGAGCCCCTTAGATACCCAAACTAAGTAACTGTACCCAGACTAATGTATTTTTAATGTATCTTTATAGTGGTATGAATCTTCAAGCAGATGTACATGGAGATTCTGCGAGGTCCCATTTCTCCACCATCAAGGTCGTCTGCAACCATTTTGAAGACTGTCGGAAGGAGGCAAAATCAATCAGTCACCCTCAAAGACAATGGTTGACCCTATCTTTGTGTTCAAGCAGAATGTGTCTCAAGCAGACAGCAACATGTGTTTGACCTCAGGTGGCAAAGTCGCTCAACATTGCTATGAGCACCTGGAGTAGTTTACCCAGACCTTAAGGACTCTGTGATTTTCTCAGGCTAATCTCTGGAAATTAGCTTTTACTCTGGAGATGCTGCTGATTGTGTGTCTAAAAGCCAGTGGTTACGTTATGGAGTGCTATTGATTTATTGATTTATCTTTCTTTTTTTTAAAAATTGTGCAGTTTTACTTTTTTAAAAAAAGATTATATATTAAATATGGTAATTGCTGCATGGCAGGAGTGATCTCCAGAGGTTGAAAGATATAGTAAGGAGATCATAGCTGGAAATCTGGGAAAAATTTAATCCATTGCACCAAGCTAAATTTGCAGCAATTGGCTTAGAGTGCCATAGTCATTGGGAAATTGAAAACACAATTAGCTCTACTGGAAATTTGGAATCCAGTTTCCAAAAATGAAAAGACATCTGACTAATGTTGTCATAGGGCCAGGTTGAAGTACAATATACACTTTCTATTGATCATACAAAAAGGGCCAATATTCAATAGATTTATGCGTCTAATACAATTTCCATTTCTATTGATGCAGACTCTAAGAAGAAGTTTTCTTCCTGCTTTACTGAATATATTTCTGTATTCAGCATAGACTGAGTGTACCAGGAACATCTGAGAAAATTACCATTCATCCACACTGCATACAGCTTAGGCTTTAAATATCAAACACGGCAACAAGAAATACAATTACAATAAACATTTAATCCACAATGGGAAAGCTAGCAAAAGCTGCTAACTCCAAGGAGGTGGGGAATAACGGATTAGGCAAGTAAATTACTACCTTTGCTAAAAACACTCGGCCATAAACCATTTGGAAAGACAAGAAGGGGTAAGTGGGTGGGAGAAGGTTGTAGGAATCTCTGGGAACCAAGAACAATTTTAAGATAAACTCCATAACAATAACTGTCTAGGAAGAAATTGTATTCATGAAAGATTGTCTCTTCCTTTTTTCTCAATCACCATTGACATTAGCTCCAAATCTACTTATGTATCACTCTAACTTCATTAATGATCGATGTTCCACTTCCATACACCTCATTTGTATGTATGCCTGAGTAGTGAGCTGGACTAGAATTCCTCCAAGGTTCTTTCCAACTCTTTTACTCTGTTTTGTACCAATAGAAGTGAATATTTGTAGCTCAGGGTTGAACTATGGGGTCCTTCATACACTCTCTAAGCCTGGATGTTTTCTTGCAGGCATTTCATTACCCCAATAAGCAACATCATTCATGTACAGGGCATTCATGTAACTACTATATAAAGCCACACACTTTTGCATTCCAATAGAAGAGATTACTACATTCTTTTACTATCAACCTTCCTTCCATTGAGGACCTGTATACTGCACGAGTCAAAAAGAGGGCTGTGAAAATATTTACAGACCCCTCACATCCTGGACATAAACTGTTTCAACTCCTACCCTCAAAACGACGCTATAGAGCACTGCACACCAGAACAACTAGCACCTGCCCTCTGGAACGATTTGCCCCCAGAGATATGAAGGATACCAAATCTCCGGGCCTTTCGTCGTGCCCTAAAAACTTTTCTTTTCCATCAAGCAGGGCTGGTGTAAAACCCTCCCCCCCCCCTTTTTAGCTCTTTTTAGCTTTTTAAGTGTAAATTGGGTTTTAATTGGATTGTTTTAAATTGTGGGCCAAAGCTGTATAATTCTTTTAATTGATTTTAAATTTTGTATTGGTATGTTTTTTATCCTTGGCTGTGCACCACCCTGAGTCCAACAGGAGAAGGGCGGTATATAAATTGAAATAATAATAATAATAATAATAATAATAATAATAATAATAATAGTAATAATAACAACAACAACAACAACAACAACAACAACAACAACAACAACAACAACAACAACAACAACTAGACACAAGGACAGTTTTTTCCCGAATGCCATCACTCTGCTAAACAAATAATTCCCTCAACACTGTCAAACTATTTACTAAGTTTGCATTACTATTAATCTTCTCATCGTTCCTATCACCCATCTCCTCCCACTTATGACTGTATGACTGTAACCTTGTTGCTGATATCCTTTAGATCTATATTGACTGTTTCTCTATGACTATCATTAAATGTTGTACCTTATGATTCTTGACGAATGTATCTTTTCTTTTATGTACACCGAGAGCGTATGCATCAAGACAAATTCTTTGTATGTCCAATCACACTTGGCCAATAAAGAATTCTATTCTGTTCTGTTCTGTTCTGTTCTGTTCTGTTGTGTTCTGACAGAATCCTGACATTTAGGATTGAACTGTGGGGTCCTTGGAGCTCTCTGAGCTTGGTTGTTTTCTTGCAGACATTTCCTTACCCATCTAGATAACATCATCAGGAGTAGCACTCAGAGCTCAGAGAGCACTAAGCCTATGTATTACCTAATGTGCATCACTATAAAAAGGAATTATGTCTCCTCCCTTTTTGAGTTTGTCCTTTACCGTCTTTTCTGGTCTACCTTTAATAATTCTGTTCTTAACAATGGACGAACTGCAGAATCTTCAGATCTTGTTTGAATTAGCATCACTCCAAAAACACATCTTCTGCTTCCACATTTTCCATAAACAGTGTCTGTTTCTTTTTTTTTTCCTCTTTACAATTCAGAAAAATCCTTCCCTCTTCTCTTTTTACCATTCGCTATTTGCACAGCACTGCCTCTCCCGGTGTCTATTGACATTTTCTGTTTGCTAATTTTGTACATAATTAAACCGACGTTATAAAAATGCTATATGTTTCCAAGTCTCCTTTCATATGGAAGCCAATGGTCTTTAAAAAAAAAGGAGGGGGGGAAACTGGTTCTGAAACTTCCTGCTAGTGAAATGGAGGAGGTCGAAGAACGGACCGAGAATAGCGCAACAAATTAGAGCTATATGGACATGCAAAGTAATTATAGAACATAATTTGCAGAACATTTAAATAAAGCCAAAGCTGTTAAGGAAACCATTTGAGTTAGCTGTGAGCAGAAAGTGGAAACAATAAGAATACAAACAGTGTCAGGAGCACTTGATGTCTCATTTCTTAGAATGGCTACATCAAACCTGAAATCTGCAGTATTTAAGCATCTTTGGAAAGTTGGAGAACTCTGGGCTGTGAACTCTGTATGGTTCAATTCTTACTTAATTCTGTCAACAGATGGAAGGGAATACAGGTCAACCTTCTATTTTTAGTAGACATCGCAGCTAACAAGGAATGATGGAGGATAATGTTGATGGCTGACATTTTCATGGCCCATGAGAGAAAATGGGAGAACTATGTAATTAGGAGTATAAAGATAAGATGAAGGTCTACATCTTCAAGCCAATGGCTGTGAGAAATGTAAGCTTTCTGAGATCAGACTTGTGACGCTGGACAGAATTGATTTGGTTCTGAAGAATTGGAAACTTTTTTTTTCAAAGAAATGTTGCCTATCCCCAGTCTCTACAACAGGGCTGTCAAACTCAAGGCCCACGCAGATTTGGCCTGTAGGGTGCTTAGATCCAGCCCACAGGGCCAGCCTGGAAACAGCAAAGGACCTGCCTATGGTGCCTCTACCAGCAAAAATGAAGCTCCATTTTTGCTGGCAGAGGGCTATCAAAACTAACTAAAAACAAAACAAATGGAGAAATGTTTCCCCTTTTGCATTTGAGCATGTAAGAAGGGACAGGAAAGGAGAAAGGCATAGAGGAAAGACAAAGAAAAAGAAGGAAAGATGGGAAGAGAGCAAGGAAGGAAAAATAAGGAAAGAGGGGAAGGAAGAAGAAAGGAGAATAAAGTGGGAAGGAAAAAGAAGAAAAGGAAGGAAGGAAGGAAGGAAGGAAGGAAGGAAGGAAGGAAGGAAGGAGATTATAATGAGAGTGAGGGATGGTCTTAGGGTAGTTCTGCCTTAGGACTTGGCCACCACAGGTGCCCCTGGCACATGTCCTGTGTCCCGTCCACCATGGCCATGCCCACCCCAGCCATGCTCCCCCTGCCCTCCAAGGTCAAACAGAACCCTGATGTGGCCCTCAATGAAATCAAGTTTGACATCCTGCTCTACACAATAACCCCATTTCTGCAGTTGGTAAATAGAGGTTGATATTATCTCTTCAAACTTGCATAACCAGTTGCTGAGTTAAAAGGCATTAGATGTGTGGTGCGAGCATAGGAGCGATGGAGAACTGTACACAATGCTAGAAAGGAAAAAAAATGAAAAGGAGAGGATGTTAGCTATCTTCTAAACACTGCTGATTATATTCTCAAACAGGTTTATGATTCTTTCCATCAGGAGATCAAACGAGTCACCTAAATAAGGCAGAGACTCAGCCAGGGCCTTCAGAACCTCCAGAGGCTCCTTCCAGTGGAGAGAGCGAAGTGGAGGAGCCTCTTCTCAATGCTCGGGCACACAGGGCTGCCAAAAGGCAGGAGTGGCTACTCAGGAGGAGGAGGTCTACTCAAGAGTAGGGCTTGAGGATAATTGGTCATTCCCTTAGGCTATTTAAGTCACACGCAGCTAATGCTTTCTTGCTAGAAACAACGTCTCATTACTACAGAGCATTTTGGAGAGTGAGCGACTTCTCATATCTGGTTTTCTGGGCTGGTTGCCAACCTTTGTCGGACTTTGTTCTTAATAACTTTGATAAGGACCCATTGCATGGGAAGCCTGCATTCTTGAAAGGGGTTTGTTTGGAATTAAACAGTGTTTGCGAAGTTTGGTGTGTGTCATATTCTCTGGGAATCCGAAGCTGAGGCAAAGCACTTGGTGAGTTGCAATGTCCATGTATTTTTTTTTTAATGTCTGTAAGCTTGTCAGTGTTACTTCATGGTAAGATGGGCAGCCAGTAAACAAACAAACAAACAAACAAACAAACAAACAAACAAACAAACAAGCTGCAACCGAAAAAAACTAAGCATTCATTTTTGACCAAGTCCTTGCTATTATTTCAACTCCGTGGTACAGAAATGTAGTTTTGCTGATAACTTTTATACTCATTATTTGATTCCTTGGTCTTTGAGAACCCCATCCCTTTCTCCAGTACCCAGGTACCCCCCAAAAAAAAGTATAAAAAGAAAACGTGAAACCCGTTCAGAATATATGTAAAGAGGGAGAGAGACTAGAATAAAGACAAAAAGAAGACCAGAGAAGGTGGCCCCAAACAAATGGAAACTCAATTTCACGGAACATTATCTCTCTCAATTCTTTTCCTCTCAGTTTTCATTTTCATTAAAATCACAGGCAACCATAAATTAATAATTACTTCGGGTTGACTAAATGCAGGCCACAGCTTAGCTCTCTGTTTCCTCAGCTGCCCCTTCTTGTTCATGCTGGAAAAAAAAATGTTAATCCACGTAATGGGGTTTGGTCCTTGTCATATAATTCCAGCGCGCAGTTTCACTGATCTATAATGGTCTGTTCTTATTAGCTAGTATTAACTTTATCTTTTGTTCAATCGAGCTTCACCGTTTCCCCAGACGGCCGATAACTCTACTAAAATATCCATTTAAAATGTGTTATTCTTGATGTGCAGTGTTTTCTCATTGCTGAACAAGATTCTCTAACTGTATGCTATAGCATTCTTTTCGCTTTATGTTGCAGGCTATCAAGCAGATGTTTACAATGCTCTCCGGGCTTCCGTGTGTCTTCTTCACCTTACATCATTTCACGGGGAGAGAAAAACGGATGCATAGAATAGAATAGAATAGAATTTTTTATTGGCCAAGTGTGATTGGACACACAAGGAATTTGTCTTGGTGCATATGCTTTCAATGTACACAAAAGAAAAGGTTCTTCAAGAATCATAAGGTACAACACTTAATGATAGTCATAGGGTACAAATAAGCAATCAAATCATACTAGGAAACAGTCGATATAAATTGTAAGGATTCCAGCAACAAAGTTACAGTCATATAGTCATAAGTGGAAGGAGATGGATGGTGGGAATGATGAGAAGTCTGCACTAATGGTAGTGCAGACTTAGAAAATAGTTTGACAGTGTTGAGGGAATCATTTGTTTAGCAGAGTGATGGCATGTGGATTCTGGCCTTGATAGGTTGCCGCAAACATTCCCTTTTCTCCTCAAATGTATCTCAACAAAAATAGAGGAAATTTAAAGACATAAAGAAACCGGTAAATCTGCTCTACAGGTTATTTGGGGCTGAGTAGGATTTTTTTTCTCTCTTGTAACTCAAACATTGCTTTCTCTGTTGCATTTGGGAATATGTTTTACAGTTGCTTTCAAATAGACACTGTGCCCTACAAAGATCCTTCTTCTCTGGAGGATGGGATGAGATATGAGATAGTGTGATGACCTGGGATAAGGCACAAAGACAACGCAGTCAGCTGATAGTTCAAAACATCCCTTTATTGCTCCAACTTTTCCCCAAACGCTCCCATGTTTATTGAAAGTCTCAGAGCAAAGCACTGACACTCACACACACATAACAGCCTCTGGCTGTGAGGAGTCCAGCAAAACATTGTTAGCATGATTGCTTCAAAGCAAGAAGTACAGCAAGGCAAAGGAACAAGGCAATAAATCCACGAAGCAAGGAAGAAAGCAATGAGTCCACAAAGCAAAGAGTAAGGCAAAGAGTCCAGAAAGCAAGGAACAAGACAATGAGTCCACGAAGCAAAGAATAAGGCAATGAGACCACAAAGCAAGGAACAAGGCAAGAAATCCTGCAAACTCCAGATGTTGGCAATGGCATGCAAAATTCAGCATTTGTTCCTTACAAATGCCCCTCCCCACAGTGTCTCTTTAAGTCTCAGTCCCCATACGTCCCTTGTGAAAAGCAATGGGGTGCTCCCCTTCCGAGTCATTGGGCCAGCCTATGCTATTCCCACCTCCTCTCCACTCTCCATGCTTGGGGATCAGGAGGGGGTAGTCCTTGCTCATCGCCTGAGCTCCATCGCTCCTCATTTCCAATGCCTGCCCACTCATCCTGCCCCCAGTCCTCCCTGCTAGCAAGCCTTCACAAGCCAGAGGGGCCCAGGGCTGCCTTGTCCTGCTCCTCCCTATATTCCTTCGAAGCCAATGAGGCTGCCCCCTCAACCTCTATTGGCCCTCGACCTCCATTGGTCCCAGCTTCTGCTCATCATCCTCCACAGATTCAGGCTCCTATGGGGACATGATAAATAGCAAAGCCTGAAGTCACTTTTTCAATCCTTACCTGCAGTGGTCACAGATTGGTATGTATGATGACACAATGGGACACTTGGAAGGTTGTGTCTCTGCTTTCCCTGATGCTGAACTTCTCTGTGTTCGCATGCACATGTGTTTGGGGAAGCTGAAGGAGTTTCTGGATCTATTTGGCTTTGGACTTGTGAACAGGAAGCAGGAAGGAGGACACAGGGTGTGGAAAGTTTCTGTTGGAGCTGCAGCCCAACTTTTCTGTCCTAAGGTTGCCTTAGGGGCATCCACTTCGTTTTTAGCTTAATTGTTCATTGGCCAATCTCTTCTACAGTATTAAATATGGTTCCCATATGGATATGAGCCCCTTTATACTATTTCTTTCCAATAGTTCACTTGGTTGAAAAATATAAAAAGGATAATGTCAAATGCCCCAAACTTACTTCTTGATAAATGTCTAATGTATTTCTTCATAAAGTCTTCTAAGATGACCTTGCCAAATCTGGTAAAAACACAATATCCAATGACTCAATGTTCACACATTAATTGATAAAGATATATTAAGGAACAACAGGAGAGAAATAAAAATTACCCTGTTTTCCCGAAAATAAAACCCAACTGGAAAATAAGTCCTAGCATGATTTTTCAGGATGCTAGTAATATAAGCCCTACCCCCAAATTAGCCCCAGTTAAGATTGTCAGACAGATGGGTGCATTTAGTACCATATATTTTCCCCAAAATAAGACCTAACCAGAAAATAAGCCCTAATGCGTCTTTGGGAGCAAAAACTAATATAAGACCCGGTCTTATTTTCAGGGAAACACGGTAGCTGTTCAAGGGAAGGAGGGAGTACACATTTATATCTCAAAGGTCTTAAAATGAAACAGATTCCTGAATTCTGGAACTCTCCTCAATTTCCTTGGAGAAATAATTGTGATTCGTCGGCTGTATTTAGATGCTTCAAGGAGCATAAATAAAGAATTATTCATGGTCTCTTCAAGGCAAACATAGGAGATACAATAGGTTAAATTCAACATGTTCAAGGTTAAGCAAGAAGCTAAATCTGAATGTACCTTTTCTGCTGGCATAAATGCCACGTGCATTGTCACATTATGGGCTCTAAGTACCAGATGATATTTAACTAGCTAAGGGCCATTGCTTCATTGAAGAATTTCAATTGTGAGAATTTCAGCCATTGGACTGAGTTGTGATGGAAACCTAGCCTGTTTTTATAAAAGACTTATATCAGGGCCTAGGAGGGGAGGGGGAAAGTTGATCACAGTATATTTTACTGCTTGAGATGAAAACCTGGACGTAGCTATCATCATTCATGATATGGGGGCCGTATTCATCTTCTCCCTTTGCAACTGCTGCCTTTAACAGCTGCCTGCTCCAAGGACCATCACTCCTCCTGCTTAGATTTCCTAACATAATTTGAACTCTCACTTTGGAAGAGTGGCGAGTCCCCAGCCTGTTCTGAAACTTAATCTTTTCTGATTGCACGCTGTAAACTAAAGAGGTTTGGCCTTATAACTTTGCTTTATGTTTATACATCAGCTGCTCGGAAAGCCATTTATTGCTCCAAATCTATCAGCTTGAAGGTCAGGTTTTTATAGACCTTTGATGGCATGACTTTCTTCCAGTGTTGCAAGATGTAGGAAGCGATAGAGAAGGCCACGTTTCCTTGGGGAGGTCCGTAACAAATGACAGGGAGAGCTGTGTGACATTTTTGTCTCTTGCAATGTAGCAATCTAATCTCCACCGTAATCAGGATGTGCCCGATTACTTTCTCATCTGATGCAATGCTTAGTTTTTCATTTAATGTCCCACATAAGGACGTGCACACATTACAGAGATTTAAATCCTGTGTCACCTGGGTAGACACCTGTAGACTGTTTTTTTTTTTGTATGTTTCTGCATTTATTCCAAAGATGGTTTTGTTTTTTTTTCAAGAGGCAACTGGACTTTCCTGGTTTTTCTTTGAAGATGTTTCGCTTCTCATCCAAGAAGCTTCTTCGGCTCTGACTGGATGGTGGGGAATGGAAGGATTTGTATTCCTTGCAGAGAAGCCTTCTCCACACAAAAGCCTTCAAGTGTGTCCTCCACGATTCTCAAAATGAGTGCTAATGACTAGGTGTCTGCAAGGAGTATAAATCCTTCCATTCCCGACCATCTAGTCAGAGCTGAAGAAGCTTCTTGGATGAGAAGCGAAACGTCTTCAAAGAAAAACCAGAAAATCCAGTTGCCTCCCGAAAAAGCACCTTTGAGACAACCATGACCTGGATGATTGAGAATTTTCATAGGTTTTCTCCATTTATCTTTCTTTAATTATATCTCATTGACAAACATAGCATCTCTATCTGTTGATTTGTATCTATCTATCTATCTATCTATCTATCTATCTATCTATCTATCTATCATCTATCTATATTATATATCTATAGATCTATAGATCTAAATATCTATCCATCCATCCATCCATCCATCCATCCATCCATCCATCCATCCATCTATCTATCTATCTATCTATCTATCTATCTATCTATCTATCTATCTATCTATCTTTCTATCTATCTAGACTATATTCCTTTATTTAAAAAGTATCATAAGGACAAGGTCTCTCAGTGTTTTATAGGAATCCCTGCAGATTTTATTAAGCTAATTGTTTCTGATCATCTCCATTCCCAGATCATTGAAGCAGCACTGTCATTTCCACAGTCATGTGGTCAGCATGATGTTACAGAGTGCTGTTACCTTCCCATTGAAGTGGTACCTATTTATCTACTTGCATTTGCATGCTTTCGAACTACTAGATTGGCAGGAGCTGAAGCGAGAGTGGGAGCTCACCCCATCACATGGCATTCGGATCTCAGACTGAGCTGCCAGCTTTCCAGCTGACAAGCCCAGCAACTTTCAGTGTTTTATAGAGAAATAAAAGTACAGAAATATGGCTCCTCACCACCCCCAAGGTAGTTAATAGCAATAGCAATAGCAATAGCACTTACTTACATACCAGTTCACAATGCTGTACTGCCCTCTCTGAGTGGTTTACAGAGTCAGCATGTCACCCCCAACAACCTGGGCCCTCATTTTACTGACCTCAGAAGGATGGAAGGCTGAGTCAATCTTGAGCCTGGTGAGACTCGAACTGCCAAAATGCAGGCAGGCGGCAGTCAGCAGAAGTAGCCTGCAGTACTGCATTCTAACTCAGGGGTGAAATCCAAAATTTTTCTGTGGGCATGGCTTGGTGGGCATGGCAGGGGAAGGAGATTGCAAAATCTCTATTCCCACCCCACTCCAGGGAAAGGATACTGCAAAATCTCCATTCCCTGCCTTCCTTGGGAAAGGATGCTGCAAAATCTCCATTCCCACCCCACTCTGGGGCCAGCCAAAGTGGTATTTGCCAGTTCTTTGAACTACTCAAAATTTCTGCTACCGGTTCTCCAGAACCTGTTAGAACCTGTTGGATTTCACCCCTGTTCTAACCACTGCGCCACCACAGCTCTTAACATAAACCTCTTGACCTGAACAGCTGTTGTAGCTTGGGGGCGGGGGGAAGCTCAATTTAAAAACAAATATTTTCGGTTCATCCTAAAAGACCCCACTCTAGTAGGGGGTCTTTCAGAGACAATGGGGGACATTTGAGCAGGCATTATTAGGATGTGAGGAAGCTGCTACTTTAAGGGATGGAAGACCTATAATAGGGAGTCTTGAAATGGGTTAAGTCAAGCTTCCAAATCAGGTTGGTCAATCTTTGGGACAAAAAGAAATAAACTGAGCAATAGTTCAGGGATCAGGGGTGAAATTCACTTATCTTCCCTACTGGTTCGCAAATGTGCACATGCGCAGAGGCTGAAAATCATCGCAAAAAATGACATCATGACGTCCGTGCGGGTGGGCGGGGCTTCGCACAGTCGGCCCTACCGTATCGCACGATCCAGATGAAACCGGCTGAATTTCACCTCCTGGCTGGGATGGAAGAAATAATCAACCCACCGCTTTAAGGGGGACAGTAATTAGTGTGCATTGGAGGCTGGCGAAATTATTTTGTCAGTTCAATAGTAAATGCCACACTAGACAGTGTAATTGTATTGTGCAGGTGTTCTCGCGTACTGCAGTTTGTTTATTTATTTAATTACATGTCACCCATCTCAGTGATGAGGTGGTTCTGATTATACCAAGTTACATGGATATCAGGACCGTCTGCAGCATACGGTAGAAAAAGCCAAAATGACAACGACTGCCGAATTCGCCATGACTCCAGTCATATTTGCAGGTCTGAAAAGAGAGAAATTGTTCTTACTGAAAAAGCTCTTATTCCATTAGCAATAGCCGTAGCAAAAGCACTTAGACTTATATCTTACTTCATGGTGCTTAACAGCCCTCTCCAAGTGGTTAGAGTTAGCATATTGCCCCCAACAATCTGGGTTCTCATTTTACCAACTGTAATGACCCGGGACAAGGCACAAAGGTCACACAGACAGCTGAGAGGTCAAACTCTCCTCTAAGGCTCCAAATGTTCACTCAAACGCTTCCACTTTCTTGGCAAGTCCCAGAACAAAGCATACACACAGCAGCCTCTGGCTGTGCCCAGTCCAGCAAAACAAAGGAACAGGGAAATGAATAGAATAGACTAGACTAGACTAGACTAGACTAGACTAGACTAGACTAGAATAGAATAGAATAGAATAGAATAGAATAGAATAGAAAAGGATAGGATAGGATAGGATAGGATAGGATAGGATAGGATAGGATAGGATAGGATAGAATAGAATAGAATAGAATAGGATAGGATAGGATAGGATAGGATAGGATAGGATAGGATAGAATAGAATAGAATAGAATAGAATAGAATAGAATAGAATAGAATAGAATAGAATAGAATAGAATTCTTTATTGGCCAAGTGTAATTGGACACACAAGGAATTTGTCTTGGTGCATACACTCTCTGTGTACATAAAAGAAAAGATACATTTGTCAAGAATCATAAGGTACAACACTTAATGATAGTCATAGGGTACAAATAAGCAATCAGGAAACAATATCAATATAAATCGTAAGGATTCAAGCAGCAAAATTACAGTCATACAGTCATAAGTGGGAGGAGATGGGTGGTGGGAATGATGAGAAGATTAATAGTAGTGCAGCCTTAGTGAATAGTTTGATAGTGTTGAGGGAATTATTTGTTTAGCAGAGTGATGGTATTCAGGGGAAAAAACTGTCCTTGTGTCTAGTTGTTCTGGTGTGCAGTGCTCTATAGTGTTGTTTTGAGGGTAGGAATTGAAACAGTTTATGTCCAGGATGCGAGGGGTCTGTAAATATTTTCACAGTCCTCTTTTTGACTCGTGCAGTATACAGGTCCTCAATGGAAGGAAGGTTGAGTCCACAAACCAAGAAACAAACAATGAGTCCACAAAGTCAGGAAGAAGGCATTGAGTCCACAAGTAAGGAAGAAGCAAGCAGTCCTGCAAACTCAAATGTCTGTACTGGCACACTAAACTCTACCAATTCAGTGTTTGTTCCTGACAAATGCCCCTCCCCATTGCATCTCCTTAACTCTCAGTCCCCAGGTGTGCCTTGTGAAGAAGGTGCTCTCCTCCTGAGTCATCAGGTTGGTTGGTTCCTGCCTTCTTTCCACTCTCTGTGCTTGGGGATCAGGAGGGGGCAGTCCTTGCTCATTGCCTGAGCTCTGTTGTTCGTCGTGTCTACTGCTTGTCCTCTCTCAGTTATCCTACCCCCATTCCTCCCTGCTTATAAACCGTCCCAATCCTGAGGGGCCCTGGGCTGCCTCCGGCTGCTCCTTCCCACATTCCTTCAAAGCCAACGAAGCCGCCCTTTGATCTCCGTCGGCTCAATCTCTGGCTCGTCCTCCTCCACAGATTCAGGCTCCGACAGTGACATGACACCAATCTTGGAAGGATGGAAAGTCAACTATGAGCCTGTCAGGATTGAATTGCTAGCAGTCGGCAGAGTTAGCCTGCAATACTGTATTCTAACCATTGTGTCACCACAGCTCTTCATTTAAAGAAGATGCTACTGTAATACCCAAAGAAGGTGCTGTCCTGTGTTGTCTTGTCCAAGAGATGGAATAATGGTATTACAGTACTGGAAGACAGAATCTAGTTGAATGTTGGGAAATTTTGACCAAGGAACTAATGACCTAGAGAACTGATGGGTTCCTTTCAGTGGTGGAATTCAAATTTTTTTACTACCAGTTCTGTGGGCGTGGCTTGGTGGGCATGGCTTGGTGGGTGTGGCTTGGTGGGCATGGCAGGGGAATGATACTGCAAAATCTCCATTCCCACCCCACTCCAGGGGAAGGATACTGCAAAATCCCCATTCCCACCCCACTCTGGGGCCAGCCAGAGGTGGCATTTGCCGGTTCTCCGAACTACTCAAAATTTCCGCCACCGGTTCTCCAGAACCTGTCAGAACCTGCTGAATTTCACCCCTGGTTCCTTTCCTTGAATGGATTCAAGCAGTGGTCACTAACCGTGTCTCTGGGATGCTTTAACTAGGATTCTTGCACTAAGCAAGATATTAGACTGTAGGTCCTCAATGGCTCTTTCCAATTTTATGTCAGCCACATAAACTGTCTACTGAATTACCTTGTTGAATCCTACAACCAAACAATCTGGGTTCCCACAAACAGCTAAAATATTAACACCCCTTAAGCTGAATGGATTGTGTGAATGGGACCAGTAGGTCTTTAAATGGCCTAATTAAGAGTAACCTTAATCTCTGGGGATTCCATGAAGTGTTATTAGTACACACTTGAGTATTGTTGACTTATAGTTCAGAATCAAGCCCAATTGTTAGTGCTGGTCATGGAACCAGTGAGTTCACAAAGATTACGGAAGGCATTTTTTTTTTCTTTTATAATTGCAATTCAGTGCATTAATTGAAAATGACTGATTCATTTCAGGATATCATTAAGTTGTCACAGGCCCTGGGGTTGGGGTTTTTTTGGGTTGTTTTTTTTTTGAGTTAAAAATATCTCTCCTCTTCAAGTATATGAAGAGAACAAAGTCAGAACCTGTCAAATTAACAGCTTCTCACCATTCATCCTTGTTCTGGGAAGAACTATTTGTGCTCGGAGAAATTTTTTTTAAAAAAAAATGAAAATGATTAATAATACTAACAAACTCCATTTATAGTGACTAAGGCAATTGTGATATGGCCCTGTATGAATAAATATTGGGGGGGCAGGGGTGTTCTTTGATCAGATTGCATACAATTCAAAGACTGTTTGCAGGAAGAAGAAGTTTTAAAATGGGGGGGGAGACTTATGTTTTACTTGTGGAAAAACTACAGTAGGAAGTTAGCACCCACCCCTCTCCTAGGAAAATGAGATATTTTAGGAAATATTAAAAAGAAAGAATATTTCCCCTAGAAGGGAGGCAGAAATTCAGCCCCCCCACCCTTTGTCAATGGGCCATTAAGGCCTGGGCCAGTCTATTCTACATAACAAAGTTCTACTTCCTTCAGGCAGAACCATAGTAGGAATTGCCCAAAGCCCTTTCATTGCATCATCACCCAGCAAGGCTCAACCAAGCCTGGGACATAGACAACCTACAAAGTTACCTCTGCATGACCCCATGGAAGTCTAACAACCAATCAGAATACAATCTCAAATTCAAAGCTGAACAGGGTATAAATCTCTCTCTCTCTCTCTCTCACCCATGTGCTTTTTTGCTCAGGACCTCAAACCATGTGGTCCTGTCCACCATTAAAAACCATCTTTCCAATCAGCCACCATGTTTCCAGCGTCTTTCTCCCCACTTGGGACTGAATCCAGATGGACATTTCTTCCAACACTACAACAGCTGAGGTTGATGGTATGGGACCCAGCACTTCCCAAGACAGAGATGTCCTTGTGCAAACTTATTACCTGTCAAGTTTCCGAAAGATGAAAATTCATGAGCCATGATCCAAACTTTAAAGGAAATATAGTCATTTATTAGGAGCAACATTCCGGCAATACTCGGATGCAGTTAGGACTGATCCCACGTAGATTTACATTCCCCTATGACCCTGTCTCTCCCCTCCTCTCTGGCCATGTCATAAATCACATTCTCCAATTAACCATTTTGGCTGGCTGTGAAACCTAACACCCTCCTTCTGATTGCGGTCAGGAAGAATGCATGGAATTCACTTCAGTTCTCCCTCCCTCCTGCTCATGGCAACTTGAAAACTTTGCAAGTTGACATTACAACTGTTCAAGGCCCAAAGTAACACCCCTGAATTAAAACATCTGTTAATTTGGAAAGAGTAGGGGAAGATAAGAAACCTAGAGTTTTGAGAAAATGTAAAGTCTCTGACATTTGTACACAAGGGTGTGCAATCAACCACTCTGTGACGGATTGCACTCTTGCTCACAAGAACAATTCAAGTCTAGTGCAATCATGTTTGTCTACGTTTAGCCAAGAACTGAAATTAGGGTAAAGTCTCTCCAGAGCTCCAGCACTCTCCAGCAGTGGTTTACTGCTTTGTAATTTATTTCATTTTTAGGGTCTACCATCAACACCATTAAATGGAGTGTAATCACCTCCTGTAAAAAGCAGATTCCCACAATCATCTTGCAGAATTCTAAGCACAGTTCAATACTGCTACAGTAGTGGCCAAAATTGTGCAAACCTTTTGGGAAAAGTGTATTTTCTAAAACTAGCTAATAACACCACTTTTTTTTGGGGGGGGGAGTAAGTACCATAAATTTATATATTAATGGAAAGATCATTTAATCAAGAATGCAATGCAATCACTTTTATGAAGGATTTGCTATTAGAATAGCAGTTACAGTATAAAGAAGAAAAGTGAAACCCGTAGGAAAAAAAAACGAGATATACAAAAATGATCACCATAGAAAAAATGAGATATACAAAAATTATCACCATGTCAGTTAATACTTAGTTGGGTAACTTTTATCATGAATTACGGTCTTACAAAATCTTTCCATGGAGTGAACCAAGTCTTTTAGTTCTGCAGCTATTATAATGTGAAACCAAGATTGAATGGTTGCTTCTATTAACTGGGTTTTATTGCTGGGTCGCTTCTGATTAACAAGTTTCTTGAGTCGGCTGCATAGATTTTCAATTGGGTTAAGGTCTGGGCTATTCCGAAATCATTCCAGCAGTGGAATATGATTATCTTGAAACTAACCCCCCAAAAAGTAGTGTTAATAGCCATCAAACTTCAAAAATACTTTTTCCAAAAGGTTTCCACAATTTTGACCATTACTGTATTACTGGCCTAAGCAGAAGGAACCTACACGATGTTCCCAGCCAAAAATCTGCTCAGCATATGTGTCCAAACTCATGTATTTTTTGAATGAATGTATCCATCTTGTCTTCATGATGTGTAAGGGGCTTTTAAAAATGGCTATATAATATGGGCTGCAAAATTCCAGGTGAACAGGAGATGGCAGCAAAGTACAGAAACAGCTGGCTCTTTCTTGCCATCTTGCGGCTGCTCAGATATTTATGGTTCATATTTGAATTGAGTTGTTGCATTCCATGGCTAAATGGGGGTGCTACCACACCTGCCATATGTAATATAGGCTGCCCAGCCGCCGAAGATATTATTCATGTTTTGTTTTGTTTTTTTGTCTGTCAACTCTATGCCCCTCTTAAGCTTAAATAATTAACATCATTACCTGAAAGAACAAACCTCTGGGATCTGAATGACAGAGTGCCCTATTTCCTGTAAAGGTGTTGTATTGATCTGAATGTTAATTCTTTGTATTTATTTACTACTGTAATTTCTTCTATCTATTTAACCTGGATTTAAACCCTGTATTTTATTTTTGTTTTATTTTTTCATATGGTTGTAAGACTTCTTTCTCTCTCTCTCTTTCTCCCCAACCCTCCCTCCCTCCCTATCTATCTATCTATCTATCTATCTATCTATCTATCTATCATCTATCTATCTATCTATCTATCTATCTATCATCTATCTATCTATCTATCTATCTATCTATCTATCTATCTATCTATCTATCACATATGGTATTCATCATTTCTTGGACTGATCCCTATGCATTTATTCAGTAAACCCCAAGCAAATATCCTCTTAGCTGGGGCCAATAACAACTGCAGTTTGAATCAGGACTGGGCCTCAAGTGACTTATCAATCTTAGTGTGATCTTTTATTCCCAGCCAGTCAATACTTGGAGGAATTCTCTGCATTAAGTTTAAACACTATTCTCCCCCAGAAGCAAAAAGTCTCACCGTGGATGTCTTAGACTCAGCTAGAATACTATTCTTTACAGAAATATTTACAAGCAGGATGATAGATAGATAGATATAATAGATAGATAGATAGATAGATAGATAGATAGATAGATAGATAGATAGATAGATAGATAGATAGATGATAGATAGACAGATAGATAAAGAGAGAGATGATAGATTATATGTGTGTGTGTGTGTGTGTGTGTGTGTGTGTGTGTGTGTGTGTGTGTGTGTGTTTTCTGAGGTTTTCGCGGGTGTTTGTATGTAGGTCTTTGGTTATTCGGGTTTTCTCTTGCATAAAATTGGAAGCCCCCTACCAATCAGAACACACCTCCACCCAATCAGAACACAGCCAAGCTCCCATCCAATCACTTCACACCCCCACTGGCAGTTAAAAAGAAGAAACAGCTGCGATCACACATTGCTCCTAGAAGCACGAAGCTGAAAACACCAGCCTGAAGATGACGAATGAGACTTCGTCGAAACGTCACCAAGACACTTCCAATTTTACACGGGAGAAAACCCGAATAACCAAAGACCTACAGATAGATAGATAGATAGATAGATAGATAGATAGATAGATAGATGATAGAGATAGAAATAGAAATAGAAAGAAATAGAAATAGAGATGGAGATGGAGATAGAGATAGATATACAGATGAGTTAAAATTCTCTCATTCTAGGTGTATTCTTACAAATGACAAATACTGCAGACATTAAACAGACAGTTTCTTTTGAAATCTGCTTAGGAAGAATGAGTTTTGCCATTTGTCAAAGTCACAGCTTCAGTTATTGCTCCAAGTTAAAAAATAAACTTAACATTTCTTTAACCCTTGATCAGGGAAAGCTCCATTTTCTATTTCCCATGCTCTACTTGAGTTTAATTTTTAGCCATTACTGTGTACCTAAATTCTGGAGTTAAATGAGGCTCTCTATCAAAATTGAATTTGGCTGTTACAGTCATAAATTACACTCTTATTGTCCTCTATATGCTTCTTTGGTATTTTAATCTGATTGTAGGTTTAAAAGAAAACAGTACCAGAATTTTGCAAAATACGGAGATAAATGTCTTAATAAGGTTTCCAATAAAGCACCTGCCTCTTTGACTAAGATCATGTGATTGCCTATCTCCATTACCTTAATAATTTTCCAAAAGCAGGAAATGCATTTAATCAATAGCTAGAATGCCATGCATTAAGCAAATTGCATTAAGCAACATGAGGAAACTTGTCCCACATACTTCATTCCATGCTGGTCTTTTGGTTTGCTCTCACCAGCTTGACCTTGTCTGGTTTATCTGGCTTTTGGAAGACTTATCAGAAGGCATACAATTAAAATTTAATTTCTACTACAAAACTATTGTCATAGTGTAGCTAAGCACAATTGGCCATTTGGTTCTTGTTGCTTTTTGGACTACCAACAAGGTTGCTCCTTCTCCTTCTCCTTCTCCTTCTCCTTCTCCTTCTCCTTCTCCTTCTCCTTCTCCTTCTCCTTCTCCTTCTCCTTCTCCTTCTCCTTCTCCTCCTTCTCCTTCTCCTCCTCCTCCTCCTTCTCTTCTTCTTCTTCTCCTCCTCCTTCCTCCTCCTTCCTCCTCTTCTCCTTCTTCCCTTTTCCTCTTCCTCCTCCTCCCTCCATCTTTGTTTTCATCTTCTTCTCATTGACAACAATTGTCCTTTTTTTCTCCAGCCAAATTAGAATGAATTAGGGCTGAGGGCAGGGATAGGATTATCAATTGATTGTTGACAGTTACCTCTATAAATTGATGTCCTCATCTCATCTTTATGACAAAGATACTGCGCCTATTACTGATGTCCATGGCTGTTAAAAACCTTTGGGATATGATATTTTAATACTTACATAACCTACAACAGTGTCTTTCAGCCTTGGCAACTTTAAGATATCTGGACCTTAACTCCCAGAATGAAAAGGAGTTGAAATCCACAGTCTTAAAGTTGTCGGGTTGAGAAACAGTGGCCTATCAGGAAAAAAAATGGAAGAAAAGCTACTTATTAAATAAAACCATAACATGCCTCACAATCTCTCTAATAGCTACATAATTTAGTGGAAACTTCTGGATGGAAATGGTAATGTCTGGCACATTTCTAGAGAAGCATATGTCACTAATCATCAACACAGAATATTCATAAATATTCCAGCTGTTCAGGAAATAAAATTGGCAAAATGTGTCGATTTGGTGAGGGAAGAGAAAGCTGTCAATTAGCTTTGATTAAAACCCAAAATGGACATTAAAAACAAAAGGAGATTTGCGGGACAAGGAAGTGAGCAGCACCCAGATGAGAAGGATTAAAAGAAAACAAAGTTTTGAGAAAGGGATGAAGAGGAGGAGGAGGAAGAAGAGGAGAAGGAGCCATCAGAATTGACTTGGAAGAGGAGAGCAGTTTCATAAAATGATCTTTTAGACTAACATATCAATTCATCACTTGCAGGCGTGTTGCTATAGAACATCACAGAAATGAGTTATATATGACTTGGTGACACATTATGTTCACTTCGCATAAGTTACTTCCTTTATCAGTAACTTTTGCATAAAGTAATCATGTGATTTAGATTCATATATAAGCTAGCCAAGAAGTGAAAAATAGATATAAAAACCGGATATATGTCCAGTTCTAAAGTATTTCAATGAACATGAGTGAATAATTGGTATTTATTTACATTTCCTTGAAAGTTAACATAACCAAGATTATTCTTCCTGTAAGAATTGAGAGCTGGTAACTTGGGCAACCTGAGTGCAAATCTGAAGTTTTGTGGAAACTCAAATCAAAATCTTTATTAAGACATTGAACAACATATTTTATGGAAGCTGTAATTCTATGAAAGTAAGCCTCCTAAGGGGGCAAGATGGCCTAGTGGTTAAGACGCTGGGCTTGTTGATTGGAAGGTTCTAAGTTCGAGACCCAAGAATGCATGACAGGATGAGCTCCTGCCCTTGCCCCAGGTCCCACCAACCTAGCAGTTCAAAAGCATGCAAAATGCAAGTAGATAAATGGGTACCACTTCGGTGGGAAGCTAACAGCATTCCATGCATGTTGGCATGTAGTCATGCTGGCCCCATGACCATAGAAGCATCTTCGGACAATGCTGGCTCCCTCAGCTCCCTAAGGAAAAGGAGATGAACACAGTCCTCTTGAGTCAGATATGATCAGACAAGGAAAATCTTTACCTTTACTTAAGTCAGAGGTCCCCAACTCCCGGTCCATGGATCGTCACCGGTCTCGACATGCCAACAATTGGATGGCACAAACAAGCAAAGCCTCATCCACAGGATTCAGGTAGCATGCAAAACCTTTGGTCCGTGGAAGAACCTTTTTCCATGGTACCAGTCCCTGGTGCCCAAAAGATTGTGGACCGCTGCCTTAACTCTCCTGAAGCAATGCAAATGACCATTAAATGGGGGTTGGGGGAGGTTCTACCTTATGGCTTCCATTTAGTGATTGCGTGAATTTTTGTATCCCTAGGTCCGTGATGGCAAACCTATGGCACACGTGTCAGAAGTGACACGCAGAGCCCTTTCTGATGGCACACGAGCTGTCGCCCCAGTTCAGCTCTGTTGCGCATGCGCACACATCTCCCGCCAGTCAGCTGGTCTTTGGGTCTCTGCCGTACATGCACAGGGGGCGGGGGCATGCACAGGGGGGCATGGGGGCAGGGGAGCAAGGCGCATGCATAGGGGCCATGCATACATTGCATTCGGGGCAGTGGTGAAATCCATTTTTTTTTACTACCGGTTCTGTGGGTGTGACTTGGTGGGTGTGACTTGGTGGGTGTGGTGTGGCTTGGTGGGTGTGTCAGGGGAAGGATACTGCAAAATCTCCATTCCCACCCCCCTCCAGGGGAAGGATACTGCAAAATCCCCACTCCCTCCCCACTCCTGGGCGAAGGATATTGCAAAATCTCCATTCCCACCCCACTCTGGGGCCAGCCAGAGGTGGTATTTGCCGGTTCTCCGAACTACTCAAAATTTCCGCTACCAGTTCTCCAGAACATGTCAGAGCCTGCTGGATTTCACCCTGGATTTGGGGGGTTCGTGTGTATGCATGCACATTCGTGCATACATGTCCACACTTTGGGCACTCAGTCCAGAAAAGCTTAGCCATCACTGCCCTAGGTGGTACCCATATCTATATGGATGTCCTTTCAATTAGCAGGAGTTAATTTGTCCTTTAACATGGAAGATGCTGTACAAAAATTATTAGCAAAAAGTATTGCAATTTTATTTATTTATTTTTTTTAAAGAGATTTTTACCTCAGATCCAACCCTTTTGGAATGTGCTTCTATCTCCAGGTGCCCAGGAGAGAACTAAATGGGGCTCCAATGTTTAAATCCTCTAAAGACATGGAGAATAGTACTTTTACTTGATGACAGCTCCAGCAGTTTATATCAGCTTGACAGCAAAAGGACACTCTAATTCCATTTGTAATAACCAAGGGAATGACACTCCGAACATGTCATGTTCTGGAAACATGTTAATTACAAGACTTGCTGTTGTATGTTCAATTTGATCAGCACCACTAGCTTTTTCATCTCATTTTTCTGTAAGTGTTGTAAGGCTCAAAAGTACATAATCGTGTGTAGTTTCTTATTCTCTCTCCCTCTCCCTCTCCCTCTCCCTCTCCCTCCCTCCCTCCCTCCCTCCCTCCCTCCCTCTCTCTCTCTCTCTCTCTTTCTCTCCCTCCCTCCCTCTCTCCCTCCCTCCCTCCCTCCCTCTCTCTCTCTCTCTCTCTCTCTCTTTTGGTATTTAGATCCAAAGCCACCAGTCAGGTTTCAATCTTCAGCGGGGGATCGATCCAGGAAAGAAAAAAAACCAACAACTAGTATTGTACTGAAAGGATTGAAAGTATTAGGATGACAGTGAAATTTGACGCTGAAGGAACAGCAATATTTGTGTCTTCAGCCTCTATCTTGAGTCCGCTGAGAGCCATCTTTGATTGTGGTGGAAATATAAAGCAATACCTAAAGAGGCATTCTGAAGGGATGCGGTGGCTCAGTGGCTAAGATGCTGAGCTTGTCGTTCGAAAGGTCAGCAGTTCAGCGGTTCAAATCCCTAGTGCCGCGTAACAGGGTGAGCTCCCATTACTTGTCCCAGCTTCTGCCAACCTAGCAGTTCGAAAGCACGTAAAAAAATGCAAGTAGAAAAATAGGGACCACCTTTGGTGGGAAGGTAACAAGCGTTCCATGCGCCTTTGGCATTAAGTCATGTCGGCCACATGACCATGGACACGTCTTCAGACAGTGCTGGCTCTTCGGCTTTGAAACGGAGATGAGCACTGCCCCCTAGAGTCAGGAATGAGTAGCATATATGTGCGAGGGGAACCTTTACCTTTACCTTTAAAGAGGCATTTAGACGGACAGATAAAAAGACAGATGGTTCTGCCGAGACAGCTTTACAGGGTAATGTCCTGATGGAGGCAATATAACAGTGATGGCTAACCTTTTTGTTGTCGCGTGCCAAAAGCGGGGGGAGCAGGGGGGGTCACGCGTGTGCATGCCAACATCCATAATTCAATGTGCCCACTCTCCACGCATTCGTGTGTGAGCCCCCGCGCTCCCCCCGCTTTTGGCACATGATGGTATGGTGGGGCCATTTTTCACCCTCACCAGGCTCCAGAGACTTTCTAGGAGCCTGGGGAGGGCAAAAACGGCTTCCCCACCCCCCGAAGGCCCCCTGGAGGCCGGAAACAGCCTGTTTCCCGACTTCCAGTGGGACTGGAAAGCCCGTTTTTCGCCCTCCCCAGGCTCCAGAGGCTTTCTAGGAGCCTGGGGAGGGTGAAAATGGTCTCTCCCCCCCAGAAGCCGGAAATGGCTCGTTTCCTGACTTCTGGTAGGACCAGAAGGCCCAAAATTCAGCTGGCTGCACTGGAGCTGAGCTAGGGCAATGCTCAAGTGCCCACAGATGTGGCTCTGCATGCCACCTGTAGCACATCATGGCAATATAAGGTAACTAAATGCGGAATTTAGTCTTCACAGAATTGCTGAGATTTACCATTCATTTTCAGATGTACCTTTTTTGTACATAAAGGGGCAGATATACGGAACATCTTAAGGATTCTGCCACTGAACTATAGAATCAATTATATCACTTGACAGATCTATAGATTAGTGGCCCAAGCTGGCTGCCTTACACTTCCAACCAGCGGTGAGTTTCACATTTTGTTATGACTGGTTCACCCTGCACGCGCGCTCTCTCTTCGCAGACACGCACCTTCCACACATGCGCCCAGCCTTCCATGCATGTGCTTTGCTCACACACGTGTCTTCCATGCATGCGCCCACCTCAAAAATGTGCCTAACTAGAACGGCATAGAGCCAGAGCAGGCGGTTGGTTGGTTGGTTGGCCCACCCATGATTTCCGCTACCAGTTCCCCCGAATTAGTCTGAACCGGCTGAATACCACCTCTGCTTCCAACTCATCTTTTCTCATGGAGATTGCAGCAAGGGGCCAGAGTTGTAGGGCACAACAATGTGTTAATCTTATGAGAAAATTACAGTCAGCTCCTATAGATAAAATTGGAGAGGACTGCCATCTTACCTTTCTTGGATCAGCCTCCTGAACTCCTTGAATGTGATCCCACAAATGTCATGACCCAAATCTTACTACTCCCATTGCTCCTTGAGATAACAAGCATTAGCTTCCTGACCTATTCATTCTAAGGTAAAACATGGGTGGAAAAGCTTTTCGCCCTTAAAGGCCATGATGTTGGGTTGGGCTGGGTTTGATGTGTCTAGGACAGGGGTCGGCAACCTTAAACACTCAAAGAGCCACAAAGGTCCTAACCGGAAGCCCCCCGTTCAATTCTGGAGCCAACCAGAAGTCCAGTTTCCCCACCTTACTGTAGAGTATCCTCCTAGCGCGGCATCCTTTTTCCTCTACCTGTCCTAACCGAAAGCCCTATCAACTGCAGAGCCGACCAGCGACAAGGAGCCACAGCAAAGGGATGAAAGAGCCACATGTAGCTCCAGAGTCGCAGGTTGCTGACCACCATGGTCTAGGACAGTGATAGCTAACCTTTTTGCCATCGCGTGCCACAAGCGGGGGAGCATGGGGGGGGGGTTGTGCGTGCGTGTGCCCACACCCATACTTATATGCGCCCTGTCCCCCGCACATGCACGCGTGCCCCCCCCATGCTTCCCCTGCTTCTGGCACGCGATGGCACAGTGGGCCTGGTAGGCCTGTTTTTTGCTCTCCCCAGGCTCCAGAGCTTCTTTAGGAGCCTGGGGAGGGCGAAAACAGCCTTCCCCACCTGCCTGGAGGCCCTCTGGAGGCCGGAAACAGGCTGTTTCCCTACTTCTGGTGGGCCCAGAAGGCCTGAAAATCAGCTGGCTGGCGTGTGCATGCCTGCTGAAGCTGAGCTCAGGTGTCCACTGATATGGCTCCATGTGCCACCTGTGGCACGCGTGCCATAGGTTCGCCATCACGGGTCTAGGACTATTATTTATTTAGATCATTTATATAGTGCCTACTCTCTCATGGAGACTCTATTCTGTCCTCTCATTTTCCCTCTCAAGGGCTAACAGAAATTTTCCTTGAAAACAGCTCTGTCTTATTCAGCCTTCCACTGCACTCATTCCTTCTATGTTTTATACCCTTCTGATACATAATTATTCCTTTCCCTTCCCTCCATGTGGAGAACATAGTGACAAGAAAACAACATATGGAAGAGATCGACTCAATTGGGGGGAAAAAATTGCTTGGGTGCTTTTCATGTGTGATGACTAACTTTCTAAAGATGTTAAGTGAACTTTGCTCAAACTTTAGGCCCCTAAACCAAAACCAGTCCTTAGCTATTCTTCCAAGCTGAGTTATTTTATTGTTTCATAACTACAATAGTGGCCAAAATGGTGGAAACCTTTTGGGAAAAGTGTATTTGTGAGGTTTGATGGCTAATAACACCACTTCTTTTTGGAGTAGTACCATAAAATTATATATCAATGGAAAGATAATTTAATCAAGAATGTAATGCAAAAACATCTGTCCAATTATCTGTATTCTATGAAAAGTAATAGCCAAATAACCAGAAAAAGGAAGCACAACTTGCTTAGGATGATATCAGATAGCTTTCCTTCATCTGATTGTAGCCAATGAGCATGAATGTTTAGAGAGCCAATCAGGTGTCATCTTGTTTTGGCAATGAGCCAATCAGATCACAGTAGGATTCAGTTATTGATGTCATGTATTGAAGCTGAGAGAACGACATTTGTCAGTGTGTTATGTGATCGCTATCAAGTTGGTTGGGTGTTTTTGTGTTCTTTCATTTAGTGAGCTTGTAAAACATAATAAAATTAAAGTAACGGTGCTAAGAGTTGACTGGTCACCCAGAAAGTGATGTAAAATAGTTTTATTAAGAAAGTTTGTACTTTCTCCAGGCGAAAATTGATACTTTAAAACTCTATATGTATTATATTACTCTCTGCAATTCTATCCATATTATTATATTTTTTTCTGTATTTTTTAATAATTTTCAATAAAAAATTTAAAAAAAATAAAAAAAAATAAAATAAAATAGTTTTATTAAGTGAACAAGGCTACAGTTATAAAGAAATTAGAAGAAAAATTGGTGGAAACTTAACCAAAGGTGGCATTTCTAAGTTTTTGAAGAGGTATAAGGAGACTCAGTCACTACAAAACCACACCAGTAAAGGCAGGAAAAGGTGCACAACAGCAAGTGATGATAGAAGAATTAAGAGACTGTGCCTACGTGACAGAAGAAGATCAGCTGGGTGTATACAAGATGAAATGGCGCAATGCAATGTGAAGCTGAGTGCAAGGACTATTTGATGCAGACTGCAGGAATTTGGCCTAAAATCTAGAATTCCACAAAAAAAGCCACTTTTATCTCTCAAACAAAGGTTGAATATCATTACATGCAACGCGCTCTACATGGGGCTACCCTTGAAAAGGTATCTTCAAGACCGCCTTCTACCGCATAGCTCCCAGTGACTGGTAAGATCCCACAGAGTTGGTCTCCTCAAGGTCCCATCAACTAAACAATGCCGACTGGCAGGCCCGCAGGGGAGGGCCTTCTCTGTGGCTGCCCCAGCTCTCTGGAACCAGTTACCTCGTGAGGTCTGGACCATCCCCACCATATTGGCCTTCCGAAAAGCAGTGAAGACCTGGCTTTTCCGGCAGGCCTGGGGCCGTTGATCTCGCTGTTGCGATCTGGAGAGATCCGGCCATGAATGGTGTGAATGGGTTTTAATTGTTTTTAATAGTTTAACTTTTAATGTTTTATATATGGTTTTTAAATGCATTGTAAGCTGCCTTGAGTCTTCGGAGAAAGACAGCATACAAATTGAACAAATAAATAAATAAATAAATACATTCTTGATTAAATTATCTTTCCATTGATATATAATTTTATGGTACTACCCACCCAAAAAAGTGATGTTATTAGCCATCAAACCTCAAAAATGCACTTTTCCCAAAAGGTTTCCACAATTTTGGCTGCTACTGTACAGACAAAATCTGGTCCAATTGAGCTATCTACTACCTGCATTACCATATACTCCATCAACTATTCAGGAGGGGCTGTCTTCGCCCTCTTTCTCCCACACAAAATATTCAGACTGAGTTGCTTCTTCCTTCCTTACAATGAACCCTCTCTCCCTCATGGGTATCCATTCCTTATTACATTCCAACACATCAAATGATCCCTAGAGTCTGCATGAACAAAACTGATGTCTATCCAAAACTTACAATACGTTTATTTTCATTGGGTGAGGCCCTTTATAAAATAGCACTTTTAAATTTGGGTTAAATAACTCTATGTTATTAAAAAATACATCTATAAAAATAAATCCACTTTCCCTGTAATAAGCAGCAATTAATTAGTTAATATCAATTAAATACTAAAAATATTAATTTACATTTAACATCTAAGTACAGTCGTTTGCTATAGCTGGCTTATTAAATGCTAATTAAATTCCTAAACATTCTTACAAGTTTAATGCATTAATAATAGGAACCTAAGTACACAGTAACTATATCTGCATGTCTCAGTTCATTACGAGGCAACAAGATTTATCTCTTTTGCTCTAATTAAATATACTAAGCAAACCTCAGTAACTTTTCTCAACACATACCATAACTGTTTTATTAATTTCAAATTAAATGCCTATTTAAATCTGTTAATCTATTGCTGCCCTAGATAGATTTCTAAGGGATTCCTGTCCTTCACCAGAACAAAGGTGAATATAAACATCCTACACTCAAGATAGCAATAGCACTCAGACTTATATACCACTTCACAATGCTTGGCAGCCCACTCTAAGCAGTTGACAGAGTCTACATATTGTCCCCACCAATCTGTCCTCATTTTACCCACCTCAGAAGGATGGAAGGCTGAGTCAACCTTGAGCCTGGTGAGATTCGATCTGCCAAATTGCTGGCAGCTGGTAATCAGCAGAAGTAGCCTGCAGTAATGCACTCTAACCACTGTACCACCACAGCTCTTATCATACCATATATTCTCTATCCTTCCTGGTGTTTTTCTTAATTTCCCCCTGTTTTAATCTCAGGAGCATATTTCATAAACACAGCAAGAAACTGTCAGCCCCATCCTTATAAAAGTTAGCTGGTAGAGCCAGGATAGAAGCTACATTTCATTTGTTTTACTTACATTGAAATAAAATTAATACGGTTCATATAAAGGTAAAGATTTCCTCTGTCCAGTTGTGTCCAACTCTAGGGGGCAGTGTTCATCTCTGTTTTTTAGCCAAGGGAGCCAATGTTGTCCCAAGACACTTCTGTGGCCATGTGGTCAGCATGACTATGTGCTGAAGTCCATGGAATGCTTTTATCTTCCCACCAAAGTGGTACCTATTTATCTACTTGCATTTTCATGCTTTCAAACTGCTAGATAGGCAGGAGCTGGGGCAAGAATGGGAGCTTGCCCTGTTGTGTGGTGCTTGGGTCTTGAACCTGACTATCAGCCTTCTGGCTGACAAGCTCAGTGTCTTTAACCATGAGCCATTGTGCTCGCATTGTTCATATAATGACTCTCATTAAAAGTTAGCATTAAAAATCCCATTCTGTTTGAGTCTGTTTTAAGGCAAGAAAAAGAATCTACTAAAGGATTCTTTAAACCTTGCAATAATCTAAACCTTACTTAGATTATTATCTATTTTTCTTGTTAGTGAGTAGCCTCCGGCATTGGCCTTAGTGAACTATCTTGAACTAAATACACTCAAAACTGTAGAAATGGTGGTAGATTTTAGGAGAAACCCTCCTATCCTACCACCTCTTACAATACTAGACAACAGAGTATCAACAGTATCAACAGTAGAGTCCTTCAACTTTCTAGGTTCTATCATATCTCAAATGATATGATAGACACCGAACTTAAAATGAATACTTAACATCAAAAACATCATCAAAAAAGCACAACAAAGAATGTTCTTTCTGCGCCAACTCAGAAAGCTCAAACTGCCCAAAGAGTTGCTGATACAGTTCTACAGAGGAATTATTGAGTCTGTTATCTGCACCTCCATAACTGTTTGGCTTGGCTCTGCAACCGAACAAGATATACACAGACTTCAACAGATAATTAGAACTGCAGAAAAAATAATTGCTATCAACCTGCCTTCCATTAAGGACCTGTATACTGCACGAGTCAAAAAGAGGACTGTGAAAATATCTACAGACCCCTCACATCCTGGTCATAAATTGTTTCAACTTCTACCCTCAAAATGACACTATAGGGCTCTGCACACCAGAACAACTAGACACAAGAACAGTTTTTTTTCCTGAATGCCATCACTCTGCTAAACAACTAATTCCCATAAGACAGTCAAACTATTTACTAAGACTGTATTACTATTCTTCTTCTCATCCTTCCTGGTACCTATCTCTTCCCACTTATGGGTATAACCATGTTGCTTGTAACTTTACAATTTGTATTGTTTTTATTGTTTCCTAGTATGATTTGTTTGTATCCTATGATTATCACTATGTGTTATATTTTATGATTCTTGATGAATATATTTCATTTTTTCTTTATTTTTCTGAGAGCATATGCACCAAAGACAAATTCCTTGTGTGTCCAATCACACTTGGCCAATAAAGAATTCTATTCTATTCTATTCTATTCTATTCTATTCTATTCTATTCTATTCTATTCTATTCTATTCTATTCTATTCTATTCTATTCTATTCTATTCTAGTGATAGATGTACTAGGGGATGATAACAGATGGTCAGGAGAGGAAAAAGGAACATTCCTATTGCTTGCAAAATGTCATCTGTGCTGCCCTTTCCTTCCGTCTTCTCCTCTTGATTCCTAATTGAATTCATATTATAGAGTGGAAATGTACCACTCTATATGAGTACCTAAAGGTCAACTCTGTCTTCAAACTTTCAACACTGATGGGCCAGATTTGAGCCATCATAAGCCCTTGCTGAATGCAGATGTAGACCTTGAAGAAATTTGAGAAGCTGAGTCCATATTTTATGATTGTATTTTGTGTTCTCCTTAAGACTTCTTCAGAACCTTTAGCACTTCTTTAGTTCTTTGGGACTTGTTTAGAACTTCAGACTACATTCATATGACACTTTCTTCTTTCATACCATTTTCATTTGCAGCTGAAGGAACCATTCTGTCAACTAATACACCACAGGTTATTGCCCTGTCCTTTTTTTTTTTATTATTTTACAAATTACCCAATCAAAATGTCCAGATTGATTCAAAAAGCATTCTTATTAACTCCAAGCCTTCAGGATTTTAAGCAGATGACCTCAGCCAAAGCAAAGGCTCCACAAAGCTATTTCTTTGTAGTGCCTGCCAAGGTACTTGGAATGTTCCAAGTTTATATCTTTCTATGATTTCTTGGAAGAGAGAAGAAAATGTACTGTAGGTTGCATAGATCAAGATGATTTAGTATTGTGCAACTTTGCATGTCATGATGTGGCTGTCATAAAGATTGGAGCCCACTGAGTAGCTAGAAATGTACATTAGCTATTAACCTTCCCCAGCTGATCAACTTTATTCTACAGCCTTCCCTCAGAACCATTAGAATACCCTGAAGAAATAACTTTCCAATTAAAAAGGATCTCAGAGAACAAAGCCATTTTATCTCTGACTCCTGGTGTTCTTTATTCCAATAATTTAAATTGGAATTGATTTTTCAATTTAGCCGTTGACTTGCTATGGACACACAGCTGAAAAGGCTGAATGGAACTGCGGAGCTGAAATATTTGTCTTTGTGACGCACTTCTCATAAATTCACAGGCTTTGCAGGCATTTGCTCTCCTAAAAAACCCCTTCCCCTTAATGCATTTTCTTCCTGCTGCCCTGCTGGCTTCAGAAACAGCATTTTAGCCCAGCAGGGCAAAACTGAAGAGCCACATCCACCCTGATCCTGCACTCCGTTCTCCATAGATCCAGTTAATTGTGACATCAAAAGAAAATGAAGTGAATAGATTCAGAAGACCTCAAATGAAAGAGCTCCTTTTGGACACTGAAAACACCTATAATTTATTATTCTATTTCTTTATTAGAAAGTGTGGTGAAGGAGAGGGAGAAGAGGAAGAAGAGGAAGAAGAGGAAGAAGAGGAAGAAGAGGAAGAAGAGGAAGAGGAGGAAGCAGAGGAAGAGAAAGAAGAGGAAGAGAAAGAAGAGGAAGAGGAGGAGAAAGAAGAGAAAGGAGGAGGAGGAGGAGGAGGAGGAGGAGGAGGAGGAGGAGGAGGAGGAGGAGGAGGAGGAGAAGAAGAAGAAGAAGAAGAAGAAGAAGAAGAAGAAGAAGAAGAAGAAGAAGAAGAAGAAGAAGAAGAAGAAGAAGAAGAAGAAGAAGAAGAAGAAATTGTGTATGTCCACCACACTTTTTTTTTTCATGCTTTAGCAGCAGGAGGCTTGTTTCAACATTGCAATTATTTTACTGCACTATTGAATAATCTTTATGCTAAATATTCCAAGTTTTGTACAGAAACTCCTTCACATTTTTACCTTTACACTGGTCTGAGATTTAAGTAGTATCATGGTAAAAGTAATACTCAGTTGGTACAAAAATACCCTTGATTAATTTGTAATTGCCCAAGATCTTAAAAAAGACAAACACCATTTCTCCCCAAAATCCTTCTGTTCTGTAATACTTCAGAGTTTGGCTCAAAGTTTGGAATCTCAAGGGTGAACAGATGCTAAAGCTATGAAGAGAGTAATACATCAGAACTTTGGGAAAAAATGAATAGAAAAATAGAATATAAATGGTTATACTGAAATAGAGAATTTTCCGCAGTAAATTTCAATGTATTCCCATTGAGGCATGCTTGCTTAGTTTTCACTAAGTAAATAATCTATAAAAACACACAACAAATATTTTCCTAAACAATGAAATGATCAGTCAGAAAACTTTCTCCTTCCACAACTTTTAATATACCTACCTCTAGTCTCGTCCCTCTAGGAAATATTTTCTAATATTTTAGATGAACGGTTCTATTCTCCCTTTGATAATAGGGTTGAAAATAATTAAACCCAAATCTTATGGTTTGGAAATGAGACATTATGTGGCATCTCTTTTAGCATCTCTGACTGATCTAATCAGATTTTTAAAAAGTTGGGGAGGAGGGAAATGTGTCCCAAATTGTATTCTATGACAACTGGGATATGCAAATGCCTGAAAGAATCCTTTACAATTGCTTCCTTCCTTTCCCACATGTTGTAATTTATTTGCAAAAGATTAAAAGGAGTCAGAATTGTACAATTAGCCAATGCCAATTGCCAGCAGGCTAGTGCTGAATTTTATCAGGGATCAGAAGTTGGTAACCTAGTCCAATAGTCCCACTGTTCTTCTGACTCCTGTAGTCTGTTAAACTAAATGATTAGAGCAGGGGTGAAATCCAGCAGGTTTTGACAGGTTTTGGAGAACCGGTAGTGGAAATTTTGAGCAGTTCGGAGAACCGGCAGTGGAGATTTTGAGTAGTTCGGAGAACCAGCAAATACCACCTCTGGCTGGCCCCAGAGTGGGGTGGGAATGGAGATTTTGCAATATCCTTCCCCCAGGAGTGGGGAGGGAATGGGGATTTTGCAGTATCCTTCCCCTGCCACGCCCATCAAGCCACGCCCACAGAACTGGTAGTAAAAAAAATTGGATTTTACCACTGGATTAGAGCAAAAGTGCTGCATTATTAATGGACATTCTTCTGAGTTCCATCCAGAAGGAGATGTCAGGCTCTACCTGGAAACTTCACTGAAGCCATGAAGTTAGGTCCCTCACAGAAAGACCCAAAATTGATAATAAGCTATGTCAAGGTGCCGAGGAAGTAGCAAAGCTCCCAACCCTACAAGGAGAAATCAAGACTCATGAAAGGCAGTGGAAGTTAAATACTTCATTGCTGTAATTGTTTAACACAATATTTCTTCTTGCTGAACAATTTGAAGACTCTTATGCTGTTCTTTCTTGTTCCTCCATCCCACAATTCCAAAGAAATCAAGGGCGACTATTCCCCCCCCCAACAAATCATGTTAAAAACACTGAAGATATTCGGCTGCCATTTGGTAGGTTTGCGTTCTCTAGAGAATCTGCAATTTTCGTACATTCTGCCAATAAAAGGACAAAAATTAAAAGGCAGCTGTAGGCATTTTGGTGCTTCACCGTTATCGCTACAGACAGATCCTTGTTCTGAATCAAAATCCAAAGTGTGTCAGATCAAATTGGTTTGCCCTAAATTCTCAAATTATAAACTCAAATAAATTTCTGTCCTCTTGGCATCTCAAATTTCCAATTCAAATCAAATCAGGGAGGATTTGCGCTGGCCTGTTGACTAGATTACAAGAAATGTAATTTGCTGAAACGTATCAACTGGAAAAAAAATAATAACAGGTGGTGCTTTCGTGTCTTTCTGTGTGAAAAAAATATTATTTTGCTGGAGGAAAAAAAACAATTCTGCAGGTAATTCTTTAGGGGGGAAAGGGGAAATAATTTACCCTTTTCAGTTAAGATAAAGGAAAACATTTTAAAATAGAAAGAGATATGGAATCAAACAGCTTCATGGGTTCCTGCCTACTTATTTTCAAAGGACTGAGTAAGTTTGCACAGCTTACATCCAAAAAGTAGAAATATTTTTAAACATTCATAACATTGGTTTACTTTACTTTATTTTATTTTTAATTTAAAGGGTCACCCAACTCCATATGAACAACAGAAACCAAAAGAATAAAGGAATATGTGCGTATCAAAAGAAACAATCAACTAAAATATAATTCTCTAATGAAGTACAAACTGAGCACCCTCTGAAAGTTCTCCAGAACATGCCATGGTAGGTTTCTGAAGAGCCAAGGGCTAAAGAGAAGCAAACATGTTCAAGTTTAACTCAACTGTTGCAGATGACCTCCGAAGTCCATAGAGATGATCCATTGTCCACAAATGCACAGTGCAACCAGAGGTGGAGCTGCTGGGGGTTCACAGGCTTCAGGAGAACCTCTAGCTAAGATTCTGTGCAGTTCAAAGAATCCCCAAATCCCACTCCTGGCTGGCCTTGCCTCACCCACCCCTCCACTCCCAGAAGTCCCCATAAGGCCCGTTTTGGATGCAGGTAAGTGCAGGACGCGCAGGGAGGCTCAGAGAGGGCAAAAAATGGGTCTACTGGAAGTTCAGGAAGGCCAGAATAGAGGGCTTCCAGAGCCTGGGGAGGCTGTTTTCGCTTTCCCAGAGGCTTGAGGAAAGCCTCTGGAGCCTGGGGAGGGCAAAAATGCCTCCCTGTGGTGCAGGAGGCTAACTAGGCCATGCCCACTGAGCAACCGGGCAGAGAACCTCTTGCTAAAATTTTTGAAGCCCACCCTGAGTGCAACGTATTCAGAGAAAGAGTAACATTGCAAAAGAAATCTCAGAATCACCTGAAGTGAAATAAAGCTTTGGATTCTTAATGGAACCAAAGGGTCTACAACTATTTAAGAATGTTGGGACATTAAGACTTTTAGATGATCTAAAAAGTCAGGATACAACAAAAGTATATCACTGAAAGATTTCATGGCCCATAGCTCCATTATTGGCTAGACCATCTGTCTTCTATTACTTCTGACCATCCTACCAGCTCTAGTTGAGGGAGCCTACTTCAGGCCTTCTATTAAGCTATGTCATCTGATGGAACTTATTAGGATGACTTCTCTGACATGATGCCTATTTTTTGGAACAGCTTCTTCACCCCTTCTCCCATCCACCACCACCTTGACAATAGATCTTACTGGTCTTTTGCAAGGCTCTGAAGATTTGGCTGAAGACCATGGGCACTGGGCCAGAGCTTTAAGTGAGTCTATCTCTAGAAAGGAAAGTTGTACAACCACTTAATATCCTACAATGCTCATCTGTTATGTTTTATTTTGATATGCATTGCTGTTAGGATAGCATTTAATCTTTTTGCATGCTGTACAAAATGAGTGTGAGCTGGGTGACCATCGGAAAAGAAGTTCAGAGAGCCTAGGAAATTTCCTGGAAGGACAGAAGAAAACTACTACCAAGGCTATGGTTAGATAAACAGAGTTTGAGCCCCGGCCAAGAAAATCACTTGAGAAAACATCTCAGACAAGACCGTCCCTCATTCACATGAAGATAAATTGAGGGGAAGAGAAGCACATTCACACTTGCAAGATTCTGTACTATAGCCATAATGAAGACAACCACAACAATACAGAAGTCCTGACCTACACAACATTGGTTTCTTATTCTGACCTGCCTTGTTCAGCTGACAGAAAGGGAGTATTTTGTTTTAGTTCCTTTAATACCAGATGGCACATTTTTAATTTTAAATAGCCAGGAGGAATCCAATTCAACAAACAGACTATAATTATTTATTTAACGGCATTTATTATAGCTGCTCACCCCAGTAGACTCTAGTGGCTTCTAGAGTAAGGTTGGCAGAAAAAGCTAAACCTCAGCAGCATAAAATTAAGCTTTCCACAATTTAAGAGAGAAAAGGAGGGTGGGAGGGAGAGAGAGGGGGGAGAGAGAAGAGAGAGAGGGAGAGAGAGAAGAGGGAGGGGGATGGAAAGAGAGAAAGAGAGAAGAGAGAGAGGAAGAGAGAGAAGAGAGAGAAGAGAGAGGGACAGAGAGGGACAGAGAGAAGAGGGAGAGAGGGAGAGGGAGAAGAGAGAGAAGAGAGAGAGGGTGAGCGGGAGAGAGAGAAGAGAGAGAGAGGGAGAGAGGGAAGAAAGAAGAGAGGAGGAGAGGGAGAGGGAGAAGAGAGAGAAAAGAGAGAGAGGGTGAGAGGGAGAGAGAGAAGAGAGAGAGGGGGAGAGGGAAGAAAGAAGAGAGAGGGGGAGAGGGAGAGGGAGAAGAGAGAGAGAGAAGAGAGAGAGAGAGATAAATTGCACACATTTCAGGAGATGAAACCTTGTTTAGGTTGAGTTTGTGCCTCTGTGATATCATTCCACTATGATGGCTAACCTGAATTTTGTTTTGTTTAAAGAATGATGGAGACTGGTCCATACGATGGTAGGAGGAAAAATATACCCCAAAGTGAATTTCAAAGATAAACACAGCAGAAATTCAGTGAAATCATCGAGTCTGGCTGCCTTTGACTCTTAACATCTATTTGCTTTGCTTTGTCAAAACATATGAAAAATCATTAAAGTGTTTTAATAAATGTCTGGTTTTCTTACTCATTCATCTTATAAATATTAATTAGCCATGGATCAGGCAATTAAAGTTTAATCAATTTGCACTAATTAGCACCACATACTTGCATAAAAAGATAAAGCCAGCTCCTGCATCTGGCTGTTATTTGCAGTTTTTGTCAAGTGCTGATGAGTTTAATCTTGAAGAGAAGATTAAGAAGAAAAGAGGAGAATAAGTCAAGAAAGTAGTGTTAGTTTTATTAAAGCTTCAATCAAGCTGGCTCTTATGAGCTGCAGAGGAACAATGCAAGGCAACCTTTCCATACCGTGCTGATTTTCAAATCCAAATCCAAATTATTACTGCCCTGTGATCCAGAGCTTCCTGATACAATAAAAAAAAATGTCACTCACCCATTCAGAACATCTAATAGCCTTTATATGTGAGATAATTTCATGATAATCTCTTCTTGTCCGTGGTTTCCTTCAATACCAAGGGTGAAGTGCTACTGGTTCGCTCCAGTTCAGGCAAACCAGTAGTGATAAAAACTACCGGTTTGGCAAACTGGTAGTTAGCTACCAGTTCGGTTGAACCGATAGTTAAAAAAAGCTACCGATTCCTCCGAACCGGTATTTCTGACAATCAGCTGTGCCGCGCAGTTTAGCTTTGCTAGAAAGCAGGGAATCCTGCTTTCTAGTGAAGCTAAACCACGCAGCACAGCTGATCCCCCCACTCACTGTTCTACTTACCTTCCCAAGCCTCCTTTTGGCACACGGCGTGCATGTATGGCCAATGAACCTGTAGCAAACCGGTTCAGATTTCACCACTGTTCTATACCCATTGATTTCTCCTCCTGAGTACATCAAACAGGAATATTTTGGAGGGGAAATCAACAACTCCATAGGGTTTGAATGAATATTTTTTTGCTTTGAGACTGAGCCCGTTTCTTGAAATTCCAGCCCAGGAAGGCAAACCTTTTTTTTTAAGGCAAAATTTCCCTGTCAGTCCTGTCCAATTTAAGAGGTGGTGCTAATCTCCTTTTATTAGCTAAGGGAGCCAGTGTTGTCCCAAGACACTTTCCATGGTCATATGGGCAGATGGCCATATGCCAAAGGCACACAGAATGCTGTTAGCTTTCCACCGAAGTGGTACCTATTTATCTACTCGCATTTGCATGCTTTCAAACTGCTAGATGGGCAGGAGCTGGGGAACGGGAGCTCACCCTGTTGCACAGAAGGCAAATATTTGGTTAGAAATGGTCAATAGCTTTATGATTTCCTTGCAGCTAATCCAACCTATATCAAATCCTCAAAAACAGATGATTTCCATGTCAGCTGTTGCCCTGGGCCTCCACTGAGCTGTTGAAAGGAGAGTCTAATCAAACTTTTGGAGACTGGATAAATATTATTCAATTCAGTTGGAACTAGGATTGATCCCTTGAAGAAAAGTCTGATCACCAGGGCCTGGTGGCTCAGCAGACTGATAGCATTGTGATTAACACCAGCTGTCTGCAATTACTGTAAGTTCGAATCTCACCAGGCTCAAGGTTGACTCAGCCTTCCATCCTTTCTAAGGTAGGTAAATTGAGGACCCAGTTTGTGGGGGCAATAAGCTGACTTTGTATAAATATACAAAAGGATGAAGGCTATTGCTGAGCCTAAACAAGGAGCAAACCCCACTCCCTCCTAGCCAATGGTGGGATTCAAGTAATTTAACAACCGGTTCTCTGCCCTAATGATTTCTTCCAACAACCAGTTTGCCAAACTGCTCAGAAAGTTAACAACCGGTTCTCCCGAAGTGGTGCGAACTGGCTGAATCCCATCACTGCTCCTAGCCCTGAAGCCTTTACCTAGCCAGATAATGAAACATCTGCATAAAAGCCACCAAGCACAGAGAGCACCAAGGTCTCCACGACAAGGGAAGAGAAAATAGAGGTTATGGTTTTCTGTCCAGAATCAAGTCTTCTTCCAAATTAAGAAAGGGTTTCCAATGTCAATATAACCTGTTATGATACCACAGCTTCACGAATAGAGTTTGAATCTTGCATATACAAATTACTGTGCAGCCCCATGCTATCAGCTAAAGCCATAGGTGGAAACACTGGTTCGGTTCAGTTCTTTCTTTCTTTCTTTCTTTCTTTCTTTCTTTCTTTCTTTCTTTCTTTCTTTCTTTCTTTCTTTCTTTCTTTCTTTCTTTCTTCCTTCCTTTCTTCCTCCCTCCCTCCCTCCCTCCCTCTTTCTTTCTTCCTTCTTTCCTTCCTTCCTTCCTTCCTTCAGTCTTTCTTTATGTCTTTCTGTCTTTCTTTCTTTCTTTCCTTCTTCCTTCCTTCCTTCCTTCCTTCCTTCCTTCCTTCCTTCCTTCCTTCCTTCCTTCAGTCTTTCTTTATGTCTTTCTGTCTTTCTTTCTTTCTTTCCTTCTTCCTTCCTTCCTTCCTTCCTTCCTTCCTTCCTTCCTTCCTTCCTTCCTTCAGTCTTTCTTTCTTTCATTCTTTCCTTCCTTCCTTCCTTCCTCCCTTCCTCCCTCCCTCCCTCCCTTCCTTTCTTCCTCCCTCCTGCCCTCTTTCTTTCTTCCTTCCTTCTTTTCTTCCTTCCTCCTTCGGTCTTTCTTTCTTTCTTTCTTCCTTCCTTCCTTCCTTCCTTCCTTCCTTCCTTCCTCCCTTTCTTCCTCCCTTCCTTTCTTCCTCCCTCCCTCCCTCCCTCTTCCTTCCTTCCTTCCTTCTTTCCTTCCTTCCTTCCTTCCTTTCTTTCTTTCTAAAATATTAAAAGTGCATTTTTATCAAGAGATGGATGATCTGTAAATTAACATTATTATAGTTACCTCTGACTCCATTAATTATTGTGTTGATGGGTGGCGTAGGCAGGGACATTACCAAGCCTTTGCAAAATGTTGAAAACAGACAAAAGAAAGCGAGTGCTCCAACCAAATCTCAAGCCCTTTTCAGAGAAGATAAACCAAGTGCTTTGAAAAATTAGGTGGAAGATGGTATGATAAGACTTGTGGCTTGCCATTTCTGACTTTACCCTCTTTGGGCTGTAAATCTTTCACCTGTCAATGAAGTCAGGCAAGGAAAAAAGGGAAAACACAGGCTGGTGAGCCTGCAATGTTACATTCGGCAGACAGCTCTCTTAGGATCAATACTGTATTTTCAGATGATATATTGTCAGGTGGGAAAATTCAGACTGGAGAAATAAATAAGAGAAATGCAAGGTTTGTTTGGAGGCTACAGCTTCACTGAGAGCCCTTTGGTCAGGCCGAGGGAGATTCTTCATAAGGGAGCTGATTCTTAATCCTGTAATGAATAAACTCAAGTAGAAACTGGAGCTGATGAAGGATGGCCTCAACCAGAAAGGTATCAGATTAAAGGGAGGTTCTGAAAAAGGATCCTATCATTTTAGGTGGGTGATGATAAATTCACCAGAGACTTAGTGCAAAGTGATACATTTTTCTTTCCCTGGAACCCATCTTTAAAGATGGAGCTAACAAGCTGAAAAAAATTAAAAGCTTTCAAAGGAACACATCCTCAGTAATTCCCACCAAGAATATAAATGAAATAGTGAAGCAGGATTCAAAAATTCAGGTAAAAAGAAGACCTACATCCCATTCAAAATATCTGGAATAACGATAGTGGAACCAGCTTGAAAGAGAAGTTACCGTATTTTTCAGACTATAAGACACACCAGAGTATAAGATTTTGAAGAAGTAAAGAAGAAAGAAAAAAAAAGAAAAATGGGCACTTTTTTTTGCAAAAACGGGATGCGCAGAGGGTTTGGGAGGCCTGCAGAGTGCTCCTGGGGGCTGAGGAGGGCAAAACAGCGACACATTGGGGGGAGGTTGGGAGGCCAAAAATGGGTCTGTTTTTTTGCAAAAATGGGGTGCACAGAGTGTTTGGGAGGCCTGCAGAGTGCTCCTGGGGGCTGGGGAGGGCAAAAATGCCCCCATTTTTGCAAAAAATGGGCCCGTTTTGGCCTCCCAAACCCCCCATGCATCGTGTTTTTGCCCTCCCCAGGCCCCAGGAGCACTCTGCAGGCCTCCCAAATCCTCTGCGCATCCCATTTTTTGCAAAAAAATGAGCCAGTTTTGCGCAAAAACGGGACGTGCAGGGCGAGGTTTTGGGAGGCCAAAAGTGACTGTATTTGGTGTATAAGATGCACCAACATTTCCACCCTCTTTTAGGGGGAAAAGAGTGCATCTTATACCCTGAAAAGTATGATACTTCAGCTCTGGGAGGAGAAACTGTCGTCAAAGTTCTGCTGAAGTTCAGAAAAAGAAGTATCAAAGATGATGATTCCATCACCAGTTCAGCTGTACATGTACAGTAGGTCAGAAAGTACAAGAAGTCAACAGGATGCAAAAACAGGAGAGAAAAGGAGCCTTCAAGGAAGTGGGTTGCAGGGCTGCCCAAAAAGGAGAAGGAACGAACCAAGAATTTATTGGGAACTTTAATGATTGGTTGTGGTTGCACAGAAATTTATAAGTGCCCTGAGTGAATGATGATAATGATGTTATCCTTTCAGTTGTGTATGACTCTTGGTGATTCTATGGGCCATGTCTCTCCACATCTTCATTCTTGCACTGCTTCCTTGAGTTGTTCTATGCCCCGGCTGGTGTCAGCTTTGATGGTGTTCAGCCACTATTTTCTTGGTGGTCTGGTTTCCTTTTACCATTAACTCTTCCAAATATAGTTGCTTTCTCCAGTGAATTCCCCCACGTGACATGACCAAACTAAGTGAGATGAAGTTTTGTGATTTTGCTTTCCAGTGAAATGTCTGGTGTTATTACTGAGTCTGTCATCTGCACCTCTATAACTGTCTGGTTTGGTTCTGCAACCCAACAAGACAGACACAGACTTCAGAGGATAATTAGAACTGCAGAAAAAACAATGGCTACCAACCTGCCTTCCATGGAGGACCTGTATACTGCACGAGTCAAAAAGAGGGCTGGGAAAATATTTACAGACCCCTCACATCCTGGATATAAACTGTTTTAACTCCTACCCTCAAAACGACACTATAGAGCACTGCACACCAGAACAACTAGACACAAGGACAGTTTTTTCCCAAACACCATCACTCTGCTAAACAAATAATTCCCTCAACACTATCAAACTAGTTACTAAGTCTGCATTACTATTAATCTTCTCATCATTCATATCACCCATCTCCTCCCACTTATGACTGTATGATTGTAACCTTGTTGTTGGTATCCTTAAGGTTTATATTGACTGTTTCCCTATGACTATCATTAAGTGTTGTACCTTGACGAATGTATCTTTTCTTTTATGTACTCTGAGAGCGTATGCACCAAGACCAATTCCTTGTGTGTCCAATCACACTTGGCCAATAAAGAATTCTACTCTATTCTACTCTACTCTACTCTACTCTACTCTACTCTACTCTACTCTACTCTACTCTACTCTACTCTACTCTACTCTACTCTACTCTACTCTTTTCTATTCACTCCAAAACTTGCTTGTTGACCATCTTTGCTGTCCAAGGAATATGCGGGAGGCTTCACCAGTACCACAATTCAAATGCGGTGTCTTCTTCCTGTCTTGCTTGAAATAAATAGAGTCCATCAAATGAACCCAACATAAACTAGGGTGGAGTGTTATTCCTTTCTTACCTGCTCTCTGCTCTTTGGTGCAATGGGAAAGAACCATTGAAAGGACCAATTGCTCATTCAGACAGCGGTCCAAGATGTCTGCCCACTTAGATCACAAAGTAATCTGACTATGCCAGATGTCAATATCTTTCCTTTCTAGATCAAGCCTCATTTGCTGTGGAGTACAGACAAGATCTATTACATACCTGCTCATGTCATTCTTAACCACAGAGGTTTGGCACTCATGTCCCTATCTTACTGAAGCCATCGATACATCAGTGTTAGAAGCTCTGTTATCGGCACTACAAGAACATCTAGGAGTTCATGAACAGCCAATGGTAGGCAACTAGTTTACTAGTAATTAGCCCAATTAACAGCTCCATGTTCACTGCAAATCTCTTCCAAGCAGTGATTCACCAGCCTAACTTTTGGAATTACAGACACTATACTACAGAGCAGTGATGAAATGTAAAATTTGTTAGTACCGGTTCTGTGGGCATGGCTTGGTGGGAGGGTGTAATGTGACTGGGTGAGTGTGGCCAACTTTTTTTTTTTTAACTTTAAAACCATTTTTTCTACAACCTCTTCGGCCGAAGAGGTTGCAAAAAAATGCTTTTAAAAGGCTGTGCTGATCAGGCAACTCAGCTGGGATCGTCAGAGGCTTTTAAAAGCATTTTTTCTACAACCTCTTCAGCTGAAGAGGTTATAGAAAAAAATGCTTTTAAAGGCTCTGACAATCTCAGCTGAGCCGCGCGATCATCAGAGGCTTTTTTTTTAACTTTTAAAAGCATTTTTTCCACTAAAAAATGCTTTTAAATTTTTTTTAAAAACCCTCTGATGATTGCATGGCTCAGCTAGGCATGGGGGGGGGGGGCAGGGATTTTTGCTACCGGTTCTCTGAACCACCCGCCTCCATTGCTACCAGATTGGGTGATCCGGTCTGAACCGGGAGCATTTCACCCCTGCTACAGAGTCAGGGGTGAAATGCTCCACCAATCAACAATCTGAATTCTCATTTTATCGACCTCAGAAGGATGGAAGCAGAGGTGGTATTCTGCCGGTTCATGCCGTTTCGTGTGAACCGGTAGTGGCAACAGTGGGTGGGCCCGCCGGGTAAGCCACCCACCCTGGCATAATGCTGTCCTATTTATCCATGTTTTCAAGGCCAGGCGCATTTGCGGAAGGTATGCGCACACACAAAGCGAGCGTGCGGCTGTGTGGCAAACCAGTGGTAAGCATTTCTGAAACCCACCGCCGGATGGAAGGCTGAGTCAACCTTAAGCAGGTCAGAATTGAACTGCTGGCAGTGGGCAGAGCCAGCCTGCAAGACTGCATTCTAACCGCTGCGCTACACAGTATGCTTCTTCCTTGAAGCTTTTGGTGACCTGCTGGAGCTTTGCGTATTATTTATGCATGTTTGGTATGCAGCACACAGTTTTGTTTTTGTTTTGCTTTGCATACATTTCGAACAATGCCGGTTGCTTGTTTTTAATTGCTTGCGCATTGCCCCAAATTGAAGCGGAGGGGAGCTAATGGGTGAGCAAATAGTCCAGTCGTAATTCCGTACTGAAATGCTAGATGGACTCTTATAATGAAAGCATTCCAGAGAAGCTATTTAAATAACAAGCTGCACATTGTTTACGATTGTACATGGAAGCCATGCATCTCTGAAGTGGATTGACTTTCTGTGGAGTGGTTCTCGTGATTCTGGAAACGTCATTTTCCCAATCAGCAACACCTTTTTCTTCATTGCTGCCACATACCAAAAATGCTACAATGGGAGGCTTAGGTAGGAGAAGGGGATTCATCTGTTAAAAGGTATCACCATTGCTCTCAGTGTCTACATTAACATCCATTAAAGTTGTTGGGAGAATGATAATAGCCCATAGGCAGGGAATCCAGTTCCCAAGCAATTGAAACAGGGAGAGTGTCAGGCCTAGAAGCCATCTATTTCATTGGGCCTTCAGGCCTGCCATATTTACTACTGTGGGAAACTGGGAGGGGGGATTGTATGGAGCCAGAGTGATATATAGTCATAATAACATTCCTTTCTCAGAAAGTCAAGGTCATCTTGCCCTGCATCTGGATGGCTGGAAGTGGGAGACATCTCCAGTCAGGACGGTGTTTGGATTGGACCATGTGATCCATCACATGTGGGGGTGGGGCAGGGACTTTCTTTTGGGTGGGGAAAACCTGGAAGCTTTCAGATTCGGGTTTTTCCAGATGTGCCAATATGACATCTCTAATAAAATGGAACTTTGAGGAAACTCAAGCCTCGGAATTTTCTTTTGTTGGGGGAAACCCTGACAGGAAAAGGACTTTGCTAGTTCAGTCGGATGCACTGACGGAATCTTCCCAGCAGTGTCTCATATTAGCTGAAGTTTGCCAGGCAGCAGGAAAAGTAATAAAAAAGTGTGATAATATAATTTGGCTGGACTGGGAGTGAACAAAGATGCCTCACATTAATGACAGCTTATTTTACAGATGTTGCTCAGCTGGTAGAAAACAGATTTACACTCAGCCGCTCCTTGCAACACAAATATTAGCGTGGAATCATGCCATATTAGCATCTTTGGCTTCTATTCCAATATTAATTGATTGCTTTCAATAACAGTTCTTTTTTTTTCTCTCTCTCTCCTGGCAAAAAAGTGGCTTCTGGACTGGAAGAGATTCCTTTATACATGTGTATGAATCAGCAAATCAGAAAAAGTCCCTTCCATGTAATAGAGGGTCATTGGGCAGCTATTTACCTTGCTTTTCAACCTTTCCCTTCAACAATTATCTTCTAAAACAGATTAGGCTGATAAAGAATGACTAACCGAGGGGTCAGCAACCTGAGGCTCTGGAGCCGCATGTGGCTCTTTCACTCCTCTGCTGCGGCTCCCTGTCACTCAAAATATGTGTCACAACCACCAATGTGCAACACCCACTGGCACGCGATTTATTGAGCTTTTCAACTCCCGGTAGATCAACCATGGATAAAACGAAGAAAAGTAAAGTTTCAAAAGAAAACAGAATGTTTAATTCAACTACATATGCTAGTTTTGTGGCCGCTCAAGAAATAGCTAGGCACGGAAAGGGTTTTGTGGTTCCCGGTGTTTTCTTTTCTGAGGGAAATGGGTCCAAATGGCTCTTTGAGTGTTTAAGGTTGCAGACCCCTGGACTAGCCCAATGACATTGATGGATGGACTTGGTGGATTACCCAAGTCCAAATCCAACCCATTCTCCATATGTACTCTAGATGGCAGCCAAGAAATACAGTGAGAGTTTTAACTCTTTGCTGTCATCTAGTGGCCACCTGAATTTTAGCAACTCTGAACTTTCTGCTTTCACTGAGCAGATTTTTACCAGCTGTCTATCAAGCACAGTATAGACAATGTTTTAATGCCAATGTAATGTTCTGATAGATAATAGTGATTTATACAAACTGTGCATCCATCTAAATTCTCTACAACAAAGCTAATCTCGCCAAGCCAAAACAGTCAGTCTAGAGACAACTCTTGCTCTCCTCTCCATATTGTTAAAAATAAAAATAAAAATGCCAGACCATCCAACTGACCTATAGAGTTAGACCTACTCCCCTTTGCCCTTCTATGCCCTGCATATCCAGCTCCTCATTAGCTACATTATTAACTCATGGATCAGAGAGTGCTACCTAGTCCAATCAGCTTAGAAACCTTCCTTACTTGTATGGGCTTTCTACGCATATATTACAGAAAACATTTCATATTTTAACTGTTATGCTTCTAATCTACACTGTCTTTGGGTGGGATGCGGGGATAAAAGGCATTTTTGGTGCAGTCAGGCAGGCCATCAACATAATTGCAAGTCCAGTGGGAGTAGGTTGATTGTATTTTTTTTCTTGCTGTACACTCTTCCCTTCCTATGGCACCTTGGATTGACCCCCTTTGGCCCTCACTCCAATTAAAATGAAGCTAGGAAGGTTTTTCCTAGCAATTTTTTTTTTTGGGGGGGTAACATAATGCCTGGGTCCACACATTGCACTATGGCCAGGTTAACTGTAGATCATTGGCTTGATCACAATTGGCTGGGTTTGTATCATGTTATGCCTTACAGGTAAAGGTAAAGGAATCCCTATGGCCATGATGGCGAACCAGTGGGCATGCCAGCTGAGCTCTGGTGCACATGTTAAACTCCTAGAGAGGTTCTGGAGGCTGGGGACAGCAAAAAATGTCACTAACTGTCCAGCCGGAAGTTGGGAAATGGGCCATTTTGGGCCTCCGGAGGGCCTCCAAGGAGGTGGGGAAGGCTGTTTTCGCCCTCTCCAGATGCATAGAGAGGATCTGGAGCCAGGTGAGAGAGAAAAATGGGCCTACTGGGCCATCGCATGCCAGAAGAGGGGGTGAGGGGGGTCGTATGTGCATGCGTGGGGCGGGGCTCATAGAATTATGGGTATGGGCATGCACACACGTGAACCTCCCCCGCCCCCCCCTCCTGGCATGCGATGGCAAAAAGGTTAGCCATCACTGCCCTATGGATTTTACTCTGCTTGTCATTGCTGACCATTGGGGCAGTCTTCATCTCCATTTCAAGGGCCATTATAGAATAGAATAGAATAGAATAGAATAGAATAGAATAGAATAGAATAGAATAGAATAGAATAGAATAGAATAGAATAGAATGATAACTTTATTGTCACATTGAACGTACACTAATCGGCATACATTAAAGTGAAATTTCATTGCATACACCTCTCAAAGGGTCACCACCTCCAATATACACTACATAATATAAAAGAATAAATAAATACAGATAAATATAGAATTATGTATATACCCACATATGTTATATGTCACAGAGAAATAACACAGTCTAGTTTGGATGTATACCTGTACCAGTAGTGAAATCCAACTTTTTTTACTACCAGTTCTGTGGGCGTGGCTTGGTGGGCGTGCTGTGACTTGGTGGGCATGGCTTGGTGGGTGTGGCAGGGGAAGGATATTGCAAAATCTCCATTCCCACCCCACTCCAGGGGAAGGATACTGCAAAATCTCCATTTCCACCCCACTCCTGGGGGAAGGATATTGTAAAAACTCCATTCCCACCCCATTCTGGGGTCAGCCAGAGGTGGTATTTGCAGGTTCTTCAAACTGCTCAAAATTTCCGCTACTGGTTCTCTAGAACCTGTCAGAACCTGCTGGATTTCACCCCTGATCTGTACATGGCGAAAGAATCTTGTGAGTTTACCAGATGGATGGTATAGGGAACAAAGCTGTTACAGAATCAAGTAGTCCTGCTAGAAATACTTTGGAACCTCCTCCCAGATGGGAGCAACAGAAACAGGTCATAAATTGGGTGTGCGGCAGTGGTGGGATTCAAAATTTTTTACTACCGGTTCTGTGGGCATGGCTTGGTGGGCATAGCAGGGGAAGGATACTGTAAAATCTCCATTCCCCCCCACACTCCAGGGGAAGGTTACTGCAAAATCCCCATTTCGTCCCAATCAGCTGGGAATTGGGAGGCAGAGAATAGATGGGGGCAGGGGCAGTCAGAGGTGGTATTTACTGGTTGTCCAAACTACTCAAAATTTCTGCTACCAGTTCTCCAGAACTGCTCAGAACCTGCTGAATACCACCTCTGGTGTGCGGAGTCTCTAACAATGCTTTGAGCTCTAAGCACATAGCGCTTACAAGCAGCATCCTGAATACCAGGAAGTGAGCTTCCTATGATCTTCTCGGCTGCCCTTACCACTCTCTGTATGGACTTTCTCTCTGAAGTACTGCTGCCACCAAACCAGACAGTGATGCAGTTTGTTAAAATGCTCTCAATCGTGCCTCTGTAAAAAGTGGCCAGGACAGAAAAATGTGCTCTCCTCATCCGACGCAGGAAATGCAGATGCTGGTTTGTAGGCTTCCCTAAGGATGACGTGTGGAGAGACCAACTGAGCCTGGGTTTAAAAGCTTCAGTGTTTGAGAGTAGTGAAATAGCTGTCCACCGATTCAAGAAGAGGTAGAAAGTCGTACTGTCACCAGTTGCAAAACAGTGAAAGATAAGGTGGCTGCTTACTGCATTATTGCATTCCTTGTCTGATTCCGAAGGGAACAGAATAGATTAAAAATTACAGTAGGTAGCAACACTTAGTAAATATTTGTTAAGCCACGAAAGTTTAGTATCAGTATTTCAATCCAAGACTCCCCTACATACTGATTATTCTGACAAAGACAATAACAAAACCAGGAAAACGGCATGGATGTTTCTAAAAAGTTCTGAAGAAATGAGCATAGCTTAAGTGACTATTCTTATTATAAATAACAAGGAACTGAACTGCATTTGAGTTCCGGTTTTAAGATATGAGGAGTGGACCACTGCAATTGATATCTGTTTGATCTTTTATTCATCGGAGCGAGCCACTTGTTCACTTTCTTCAGTACTCAGCTGGAGCTCCATTCATTTGGTTTCAAGAACCAAATTTGAAGAAGCAATTCTAGTATCTGCAAGTGGTCACAATCTAAGGATGAAACTAAACTCATGGTGGAAAACTGACCAGACATTTTTTTGCAGGGTAAAATTATGTGCATTAGAAGAGGTTGAGTGGAATTAAAGAATGGGCTTCCCCAAAGATTATTTCTAAAGAATCCCTGAAAACTTTCAAATCTCCTCCCTCCCTCCCTTCTTTCCTCTGTCCCTCTGTTCCTCCCTCTCTCCCCTCCCCCTCCCTCCCTCCTTCTCTCTCTCCCTCCCTCCCTCCCTCCCTCCCTTCCTTCCTTCCTTCCTTTCTTCCTTTCTTCCTCTGTTCCACCCTCTCTCTCCTCTCTCTCCTCCCTCTCCCTCCCATCCCTCCTTCTTTCCTCTGTTCCTCTGTTCCTCCCTCTTTCCCCTCCCTCCCTCCCTCTCTCCCTTCCTCATATAGAGTTTTGTTAACAAACACTATAAATATGGTTGAACTCTCTCAGTACAATAAGCAGATAAGTAAAACTACCCTTGCTGGACACATCTAGTAGTATAGAGGAGAAATCTTGCTTTATTGCTATCATCCATGTTTATCAAGCTTTCCCAATAATGCTAATCTTTAAACAAGCCCAGGAATCAACTGATTATTACTAGGACAAACAAATTCATTGCCTCCAGTTAGAGAACAGAAGCCAAGAAAACACCAATTCCCTGCAAATGCAGTCTTAGACAATAGTAGATAAATGTACTATCATGCCAGGATCTTTTTTTTTTCTCAGAGTGTCTTCGATTAACTTTAATTGTTTAAATTTCAAGAAACATTTGAAACTCCATAAGGAGCCTTTGCACTAAAGAGTGTACGATAAGCTTATCCAATTTGTGATTCAGGAAGTCAATTGTAGACTATGAAAGAGTGGTAGATTATTAGCACACTCTTTATTTTTGTTACAGTTGTTACTTCCTTTATTATTTTTAGTAAGAATTGATTTTTACATCCATTGTATTTTGCATTTAATATAATATAATAACAGAGTTGGAAGGGACCTTGGAGGTCTTCCAGTCCAACCCCCTGCTTAGGCAGGAAACCCTACACCACTTCAGACAAATGATTATCCAACATTTTCTTAAAAACTTCCAGTGTTGGAGCATCCACAACTTCTGGAGGCAAGTTGTTCCACTGATTAATTGTTCTAACTGTCAGGAAATTTCTCCTTAGTTCTAAGTTGCTTCTCTCCTTGATTAGTTTCCACCTGTTGCTTCTTGTCCTGCCCTCAGTTGCTTTGGAGAATAGCTTGACTCCCTCTTCTTTGTGGCAACTCCTGAGATATTAGAACACTGCTATCATGTCTCCCTTGGTCCTCCTCTTCACTAGACTAGCCATGCCCAGTTCCTGCAACCGTTCTTCATATGTTTTAGCCTCCAGTTTCCTCATCATTTTTGTCACTCTTCTCTGCACTCTTTCCAGAGTCTCCACATCTTTTTTACATCGTGGCAACCAAAACTGGACACAGTATTCCAAGTGTGGCCTTACCAAGGCATTATAAAGTGGTATTAACACTTCACGTGATCTTGATTCTATCCCTCTGTTTATGCAGCCTAGAACTGTGTTGGCTTTTTTGGCAGCTGCTGCACACGGCTGGCTCATATTTATATATGTTGTCCACTAGGACTTCATGTGCCACACACTGTACCTGTTTGAACTATGCATCTATTTGAGCATGCAAAGTCCTTCTTTTGCCCAGTTTTACTTCTAAATGACTCTAATGAACTTGTTTAATATTTCAGTTCTTAATTTCTATAGCATGACTATATTTATTTATATTTATTTATTTATTTATTTATTAGATTTTTATACCGCCCCCTCTCCCGAAGGACTCGGGGCGGTGAACAGCCAAAGTTAAAAACATACAATATAAACAATTAAAATACGTTTAAAACAGAATTAAATCTAAAATGGCTCCCCAATTTAAAACGCCTTACCCATACCCCTATAAATAAGACGAATTTAAAATTTAAAAATTTAAAATTTCCACATTTAAAAAGGGGGAAGATTTAGGCCAGGCCAGCTTGATAAAATAGAAAAGTCTTAAGCGCGCGGCGGAAGGTGCGCAGATCCAGGATCCTACGTATCTCCGGGGGGAGCTCGTTCCAAATCGTAGGTGCCCCCACAGAGAAGGCTCTCCCCCTAGGGGCCGACAGCCGACATTGTTTGGCCGATGGCACCCGGAGGAGCCCCTCTCTATGGGAGCGTACTGGCCGGTGGGAGGCTATTGGTGGTAGCAGGCGGTCCCGTAAATAACCAGGTCCTAAGCCATGGAGCGCTTTAAAGGTGATAACCAGAACCTTGAAGCGCACTCGGAAGACCACCAGGAGCCAGTGCAGCTCGCGCAGGAGAGGTGTCACATGGGAACTCCATGTCGCTCCCATCACCACCCGCGCGGCCGCACTCTGCGCCAGTTGGAGCCTCCGAGTGCACCTCAAGGGGAGCCCCATGTAGAGAGCGTTGCAGTAGTCCAGACGAGAAGTAACGAGGGCATGAGTGACTGTGTGTAGGGAGTCCCGATCTAGATAGGGACGCAACTGGCGGATCAGGCAAACCTGATGAAAAATCCTCCCGGACACGGCCGTCACATGCTCTTCTAACGACAGCCGTGAATCCAGGAGGACACCCAAGTTGCGAGCCCTATCCGTGGGGGCCAATGATTCGCCCCCAATAGTCAGCGATGGCACTAGCTGACTATATCGGGACGTCGGAAACCACAGCCACTCGGTCTTGGATGGGTTGAGCCTGAGCCTGTTCCTCCCCATCCAGATCCGTACGGCCTCCAGGCACTGGGACATCACTTCAAGGGCATCGTTGGGGTGGTCCGGGATGGAGATGTACAGCTGGGTGTCATCCGCGTACTGATGGTACTTCACCCCAAAACCACGGATGATCTCGCCCAGCGGCTTTACATAAATGTTGAACAAAAGGGGCGAGAGGACCGATCCCTGCGGCACCCCACATATGAGGGGCCTCGGGGTCGACCTCTGCCCCCCTGTCAACACAGACTGCGACCGGTCGGAGAGAAAGGAGGAGAACCACCTTAGTACGGTGCCTCCCACCCCCAACTCTTCCAACCGGTGCAGCATGATACCATGGTCGATGGTATCAAAAGCCGCTGAGAGGTCTAACAGGACCAGGACAGAGGAGCAGCCCCTGTCCCGAGCCCTCCAGAGATCATCAACCAACGCGACCAATGCCGTTTCCGTGCTGTATCCTATATGATCATCCTTTAAAATGAAGTCCTTATAAAAACATAATTAGGTTCCAGTATGGTCTTATTTCATCTGGCAGAGACTCTTTTCTTTACTTTCAAAAGATGTACAGTGATATATTCCTACATACTCAGAGTTTCTCCATTTTGAATCAGAGGCAGACAAATATTCAACAACATTTGTTCAACATCTTCAACGTCAAATCCTTCCCTTGTATTAGAAATGCTTTTTTTTTATAATATATTTTTTTTATTGACCATGCATTAAAAATGCTTTGGCTGGAAAATATGCCATTACTAATAGTCTGTGCATAACTTGCAGCTGGTATTTGTACAAGATTAACAACTATCTTTGAATCCTAATAGGTACAATATTTATTAGCTTTCTAAAAATGTCATCTTCTGGATGATATGTTACTACTTTCTATCGTTTCATAAATAAACTGATTAAATCTTGTACAACTGAAACTAATCCCGTGGCTAACATTTCCATATCATACCATATGAGAATAATTCGGCTATATACCGTAGTTCTCATTTTTAGAAGGATATGTTGCTGATAAATTAACTTGAAGCCTGTAACACTAGCATCAACCTAAAGAGTAAACAATCACCTTCACAATATCTTCATTCAGCACTTGTTTGTTTGTTTAATATTTGCCTTTATTTTTCTCCTTAATCAATACATCATCAAGATAACACTCATTCCTTCAATATGCTTAAAGATGTGTTATATCATTCTCTAACAAACTCTGTGAGCGGATGAGTTATTATCAAATGACAATAATTTAAAACAGTTTATACAGGAAATACAGGAAAATATTTTGAGCAGTAAAGCACATGGTGACTGTTCTCTTCATTTGCTCTATCTGGTGCTTTATATAATTATAGAATTTCTAACAGGAGAGATGTGGAGATGTGAGCTAAGCTTCTGTGAATCAAATCCCTTCAGCTCCATTTTTATTAAGTTGAAAAGGCCCTATGTGTAATAGATAATCACACAAGTAACTAAATTCATTATTTCTTAGAAAGATGTTTCTAAATATTTCTTCTTCTTACTTGATTTGTTGGGCTGATGCATGCTTTTTGCTGATGCTTACTTTGCATCAAATACCTGGAGCTGAAATTTATATGTGAAAGTACCGGGAGAAATCCAGATACAAGTTTCATGATCCCCATTGCAGAAATCTCCATAATTATACAGATTATAGAGATTGCATAGTCATACTAATTCTCTACTAAAACTGATGCAATTAAAAGATAGTGGCGCTTCTAAATTAAAACTTCAAATTTGCATTTGAAAGATAATGATAAGATAAATCAATAGAACTTTGTGAACTGGAAATGTGGCATTTTGGGGAAGGAAGGAAGGAAGGAAGGAAGGAAGGAAGGAAGGTTGATTTAAAGGCTGCAGAATCCAAATGAACAAACTCTTTTATATCGGCTGTAAAATTCAGATGATAAAGTTTTTAACATCCTTCCTCACAAACTACATGCAATGCATACATGTAATATCTATAGGGCATCAGTTTGGTGCATTGGTTGTCCACTGTTCTTCGTACACACATTCACTGAATGTCTGCAAGGGAAGCTACTGAACATGCATAGCTTTCCCATCAGAATTCTCTTGAATCTGTGAGATGTGGGTGTGACATTGGGGAGCAGAAAGAATTCTGTTTCAGAAGACATCTGGGTTCCTTCTTCCAAAAACCAAACTTAGATGGATGAGCCTCAGTTAACTTCTGCAAGGTCAACATCCAAAACCTATCCGATGACCTCAAGGTGAAAAAGAGGCAGCATTCACTCTATCAATTTTGTTCTCATGGACTGTCATTAATTCTAAGGCCATCAGAACACAATAGCAGAATTGGAAGGGACCTTGGAAGTCTTCTAGTCCAGCCCCCTGCTAAATCAGGAGATACCTATACCATTCTGGAACAATTTCTTGTTAAAAACCTCCAGTAATGGAGGATTTGTAACTTCTGAAGGCAAGCCATTCCACTGGTTAACTTGTTCTCACTGTCAGGAATCTTCTCCTTAGTTCCAGGTTGCTTCTCTCCTTGATTCGTTTCCATCCATTGCTTCTCATTCGGCCTTCTGGTGCTTTGGAAAATAGGTTGACCCCCCTATTCTTTGTGGCAGCCCCTGAGATATTGAAATGTTCAGAGGTGCTGAGAGAGGTGCCCAGAGGTGGCCCAGAGGAGCATTGGAATGCTCAGAAGTGGCTGAACATTCTCTATGTCACATATAAATGCCTAACTCCCATACCATCCCCTACCTGGTACAGCAAGGGTTAACCCCCACACCCTCACCTTTAGTACAGCCCCTCCTTACCTTTAGCCACACCTCCTGGGTACTTAAGGGGCATTACAGTCTCACCTGCAAGAGAGCAGAGTTGATTCAATAAACATGATTGGAACATACCAATGACTCTGAGTATTTCTTGGGCTAGATCCTCATATATTAACACTCTACTCCAAATCTCTCTCAGTGTTGCAAATCCAGGACTGACTTCACACAGAAGGTTTGTGCTCTGTTGAATGTAGTAAACCTTATTCTTCTATAGTTATTTTTTAAAGGGTGAGTTCTATGGGATGGAACGGACCAGAACTCGATTGCAGAAAATACGACTTCAGCAACTTTGGTCAACGCCTGGAATGCTCTACCCAACTCCGTTGTTACATCCTCAAAACCTCACAGCTTCAATCTCAACCTGTCTACTGTGGACCTCACCCTATTCCTAAGAGATCCATAAAGGGGGCGTGCATAAACGCACCAGCGTGCCTACTGTCCCTGTCCTACTGTCCCCATGTATTTGTATTCATTTCCTTTGTTCATGTCCATGTTCATATTTATACCTGCTATCTTGTACATGTTTGACAAACTAATAAATAAAATAAAAATAAATAAATAAAACTGAATATTTACAGTAAGCCTCCATATGGAATCAGCTGCCCCCAGAGATAAGGAGAATCCAAGACCTCGGTGCCTTCCGTCGTGCCCTTAAAATTTTATTTTTTCAGCAAGCCGGGCTGGCTTAATAGATTTTTTAAATATTTTTAATTGGTTTGTTATTTTAAATTGGGGCCAAATTAATATATATCCTTTTAATTGTTTTTAATGTTTGTATTGTATGTTTTTTATCTGGCTGTATACTGCCCTGAGTCCCTCGGGAGAAGGTGCAGTATATAAATTTGAAATAAAATAAAAAATAAAAATATGGAGTAGGAGCCATTCATGAACCGTTCGTGCAGTTGGATCCGACTTAGCTGACAATGTTTAGCTGCTATTGTTTCAAGGGGCGCAAAACATTCACAAAACGCTTTGTAAAACAAAACCTCCCTTGCATTATGGCCTATTAAAACCACCTGGAATCTTACAAAGACCGTTCACACAAAGACATTCCCCCCCCACATACACACCCCTAGCTTTCTCTAATTTCCATTTCTTCTTCCTCAGCTACCCTTGCTGTGCAATGGCTCAAACGCTGTGGCTGTTTCCTCTTTTCATTGCAAGGACTTCTGGGTCAGGCGCCAAGCTAAATGTTTATTTTTCTAACTGTTTTATAGTGGAGTTTGGTGAAAAGACTTGGCATGGTGCACTGTGGTTTAATTTTAAGCCTGACAGCAGCGTTGGCCTCCGCGTGTGAGTGTGTGTAATTTAGTTGCTGCGCTACTGAAGTCTATGGAAGATTAATGAATGGTAAGTTTCCGTGGCACATTTGAAGAGATGCAGGATAACGCAAAACCAGCTACCATCTGTTCATGCTGTCTCTTACAGCTCTTTTAAAGAATACCATTATCAGCAGGAGATAAAGGCGCACAATGGCTTTAAATATTCATATTTTACAGTTGGCCAGGAGGATGTCTTCTCATACTGAACAGGTCCATGCATGCCGTTTTGCATTGAGAGAATGCTTTCTGTGTCAGCACTTCACACCCTGAAGCGCACTTGGGGGGGAGGTGCTGCTGGAATAATAATTACAATGTCCTTATAATACAGAACCCAAAGGGCAAGGATTCTGCTAGAAGAAGGAAGACCCTACTAGAGTTTGGGCTACCTGATTCTTGTTGGTGATCTGCAGGAGTAGTTGCCCAGCAATTCTTGCTCTTGTTTAAAAAGAATGTTCTTTCTGCGCCAACTCAGGAAGCTCAAACTGCCCAAGGAGCTGCTGATCCAGTTCTACAGAGGAATTATTGAGTCTGTCATCTGCACCTCTATAACTGTCTGGTTTGGTTCTGCAACCCAACAAGACAGACACGGACGTCAGAGGATAATTAGAACTGCAGAAAAAACCAATTACTACCAACCTGCCTTCCAGTGAGGACCTGTATACTGCACAAGTCAAAAAGAGGGCTGTGAAAATATTTACAGACCTCTCGCATCCTGGACATAAACTGTTTCAATTCCTACCCTCAAAACAACGCTATAGAGCACTGCACACCAAGACAACTAGACACAAGAACAGTTTTCTCCCCCAAATGCCATCACTCTGCTAAACAAATAATTCCCTCAACACTATCAAACTATTCACTAAGCTGCATTACTATTACTATTAGTCTTCTCACTGTTCCTATCACCCATCTCCTCCCACTTATGACTTCATGACTACAGCTTTGCTGCTTGTATCCTTATGATTTATATTGATATTGTTTCCTGATTGCTTATTTGTACCCTATGTCTAGCATTAAGTGTTGTACCTTATGATTCTTGACGAATGTATCTTTTCTTTTATGTACACTGAGAGCATACGCACCAAGACAAATTCCTTGTGTGTCCAATCACACTTGGCCAATAAAGAATTCTATTCTATTGTATTCTAAATCATTTTCCTAATGCTCTCTGTTATTTTTGCAGTACATTTGGAAATCCTAAATAAATAGAATATTATTCTTGCAGCGTTCCCTGAAAATGTTTTAGCAATCTCATTTTAGCTTCAATCAGCATCTTTATTTTATCACTTGTAGCATAGCATCTGTAATGAAAGCTGTAAAAAAAAGAGAATTCTATTCCATTCCATTCCATTCCATTCCATTCCATTCCATTCCATTCCATTCCATTCCATTCTATTCTATTCTATTCTATTCTATTCTATTCTATTCTATTCTATTCTTCATTCCAATACCTTCTATCCTATCCTATCCTATCCTATCCTATCCTATCCTATCCTATCCTATCCTATCCTATCCTATCCTATCCTATCCTATCCTATTCTTCATCCCAATACATTCTATTCTATTCTATTCTATTCTATTCTATTCTATTCTATTCTATTCTATTCTATTCTATTCTATTCTATTCTATTCTATTCTATTCTATTCTATTCTATTCTAAAACAATGGGGACAGACTGATGCCATGGTGACTTAACTCTTCTCTGGATTAATCTACTCTCAACTATTAACTTCACTGGCCAAGAAACTGCTTTTCTTTCAGACTTTTTGTCATCTCTGTTGACCAATTCCCCCATGTCCAGTCCCCATGGGGGTGAAGTTTATTGTCCACCTGCACGTAGGGGGGAAAAAGTGTTTTATGGAAATCACCCTGATGCTTCTCAAATCAAATGTTATCTCGTTGTTTTCACCTATTCCAAAGGACGCTTGAGGACTATACATCCTTATTATCCCCCTGGAAGTGATCAATTCCAGCTAATTAAGAACTTTATTGCAAAGCCCGGAGTCATAGAAAGCTATCTTCTATGGGTGATTTTCAACTTTGCATATCAAGAAGCTAGCAGAAGTGAACCAGCCTGTTTGCTAAGTGATGGGAGAATTTATTTCCCAGAACAATTTCACTGATAACCTAAGGCTGAGTGGTATTTTGCTGAATGTTAGTGACAGAAAGCCTTAAGTTTTTATCACACATTCACACAACCTAAGTGTAACCTTGAGAGGAAAGCCTGCTTATTTCATTTCCCTCACTACAAGTCAATGGCAGGAATATCAGACTTTGAGAAAGGGTTCATTAATTCCCTACATAAAGTTTGTTTTAGTTGTTACCGTTCATCTTCCTAGTTGGCTACCACTGTTCCATATAGATTGCCAAGATCAAAAACCTTCTCTACTTAAGTGGAAAATCATCATTACTCTCCTATTCAAACTGCAGGTCAATCATTTTTGGAAATCCTTCCCCTCAACCACTTTTAAATTAGCTGAGCATTCCATATACCTCCTCCTCCTCCTCCTCCTCCTCCTCCTCCTCCTCCTTCTGCTTCTGCTTCAGCTTCAGCTTCTGCTTCTTCTTCCTCCTCCTCCTCCTCTTGTGTTTTCTTCTTCTTCTTCTTCTTCTTCTTCTTCTTCTTCTTCTTCTTCTTCTTCTTCTTCTTCTTCTTCTTCTTCTTCTTCTTCTTCTTCTTCTTCTTCTTCTTCTTCTTCTCTTTCTCCTCCTCCTCCTCCACCTTCTTCTCCTTCTCCTTCTCCTTCTCCTTCTCCTTCTCCTTCTCCTTCTCCTTCTCCTTCTCCTTCTCCTTCTCCTTCTTCTTCTGCTGCTGCTGCTTCTGCTTCTTCCTCCTCCTCCTCCTCCTCCTCCTCTTCTTCTTCTTCTTCTGCTGCTGCTGCTGCTTCTGCTTCTGCTTCCTCCCCCTCCTCCTCCTCTTCTTCTTCTTCTGCTTCTGCTTCTTCTTCTGCTTCTTCTTCCTCCTCCTCCTCTTCTGTTTTCTTCTTCTTCTTCTTCTTCTTCTTCTTCTTCATCTTCTTCTTCTTCTTCTTCTTCTTCTTCTTCTTCTTCTTCTTCTTCTTCTTCTTCTTCTTCTTCCTCCACCTCCTCCTCCTCCTCCTCCTCCTCCTCCTCCTCCTCCTCCTCCTCCTCCTCCTCCTCCTCCTCCTCCTCCTCCTCTTCTTCTTCTTCTTCTTCTGCTTCTGCTTCTGCTTCTGCTTCTCCTTCTCCTTCTCCTTCTCCTTCTGCTGCTGCTGCTTCTCCTTCTCCTTCTCCTTCTCCTTCTCCTTCTCCTTCTCCTTCTCCTTCTCCTTCTCCTTCTCCTTCTCCTTCTCCTTCTCCTTCTCCTTCTCCTTCTCCTTCTTCTTCTTCTTCTTCTTCTTCTTCTTCTTCTTCTTCTTCTTCTTCTTCATCTGCTGCTGCTTCTGCTTCTCCTTCTCCTTCCCCTTCCCCTTCCAATAACCCTCCCCCTCCTCCTCAGAAAATGTTTTCCAGCTGCATCTGGGGACAGAAACTACAAAGTTGCTGTTCATATCATGCTGTAGATAGCTCAAACATTAAGAAAAGGGAGCAAGCAAGTCCCTTTGCAGTTGAAAAAAAAATAACTTCATTCCATTGCTAACTTTGCTTTGGACTGAAATGGATCTTCTTCAGGGATACCCCACCAAGAATTCACAGTCTTCCCAATTGTACGCTTGAATTTGTACTGTTAAAGAAGTATTTCATTATCCTAAAATATGTTAGGCCACAGAAATAGTTTCCGAGGGAAAGTGGATTTTCCCTCTTTGATTTGTTTGTTTTTTCTCATGTTGCCATTTTCTTTTGTTTGGGCTTATAGTGGAAAAATAAACCAATTATACAGTGGATAAACCCTCCCTTTGAACAGATTTAACTGGGTTTTTAATTGCATGGCAATTTTACAAGAAAAGCACTTATTATGAATTATGAAATGTTAAGCATGTTCTTAAAGGATTTATAGAAATGTGTGCATGTAATCTTCAAAATGGGAGGGAAGGAAGGAAGGAAGGAAGGAAGGAAGGAAGGAAGGAAGGAAGGAAAGAAAGAAAGGAAGGAAGGAAGGAAGTTAGCACCCACCCCTTTCCTAGAAGAATGAAATATTTTAAGAAATATTAAAAAGGCAGAATATTATGTTTCCCTGGATGAGAAATGGAGAAGCATGTTTTAAAGACGAGGCAGCTCCCACCTTCTTGTCCCCCCCCACCCTTTGTCAATGGGCCAGAGGCAGAAACTCAATCTTTGTCAATGGACCATCATCTGCAATACAATAGGACCCATCTAGCAACAGAAACTCACCACATGGCACCTGGAAACATTACATCAGCCAGCAAGGCCAGCTAAGACCCCCACCCCCTGGGAGTCTGACAACCAATCAGGATACTCTTTCTGGGCCCCAGGAAGTTCAAAGCCAGAGAGGGCATAAAACCCGGGGACTCACAGCATCTCGGCCCCTTTTCTGTTCAGAAACTCGAACCATGTGATCCTGTCCACCATTAAACCATCTTTCCAAGCAGTCTCCATGTTTCCAGTATCTTTTTCCCTACTTGGAACTGAACCCAGAAGGATATTTCTTCCTACAGAAGGAAGGAAGGAAGGTTAATATTCCTGATGTAACATTTCTTTCCAGAGAATAAAAAACTGAAGCATACTTAACTCCTGCATAAGATCAGGTTTTTTATTCATGTCCACAAGGACACAGAATTAACTTGAAATGTTACACTTTAAGAAAATAGACAGATTTATAAAAAAAAATATCTGAGAGCATAGAGTACTAGAGATGGATTCTTGGAGACATGAGAAATATTAATATTAATTCTCTAATCTTAAAATTATAGTATATTAAATAGTTGAACATTATAAACCTATTCATTTTTCCTCTTAACATGTCTTCAAATAAAAATACAATAACATTAAGCATAATTATCCTCCTCATCATCATACTAACAATTATCATCTTATTTATACCTCTATCTTATTTTCTATTCTTCTTTAATCTTCTCCTTTTATTTCCAGTTTCCATTTTCATCCTCTAACCATTGATAAAATACTTCTCATATCATATAATATTCAGTTTGTTCTTGCTAGTGTTAATCTATTAATTTCTGCACATTCTAATATTTTCCTAATCATCTTCTCATCAATAGGAATCTCTTCACTTTTCCAATGTTGTGCAGATACAATTCTAGCTGCAGTTAGAACATGGATCGTTAAATAAGTGTTCTCTTTATTATAACTTTCAGGTAAAATCCCCAGCAAAAATATTTCTGGTTTTAGCTCAATGTATTGTTCTATCACCTTTTCCAACCATGTCTTTATTTTTGTCCAATTTTTTTTTTTTTTTTTTTTTTTTGCTTCTACACATGTCCACCACATATGATAGTAAGATCCAAGTATCTGGTGGCACTTCCAACATTTAGCTGACTTATCTTTAAACATCTTTGCCAACCAAACTTTCCGTTTCCAATTTTTGAAGAACTGTTCTGTTGTGGGGCAGAAGCCAACAAAAGAGAGGTGCTTCCTAGACAATGAGACACACTGGTTCCAGTATTTGGTCTTTCTCTGAGTGGGATTTACAAGATTGGTAGAATGTTCACCAGTCCCTTCTCATTCACATGTAGAAGAGGGGCATCTACATCAAAGAGACTCTGCAGGCACTTTCCACATGTGGAATTTTCATTGAATCTTCATACTTGTGGAAAACCTCTTATGGATGGAAGTGATTCTCCCTTGCATAAATGCACCTTCTATGGTCGAGGATGAGGAGGGGAGGACTGAATGACACTGTCAGAGTATGAATATTCATGGACTGGAATACATCAGTCAATGAATAGGCATGGTAACAGGTCAGCCAATGGGGCTTGTTTTGGAAACAGAAACTTAAGTCTGAAGTCTGGACGTGGCTTTGGCAACTGAGTCTGTGCAGAAGC
>NW_027256884.1:12265639-12310639 GCF_029215685.1 Pituophis catenifer annectens | reverse complement strand
CAGGCAGAGACGGTGCAAGTAAAATAAACTGCTGTAATATCCTGTGGGCAATTTTATTTATTTTTAATGTATGGTGACTACCATACAATTCTGTGAGTGTATCGTAGACAAAGAAAATCCCATCAGAAATCAGTGGAAAACACTTCCATCCTGCTGTCAAGAAAACTATATCGAATTATCCGTGAAGTCTTCAGAGATGGCACTCAAGTCTTAAAGAAGTCTTTGGGTTTGTACCTTGTATAGGAAACAAATGATGCATCTGCTGTGTTACAGGGTGTCATGGCTGCCTAAAAGAATAAGTGCTCATTGAGAAGATGTAAAGCAAGGTTTGATCTATAATAGCAATAGCAATAGCACTTAGACTTAAACACTGCTTCACAGTGCTTTACAGCCCTCTCTAAGCAGTTTACAGAGTCAGCATATTGCCCCCAACAATTTGGGTCCTCATTTTACCCACCTCGGAAGGATGGAAGGCTGAGTCAACCTTGAGCCTGGTGAGATTTGAACTGCCAAATTGCAGTCAGACGGCAGTCAGCAGAAGGAGCCTGCAGTACTGCGCTCTAACCACTGCGCCACCGCGGCTCATAATATCTCAGTGTGTCAGATCTTCATTGAATTCTCTACATGTAACTTTCAGACTCCTGCTGCTAACTCATGACAGTAACCCTATATCCCATATTTTTTAAAATCAGATGCTCATCACCTCAAAAGGATCGCACTCTGAACTCAAAAGAAAAGGAAGTGGATAATTGTAAAGGGAGCAAGTAATAAAGAAGGTCAAAGGCTGATAATGCTTTGTAAAAGTAAAAAGGAAAGAGAAATGTTTTCTTTCCTTTCCCTACTCATTTGAAAACAAAAACAAAGCAAAACAGGACTTGGATATCTAAAGCACAGAGTTAATTTGATGAAATCTCTTGTTAGTGGATAAAAGTGCAGAAAACAGAATAACGAAATGACAGAATAACAGAGTTGGAAGGGATCTTGGAGGTCTTCTAGTCCAACCTCCTGTTCTAGAATCTAGAACTTGAGCTTCCTGTTCCTGTGCAAGAATATGTATTCTATTGGCTGTTGTCATACTCCCATGGGGCCATGTAGGGGTCACGTTTGTCTGAGCAAAATTTGGTTGAAGTTTGGAGGGCAATGCAATGTCCTTAGGAGATTGTGCAATGTAGTGAGCACTGTGTCTTGGTGGGTTAAACCTATTATGTCCTGAAGGATCATGTCTTAATCCCTTCACCCTGGAGTTGAAGGTCTTTTGTTTTGTAGATAGGCTGGCCCAGTCTTTCTCAATAGGCACAAAATATCTGCTGGTGGCAGGGAGCTGTGGCTCTGAGTTTCTGTCTCCCTTAAGATTTTCTTATATAGAATATAATACTCTGCCTTTTTGATATTTCCTAAAATATTTCATTCTTCTAGGAGAGGGATGGGTGCTAACTTTCTACAAGATGCTCACACAACATGTAGGCCAAAAACTGTGGCTCCCGCCTTAGAAGCACATATAACAGTAGCTTTCTGAAAGAAAGCCAGGCTCCCAAATGTTCATAATTGAGTTTCCGCTATGAACCAACACTTGTATAATGACGATAGTTAATTTGAATGAGTAAGTATCTTTTATTACATAGTTGATATTAGGAGGAAAAGCAGCGTGCTCAGAGAACTCCTTAGTGGCCGTTCTTAAAAATGGGAACTTCAGCGGCCAGAGTTTTGCCAAGTAATAATCCTTCTCTGCACAAGCAATTAGCATGGCTAGCACTGCATAGAAATATTGCTTCTGTGAATCTAATTTTACTTGTTCTATGGGCAATTAGATGTTGTGGCATGTTTAATTTATGTAGCTATCTCTCGAATGTAAGTTTTTCTATTGTTGCCCACCAGCATTTGAAATTGGACTCCGAGGTTATGGCAGTAGGTATGAAGCAATGAGAAATCATGCATAACTTCGCCACGGCAAAGGAACACATTAGTCTGAGATTCTTAATGAACGGCAGAAAATATTGTTATGTGCTTCTTCTAATGTGCTAGATGAATTGTTTCCATTAAGGCAAGTTTATGTCACTTTGATGGAAGATATTGTCCCTCTCTACCTCTGATATGAAACTCCCCAGCATTATTCCTGCACTAAACAGGCCTATAAACCTGTTTGTTACTGCCTATCTTTTCCCTTTTTTAAATATATATATATTAAACAGTTTCTCTTTAAAAACAACACAATAAAACAATCACACACATATAAAAAACAAAACATGTCAATATATAATGTATTGAACATTACATAACATTAAGGGTAATTTTGCAGCATTTCGTATCGACTTACGTATTTTGCTTTTGTAGTCCTCTACTCTATCATTTCTATTTACTACTCAATAGTAGGGTAATCCCATTACTCCAATATATATATTGGAGTATATATATATATACTATATATATTTTGCCTAAACAGGGGGTTGGACTAGAAGAACTCCAAGGTCCCTTCCAACTCTGTTATTCTATTCTATACAAGATTTTACTTGAACAGGTGATTTGATCTAACTGCATTCAAATCAATATTTTGCCTTGCTTATTTATACATATACATGTCTCAGCATTGGTGGTTAATCCATTGAGAAAGCCAGACTAGAAAGCTAAACACTCGGCTTATAAAAAGCACTTTTCAACATTTAAAATATCATTTTCCTCAAAACACTGGATTACATATCTGGGGGGAGGAGGTAGGAGAAAATAGCATTTCTGGAAATTCCTCACCCAGATAATGAAACATTACTAGATAATAAATATCTTCCTTCTCTGATAAAGAAAGAGGAAGGGAAGTCATAAATTTATTATCGTGTTTAACACATTCAGAAAAGAATGATAACCAAGAAAAAAATCCTTTTAATTTTTACAAACTCACAGATTTCCTGAAAAACTGCCCAATGCTTAGCTTCTTCTTCTTCTTCTTCTTCTTCTTCTTCTTCTTCTTCTTCTTCTTCTTCTTCTTCTTCTTCTTCTTCTTCTTCTTCTTCTTCTTCTTCTTCTTCTTCTTCTTCTTCTTCTTCTTCTTCTCCTCCTCCTCCTCCTCCTCCTCCTCCTCCTCCTCTCCTCCTCCTCCTCCTCCTCCTCCTCCTCCTCCTCCTCCTCCTCCTCAATATTTTTGAGAAAGAACTGAAGAAGATAACAACATGCAAAGACCTACATATAGAAATGGAATGATTGTGGCAAAAGAAAGCAAAGGTAGTAACAATACAATAACAGGCGCCTTGGATGCAATCCCCAAACAACTGGAGCATCCCTTGAACACCATCCGTCAATTGCAAAAGGCAGCTTTACTTGGAACAGCTGACATCCTGCAACCATAACTTTTAACTCCACCAAAAAACAGTGCCTCCATATCCCAGATCTTTGGAAAGGACTCGATAGGTGTCAAACCCAGTCTGAACATCCTGACAGTACGACAGACCCACGATAATATTGCAACAGCTATGCTGAAAATAATAGAGATTATAGCTTGGAAATGGCATTTCTGGAAAAAATAATTCCTAGATTTAAATGCTACTTTGATTCTCCTCTACCTCTGCCCCATTAAAACATCTTCTCCCTCCCTATGAGATTAGAAAAATGCTTCAATTAATCAGTGCCTTTTCCTTTTTTTTTTAGAGATTTGCTTTTGCAATTGATGCAGCCTTTTTTTTAATCATCCAAAACATTAGCTCCTTGCTCTGATATCATGTCTTCTTCTTGGTGTATATTTGATCTATTTTTGTGTCCTCTGTTTGTCTTTTTTTTCCTCTCCTAATAAACTTGCCATTGGAAAAAAAAAAGAGAGAGAAAAGAAAATGTATTTCAGGCCTGTGGCATATTCCATTGTTATGTTCAAAAGTTTCATAAAATTAAGGAATTCCATAGGCAGTTGGCAGTAATAATAGTCTGGGGGGACATTATAATATTTTATGATTACAACTTGCTGGACACTTATTTGAAGAAACCAGAAAAGTCCCAGCTCTCTCTTATGTTTGAGGCTTTCATGTTCTCCCTGCTGTGATTTTAATACAAACAATCACAGTGGTTTGTCTTCTGTACTGTAAACAAGAATTCTTTCTGATGGTGACTTTGTTACCTTTGCAAAAGAAGAAACTGATTCTCGAGAGGGAAATAGCTGGAAATAGCCAGGAAGGATATTTGGGTATTTTTTTAACAGCTAAACAAACTGAAAAATAGGCCCATGATAGTGGTGGGCTTCAAAAATTTTTGCTACTGGTTCTGTGGCTGTGGCTTGGTGGGCGTGGCTTGGTGGGCATGGCTTGGTGGGCGTGGCAGGGGACGGATACTGTAAAATCTCCATTCCCTCCCCACTCCAGGGGAAGGATACTGTAAAATCTCCATTCCCTCCCCACTCTAGGGGAAGGTTAATGCAAAATCCCAATTTCCTCCCGATCAGCTGGGACTCGGGAGGCAGAGAATAGATGCGGGTGGGGCCAGTCAGAAGTGGTATTTACCGGTTCTCCGAACTAGTCAAAATTTCCGCTACCGGTTCTCCACAACTGGTCAGAACCTGCTGAAACCCACCTCTGGCCCATGACATTAAACAAAATAGGCCCATGACATTAAACAAAAATGCCAGTGTTAAAAAAAAGATATTGAGACTCTGGAAAGAGAGCAACAAAAGTTGATTAGGGGTATGGACACTAAAATGTATGAGGAGCAGTTGCAGGAACCAGATATGTCTAGTTAAGGGGTGGGATTCGACTAGTTCGGACTTGTTTGGGAAAACCGGTAGCTCCGATGATCAGCTGGGAGTGAACCAGTTTGCTCCAATGATCAGGTTGGCCCATCCGGCCTCCCCTGCGCTTTACTTACCTTTATCATCTCAGCTGACTGGCACAGCAGAGCGTATTGCCACGACTCAGCTGTGTTACTCCCAAGTGGTAACACAGAAGGTTAATATTTGTAAAGCTGCACGTTCGCATGCAGCATGCAGCAAAGTGCGCGATCACCAAACCGGTTGTTAAACTGGCAGCATCCCACCACTGGTCTAGTTTAATGAAAAGAAGGACTAGGGGTGACATGATAGCAATTATTCCAATATTTGAGGGGCTGCCACAAAGAAGAGGGGTTCAACCTATTCACCAAAGCACCTGAAGTTACGAGAAGAAGCAATGGATGGAAACCAATCAAGAAGAGAAGCAACCTAAAACAAAGGTTAAATTTCCAGACAGAACAATTAAAAGGTTTGCCTCTGGAAGTTGTGGGTGCTCCAAGACTGGTGGTTTTTAAGAAGAGATTAGACAGCCATTTGTCTAAAGTAGTATAGGGTTTCCTGCTTGAGGGGAGAGTTGGACCAGAAGACCTCCAAGGTCCTTCCAATCTGATATTCTGTTAACAAACTAACATAGCATGGTGGGCGTGGCAGGGGAAAGATACTGTCAAATCTCCATTCCCTCCCCAATCCAGTGGAAGGATACTGCAAAATCCTCATTTCCTCCCGATCAGCTGGGACTTGGGAGGCAGAGAATAGATGGGGGTGGGGCCAGTCAGAATTTTTACTACCGGTTCTCTGAATTACTCAAAATTTCCACTACCGGTTCCCCAGAATTGGTCAGAACCTGATGAAACCCACCTCTGAAACAAACATGTTCTTATTTGTGTTTTGCAGATACATTTTTTTCACTCCAAATATTGTCTATTTTCTTCCCATTCTTTTCAAAAGGACACTGAGTCATCCACTACATTTCAATTACATTCAATTAAATCAAGCCTTTATTACCATACTGTCATAGAGTAGTATAAGGAGGATGAGGTCAAGTAAAAATACATGTAAATGGTTTTCATCTAAATTCATTTCCAAAAATATCAACCATTTGTGATAGAAATTGGAAGAGTTGTTGAAATGTGTCATTGAAACATGGGATGCTCCTCCCAATAGCCTAATTTTGTTGATGAAAGTCAGTAAGTGACTAAGTTTGGAAGAGTGGGAAAAATGTACAAAATACACAGAAACACACTAACTCAGGGTTATCAAACTGGCAGCCCACCCCAGCTCTGTGAAGGGAAAAAAACGTAGCAATATGTCACGTGACGTGGCGAGTTTGACACCCGTGCACTAACTTCTGTTCAATCTTCAGTCTTGGTCTCAGATACAAGAGATCTGCCTAATGCTTTTGATAGCTTATGAATTTAAACAAAATGTCCTACCATAGTGATGGCGAACCTTTTCGGCACCGAGTGCCCAAACTGGTTGTCAGTTTGTGGCAGCCCCTCACATATTGGAAGACTGCTGTCATGTCTCCCCTGGTCCTTCTCTTCACTAGACTAGCCATGCCCAGTTCCTGCAACCGTTCATCGTATGTTTTAGCCTCTAGTCCCCTAATCATCTTGGTTGCTCTTCTCTGCACTCTTTCTAGAGTCTCCACATCTTTTTTATAGTGTGGTGTGTTCTGCGTGTCCCATTTTTGGCCTCCTGAACCCCCCACACATCCTGTTTTTGCCCTCCCAGCCCCCAGGAGCACTCTGTAGGCCGCCCAAATTCTCTGTGCATCCCGTTTTTGCAAAAAATGGGCCTGTTTTTTGGCAAAAACAGGATGCACAGGGCGGGGTTTGGGAGGCCAAAAATGGCCGTATTCAGTCTATAAAATGCACCGACATTTCCACCCTCTTTTGGGGGGGGGGAAATGAGTCTTACACTCTGAAAAGTACGGTAATTGGAGAAAATTTAGTAATGTGACATTACAAAGTCATCTCTAAAGGAGAGAGAAATAATTTAATGGAAGCTGATGTGTTTGTGTGTGTGATCTGTGCATTGTACTATCAAAAGAAGAAGAAAAATATTTCTCAGCTCAGAAATAATAATTTAAAAAACCTGCAGGAAGGAAATACAAATGAGTTATTGTTACCACAAAAATGTATTCATGAAGGAGACATACTGTAACATAGCCAGGAGTTTCATAATCAAAACTAATCAAGGAGAGAATCAACCTAGAACTAAGGAGTTGAAGTCCACAAGTCTTTTTTTTTTTTTTTTTTTTATTTGATTTATATGCCGCCCTTCTCCGGAGACTCAGGGCGGCTTACAATGTGCTCAGCAATAGCCTTCATACTTTTGTATATTTATACAAAGTCAGCTTATTGCCCCCACAAACTGGGTCCTCATTTAACCTACCTTAGAAAGGATGGAAGGCTGAGTCAACCTTGAGCCTTGGAGAGATTCGAACCAGCAGTAAATTGCAGGCAGCTGTGTTAATAACAGGGTGCTTTAAACCACTGTAGTACCAAGTCTTAAAGTTGCCAAGTTTGGAGACCCCTGATCTAAGCTACTAGAATGTAAACTCTACTGTATACAAAATAATGGGTTTCAAGAGCTGGCTTTTTTTTCCTCATGGAAATATTTGCCAAAGTGGTCCATCATAGCTGAATGATTGATATATTTTGCTTCTCTAACTCTGTCCAGTTTCCTAATTCAGCACAGCCAAAAGTCTGTAATTGGAGTCTCTATTTAGCAGAGACTTCCAAGAAATATTTAGCAACAGGACAAGGGTGTGATGCATTTAGGGCGCACTCTGGGGGCCAAAGTGAATGACCTGCTATCTTTGACACTAAATCCATAGCCTGTACTTGCTTAACTATACCACATTCCACTGAATTTGACTCTGTGACACATCAATGTATTTTCTTAGCAACAACACAAAACTGAGTTCCTAAATTCCCATTTCTTTCCTTCAAGGTTTTTTCTTTTTCACTTGCCAGTTTAGCTTTCATCTAGCACATATGTGTGAGGTTCCCCTCACACATATGTGCTATTCGTTCCTGACTCTAGGGGGCGGTGCTCATCTCCGTTTCAAAGCCGAAGAGCCAATGCTGTCCGAAGATGTCTCCGTGGTCATGTGGCCTGCATGACTAAACGCCAAAGGCGCACGGAACGCTGTTTCCTTCCCACCAAAAGTGGTCCCTATTTTTCTATTTGCATTTTTTATGTGCTTTCGAACTGCTAGGTTGGCACAAACTGGGACAAGTCACAGGAGCTCACACCGTTGCGCGGCACTAGGGATTCGAACCGCTGAACTGCCGACCTTTCGATCGACAAGCTCAGCGTCTTAGCCACTGAGCCACCACATCCCTTTATATACCATTTATATGTACTTTATATACCCTGCTAAAAAAAAATAAAGGGAACACAAGCAGAAGACATCCGAGATCCGAATGAATGAAATAGCCTTATTAAATACTTTGTTCGTTACATACAGTAGTTTAGTTGTTTGAGCAGTGTATAAACTACTGTATGTAACGAACAAAATATTTAATAAGGCTAATTCATTCATTCAGATCTCGGATGACTTCTGCTTGTGTTCCCTTTATTTTTTTGAGCACAAGTTGGTATATCTCACCTTTTAATAGAAATTATTCCTTACTGATAGCAAACAGATCTCATGGTAAGACTTAACTAGTCTGGTTGCCTCAAGATGCTGTTCAATACAACTTCTGTCTGTCTTGGCCAGGATGGCCAAGGCAAGGGATTTGAGGTGGTAGTCCAAAGCATCTGAAAGATAATTAGCTTTTCGAGGTAGGGCAGGTTGAGAAACAAACACTGCAGGTCTTCTGCTGGTTTATGGTTGTAGAGTGCATTCTTTCAAGCTTGAAAGCTTGTGCGGAACTTTCTTTATCCATTTTTAAGGAAATCAAGGTCCAGGTGGCAATGTCCTGAGTCTTCTCATGCTTTTTTGCTTTCCCAAACGTCAGCAGAATGGTCCTTTTCCATTGCCTTCTGGAGGTCAGAGCTAAAGTCTTCTACAATAATATATTGTGTCATTACAGTGTCATTACTCTCCAAACTTTTCCATGTGATGTGTGTTTTGTAATTTTGTTCCCTCTCCTCTCTCCTCTCCTCTCCTCTCCTCTCCTCTCCTCTCCTCTCCTCTCCTCTCCTCTCCTCTCCTCTCCTCTCCTCTCCTCCTCTCCTCTCCTCTCCTCTCTCCCTTCTCCCCTCCTCTCTTCCCCTCTCCTCTCCTCTCCCCTCCCCTCCCCTCTCCTCTCCTCTCCCCTCCTTTCCTCTCCTCTCCTTAATAAATACATATTTTGAAAAAGCAGATAACACAACTCCTCTCCTGGCATTATACTGTATGTCCTTTGCTCCACTAGTGGAGGTCAATACTGCAACTTCCAACTAGTAGTAAACAGACACTCTTGGCATCTTGCTGTTCTTCTCTGGCTTGAAGTACTGGATGACCCAAGAAATATGGTTTTGCCCTGAGAATAATCATGGAAAATAAGTAGCTGCTTGAGCAGCAGAATATATGCTGCATTTAGAGAAGTTGCTTGAGTTATACCAGAGCAAGGAAGAAACAAGCTCGCATTCCGATGGTTATATTCTATTTAGAAAAAAATAATGAGCAGATGTGTCTTATTTATAATGAGTCCGTTCCAGCACAAAGTGGTTGTGAAAGGGAAAATGTTCTCTCATCCAGAAAGTGCAATACAAGCAAATACCAGTCAGACTCCACTTGCATTAATTACAACTAAGGAATAAAAATAAATGACTTATCCAATGTTTACTAGGGGAAAGCAAGAGATCAATAAGACCATTAATTGCTTGAATAGCAATAAATAGCTTGGCTGCCATCCAAGAGGTGTACCAACAGCAGGTCTTTCCTTATGTTGGATTCATGGCATATAGGTGATAGTCGTAAGCAATAAAGGAGGTAGTGAAATGCAGGCTGCAATAGATACTGTTCTTCGATTGTGATCAGGACATAAGCAAATAATATTAAAGGAAATGTCAACTACATGCCAATCACAACCAGATCCTGCTGATTTACATCCAATGTACTGCAACCATGCTCTAGTTTGAGACCTCTGTTATATCTCCATTTTGTGGGTCTGGAGCAGGGGTAAAATCAGGGGTGAAATGCTCCCAGTTCGGACCAGATCACCCGATCCGGTAGCGATGGAGGCGGGTGGTTCGGAGAACCGGTAGCAAAATTCGCCGAAGAGGTTGTAGAAAAAATGGTTTTAAAAGTAAAAAAAAAAAATTGGCCACACCCACCCAGTCACATTACCCACCACCACCAAGCCATGCCCACAGAACCGGTAGTAACAAATTTTAGATTTCACCACTGGGTGAAATGCTCTGAAATCTGCTACCTGTTTGCTTTGCTACCAGTTAGCTGCGCGCGCATGCACAGTACACACTAAACACATGCTTTGCGTGCATGTGCACCACAGGTGCTACCAAACAGCACTGAAAAAGGAGGATTAAGAAGCCTTTTCTAAGGTAAGTAGAACAGCGAGGGGGGGAACAGCTGTACCGCGTGATTTAGATTCGCTAGAAAACAGGATTTCCTGCTTTCTAGCGAATATAAATCACGCGGCACAGCTGATCGTCGGAAATACCGGTTCGTCCAAAATGGTAGCATTTTTTTTTACTACCAGTTTGCCTGAACTGGTAGCTTTTATTACTACTGGTTCGGGTGAACCGGTCCGAACCGGTAGCATTTCACCCCTGGTCTGGAGCTGGAAACTGTTAATCTCTGGGGACACAGTTGGAGCAAGTTTTGTGGGTTCAAAGGGGGTGCCTCTTGCAGACTCATCTGAGCTGTCTTGCATCTAAGGGTCAAGGAATCGGCTTCAGACCAAGTGGTGAACACAGACAAACAAGTCTTAATAATGTTTTCTTTTTTAAAAAAAATCATGGCTGATAATAGATTTATTTTGTTGGCCACCATAAATTGCTACCTATGCCTTGTTTCTCAAGCCATTACCTATCTTCATTGACATTTAGATCTGATCTATGATTATATCGCGGATGGATCTCCTGTTTTCAGGAGGTTGGAGGCTGCAATTCTTTTTTTTTATAAAAAAATATATATTTTTAATGAGACCACTCACAGATGTTTTCTGGACAGGTTTTACGAAGATAATAAAACACAAAGCAGATTATTAAATAGCCATAGCTTCCCCCACCCCACTACAGCCCAGCTCTGTTGAGGGAATCTGGATTTTTCATTTAACATGAAGGAGATATTGGAAAATTCTAACCTATCCATCCATCTCATGTTAGTTACTTTTTTTGGGGGGGGGGTTCAAATTTTTATTAATTTATCAAAATATAAAATACAGGAATATAAAGAAAAATGAAAATAACGGGGAAATAGGAGAGGAAAGGGGGAAAAGGAAAAGGTGTAGGTTAAAAGGGAAAAGAAAAAGAAAACCATTATTATTATTATTATTATTATTATTATTATTATTATTATTATTATTATTTAATCTTTGGTGAGATTCACAGCCTTTGAGGCTGGTTAATAGCTCAGCAGCTCGAGTCCTAACCAAGGACCTAGGAACTGTTAAGGTATCGTCGGAGGATGTAAGCTGATCCGAGTAAGGTGGTTTTTTGTAGAGTCAAAATGTTCAAGTCCAGCAAATTTAGAATTTCTAAATAGCAGGGTAGCCCTTTGGGTATTGCTCCAAGGGCTCCAGTTACAATCGGGACAACACACGATTTCTTTTTCCACAGTCGCTCAACTTCAATTTGCAAGTCCCGGTACTTTGTGATTTTTTCTTGCTGCTTATCTTCAATCTGTGCATCACCAGATATTGCAATGTCAATGAACCACACTTTTTTCTTTTCAACTATTGTTATGTCAGGTGTGTTGTGGACCAAATTCCTGTCAGTCTGAATCCTAAAGTCCCACAAGATCTTGAATTTCTCATTCTCTAAAACTTTCTCAACCTGATGTTCCCAGTGGTTTTTGCTGTACTCAAATCCAAACTTCTGGCACAATTTCCAGTGAATGATCTTAGCAACACGGTCATGGCATTGTAGGTAGTCAGTTTGTGAAATTTTGCTGATTATTATTTATTATTATTATTATTATTATTATTATTATTATTATTATTATTATTAATATTAATATTTCTATGCCGCCCACTCTCCAAGGACTCTGGGCGGCTTACACCAAAGACAGTATACTAAATAGCATATTGCCCCCAACAATCTGGGTCCTCATTTTACCCACCTCGGAAGGATGGAAGGCTGAGTCAACCCTGAGCCGGTGAGATTTGATCCGCTGATCTGCTGAACTAGCAGTCAGCTAAAGTAGCTGCAGTACTGCACTCTAACCACTGCGCCACCTCGGCTCATTGACCTTTGGTTCTTTTTTGCACAGGAGAATAAGATAATAACATTAAACTTCAGCTTTTTACTTTTACGTAATAATTTATACTAGCCATTTCTATAACAACAAACCTACCTAATCAGCAACATCCTAAAACAAAGTTTCCTTTTTTTCCCACCTCAAGCACAAAGTCCATAAGTGGTTTCCAAGTAGAAACAAAATTAATTGTATGCTTTGCTTTAATTAAAGCAGTCGGTTTAGCCGTTTCTGCTAACTCCATCAGCTTTTGCAGTCATTTGTCCACTGTGGGAGTTCACATCGGCTATTTTCCTGTCTTTTGAGGATCAACCATTTATTGAGAAAGAGTATCAACACAGCAGCTCTGTTTGCAGTTTCCCACTTGTGTTTTGTAATTTTGTTCCCTCCCCTCTCCTCCGCTCCCTCTCCCTCTCCTCTCCTCTCCTCTCCTCTCCTCTCCTCTCCTCTCCTCTCCTCTCCTCTCCTCTCCTCTCCTCTCCTCCCCTCTCCTCTCTCCCCTCCCCTCGCCTCCCACTCCTCTCCTCTCCTCTCCCCTCTCCCCTCCCCTCCCCTCCCACTCCTCTCCTCTCCTCTCCTTAATAAATACATATTTTGAAGGTTTAAATAGGACAGCATAGCACCACTACTACCAGTTCGCCTGAACCAGTCCGAACTGGCTTAATACCACCTCTGGTGTTGATTATTATCATTAATTTGAATAATCACTTTCTAAATACAATTCTATTTGGTGTCCTTTCTCTAGCCTTCTTTTGGGTAAATTGGTCCTGGTGAGTTCTATTTACCTATTTCCCAATAATTTTTCCTCCTCCAATTGTCCATCAAACTGGGGGAATGGAGGGTTAGGTTAATTTGCCCATCAGGAATATAAGGAACAGAACCAACCCTTTGGAATCAACAGATGGTGTCGTTTTCAGCTGCTAATGACTTGGCTTGATATAAATACTGACCTGAAGGTCCTGAGTCAGCTCACTTTTTTCCTTCTCCCTCTAGTCATTTAATCCTGTCTTTATTCATTTACAGCAGTTTTTTTTTTCCAAAATTACCACTAAAAGAGGAAGCGTAAAAAGGAAGGAAGGAAGAAAGGATTTGATAGCGGAGAAAGAGGGAATGGCCTGGTTGGCTTTATTGGACCTGCAAGATTTGAAACAGCTCCTCCACCAAAACACATGGACGAACTATGGAAAGTACTTTCAGATCCAGAAAATCTGATTTTAGTCTCCATCCCCCAATGAAATGGGATCTGGACTGCAGTAAGTCTGCAAGGGTGGAATTACAGATAAGTCTAAATTGTGGGGGGGGGGGGTTAAGCTGAGGTGGTACAGTGGTTAGAGTGCAGTACTGCAGGCTATTTCTGCTGACTGTCGGCTGACTGCAATTTAGCAGTTCGAATCTCACCAGGCTCAAGGTTGACTCAGCCTTCCATCCTTCCGAGGTGGGTAAAATAAGGACCCAGATTATTGAGGGCAATATGCTGACTCTGTAAACTGCTTAGAGAGGGCTGTAAAAAGCACTGTGAAGCAGTATATAAGTCTAAGTGCTATTGCTATTGCTTAGCACAGGGTTGTGTAGGTGACATGAAGACAGGATCTTCCATGGCAGAATTTATCCCTTATCTGTTTCCATTGTTCACCTAAGTGCAGGTAAAACACCACCGCTATTATTAAAACATGTTAAAAATATTTATTTCTCCCAAATATTGGGGACCTAGATGTCATCAAAGAACCTGTTGTGGCCTGCCAGCGGCCTACATGGATCGTGGCTGATCCCGACGATGAGGAGGCTGGTGTGGTGTCACGCCAGCAGCCTGAGCAGCTGGCGCTCGCATCAGATAGCGAGGAGGTTGAAGAGGATGTGGTGCCAGAGGCAGAGATTCAGCCAGGACCTTCAGAACCTCCAGAGGCTCCTTCAAGTGGAGAGAGCGAAGTGGAGGAGCCTCTTCTCAATGCTCGAGCACTCAGGGCTGCCAAAAGGCAGGAGTGGCTCCTCAGGAGGAGGAGGTCTCCTCGAGAGTAAGGCTTGAGGATAATTGGCCACTCTCTTAGCCTATTTAAGTCACATGTGGTTAGTAAGATTCTTGCTGGAAACAACTTGTAATTATCATTAGAGCATTTTTGGAAAAGTCTTATCTTGTTTTCTGGGCTGGTTGCCAACCTTTGCTGGACTTTGGTTTATTCCTGCTACTTAATAAACTTGATAAGGACCATTGGTGTGTGTCAATATCCTTGGAAATCCGGAGCTGGGCCAGAACAATTGGGGACCTAGATGTCATCAAAGAACCATTTCTTAGAAAGAAACATCTTCACCCAATGGACACTAGGAAGAAGAAACAAAATAAATCTAGAGATATAAATCATTTTCACTGTTTATAGAGTTGAATTTGAGTTTGTTGAATTTCATCTCCCAAATGAAAACTTCTTGACTTTTCATGGGCTCTTCCCATTTGTATTCGTTGAAAGATAAGCGTTAACTACAAGCTTATATAGGTTAGGAGGAAGTATAACAGAACAGAATAACAGAGTTGGAAGGGACTTTGAAGGTTTTCTAGTCCAAACACCTGCTCAGGCAGGAGACTCTATACTTGTGATGGCGAACCTACGGCAGTGTTCTTCCCTAGCTACGAACCCCAAAGAACGCAGCACACACAAACTCTATACAAAGCTTATTTTACTCAAATAACTTAATCTTTATCAACCAAAGGCTGTTAATAAACTGTCTTAACAGCCTACAAGAATTCTGAGATAAGGTAATCACAGTCTTACTAGAGTTGGCAGAAAGCCCAGAAGCAATTTTGCAGAGAATCCAGACGAGAAGGAGAGTGAACTAAAGTTGTTCCCTACAACTTGCTGCAATCAGCGTTCCTCCTTAAATAGGCTAAAGGAGTGGCCAATTAGCCTCAAGCCTTACTCTCGAGGAGACCTCCTTCTGAGGAGCCACTCCTGCCTTTTGGCAGCTCTGCACGCCTGTGCATTGAGAAGAGGCTCCTCCTCTTCTTCCTCTTCACTTAAAGGAGCTTCTGGAGGTTCTGAAGGCCCTGGCTGAATCCCTGCCTCTGGCACCACATCTTCTCCAGCCTCTTCATTGTCTGACTTGAGTGCTAGCTGCACAGGCTGCTGGCGCAGCACCACACCAGCCTCCTCATTGTCAGAATCAGCTACAATCTGCACAGGCCACTGACGGGCCACAACAGGCAGGTGTGCCAGAGGTGGCTTGCAGTGCCCCCCCTGATGGCATGCAAGCTGTCGCTCCAGTTTAGCTCCACTGTGCATGCACGTGCGCCTCCCGCCAGCCAGCTGGTCTTCGGGTCTTTGCCCCACATATGCGAGGGCAGGGTGATGCAGGGGGTGCGCACGCATATGGGGTGGTGGGGCATGCACACATGCACAGGAGGTGGGGTGTATGCAGGGGGCCGCATGCACATGCGCTCACATTGCATTTTGCAGTGTTGCTTTGGGCACTTGGTCCAGAAAAGGTTAGCCATCACTGCCCTATACCATTCTGGACTGTCCATTGGCTGTCCAATCTCTTCTTGAAAGCCTGTAGTGATAGAGCACCATTACTGAGTATCTAGAGATGGTAGCATGTATGTTCCCTCTACATAATAATTAATGCACAACGAAAGCTCATTACAGAAAAATAAACCAAAATGTTTGTTTGTTGGTAGGTGAGATCTACTTTTTAATGTATTACTTAAGAGATGTAATTTAGATTTGCTTGAGCGTCTAATCTGCTTCTGAGATATGGGTCTCTTTAATCATTGAAGGAGCCCTGGAGTTTTTTTTCCAAGGGTAGCTGTATTTAAAAAGTACTAAATTCAATTCATGGAAGGCTGGATTATTTGCACTCATTCCTACATTGTCAGAATAATGATCTCCCTAACAAGGTGTCCTTGATGAATTAGAATCCGAGTAGAAAGAAAGAAAAGTGGCTGGGGATGGTTTTCAGACCAGAGTTATGACAAAAATCAATATCTCTCACTGTTAGACATGTTTATGGTTAGACAATTGAACATCATCACTCGTTCTGTGATTGGATGTGAAATATGCATGACAGTTGTCCAGCCCACATGCTTTTAATGTTCACGTACTTCCATCTCCCATGGCATTGCCGAATTATCCAACAGGATGTGCAATTTCCACACTGCTGGCTGTATTTATTCTTGATTCCACCTGTGTATTGAATCGTACCCTTGCGTGGATACTAAGAAAATGGGCATCAACTCAAAAAAAAAAAAAAAAAGAGAGAGAGAGAGAGAGAGAGAGAGAGAAACACTTCAACTATTGCTCTGCCTCTTCCCCAGCCTCTTTAAGAAATAAAGAATAAAAAGAAGACAACATGAATGGTGCTAAGACACTAATTAAATCTGTTTTCCAATTATGTTAATGAAACTACAAAGGAAAATGCAAATCTAGAAGTCTCCAGAAATCTCAAGCATTTTATATATGTATGTGTGTGTGTGTTTTTTAGAAAAAAATAGAACTGCATTTGATAGACTGGCAGTAATGCCTCCCCTTGAAAATATATTCTAAATGGTCGCAAATGTGCATTAAATTCTTCTCTTTGATCTTATAAGTGTTGAGGGAAAAGAACAGGTTGCAGGGGAGGGAAAGTGCTTTTTGAAGAATGCATTCAGGGATTCGGAGATTCCAGAAGAATGCCCCTGTTTGAGTTAAGAAATTACTGCTAATAATAAACAAGCAAAAAATCTGTTAGTATTTGCTGCATTAATGCCACATCTGAGGCCAGTGGGCAAAGCTTGCCTTCATTTTAAGGTATAAGACACACATATTAAGCATCACTGTTTCAACCCACTCAAAGCCTAAGAGGTCCCAGTACGCAGCGCAACAATCTCACAACAAATGATAGAGCACTTTAAGAGTGCTTTGCCTGCCTAATCATATTATAAGCAGATTCTTATTGGTCCCCAGAATGTCTGAGCGGCTTCTCTACAATGGCACTTACACCACTGTAACTGAAACTAGGCTTGCCACCAAGGAAAACCTGTTTAACCTTTCCTTGGCATGTGGGACTGTACTTCAAGTTCTCCTGTACGTCGCGCTGTACGAAGAAAGACCGCCTGACACGCCTTATTAGACTGGCCTTTTGTTGAAGTTGGCAAGCAGAGTATTGTAAGCAGAGAGGAAAAGCTTGTGGACTTTAAGAGCACTATTTGCTCCCTAGAAAAAACAATTGCTACCAACCTGCCTTCCATTGAGTCAAAAAGAGGGCTGGGAAAATATTTACAGATGCCCTCACATCCTGGACATAAATTGTTTCAACTTCTGCCCTCAAAATGACACTATAGAGCACTGCACACCAGAACAACTAGACACAAGAACAGTTTTTTCCTGAACGCCATCACTCTGCTAAACAAATAATTCCCTCAACACTGTCAAACTAAATATTAAGTCTGCATCACTATTAATCTTCTCATTGCTCCTATCACCCATCTCATCCCACTTATGACTGCATGACTGTAACTTGTTGCTGTATCCTTACGATTTATACTGATTGTTTCCTAGTATGATTTGATTGCTTATTTGTACCCAATGACTATCATTAAGTGTTGTACCTTATGATTCTTGATGAATGTATCTTTTCTTTTTATATACACTGAGAGCATATGCACCAAAGACAAATTCCTTGTGTGTCCAATCACACTTGGCCAATCAAGAATTCTATCTATCTATCTATCTGTCTATCTATCTATCTATCTAGAGATGGATTTGACTACAATACTAAAAGCACATCAGGGCATTGGGCATTAATTCCTTTCTTCTCAGTGTCCCAAGTTTGCACCTGAAGCCTCTGTGATGTCACGAGGCACTGGAGAAAGACAACTCACAATTAACCATAGTTGGATGACTGCAAGGTAGCAATAGCAGTAGCACTGAGACTTATATTCTGCTTCATAGTGACTTACAGTACTCTCTAAGCGGTTATAGAGTCAGCATAATACATGGAACAATCTAGATCAGGGGCGTCAAACTGGATTTCTTCGAGGGCTGGATCAGTATTGTAGTTCTCCTCTGTGGGCTGGTGGGAGGATGAGGAGCGGAAGGGAGGATGGGGAGCGGGGGGGAGACGGGACGCCTCCTGCAGCATCCTGCTGGCCAAAATGGGACAGGGGGGCACACATGGCCCCCTCTGCCCTGTTTTCAGCCTCAACAACCTCCTGCCACACTTTACCAGCCAAAATGGAGTGCAGGGGGAGGGTGCTTGTGGCACCCTCGGGCCTCATTTTCATCTTCCATGGCCTACTGCAGCACTCTGCCGGCCAAAAACGGGCCATGTGGAGGCCTCCTGAGGCCCCCACACAGCTTGTTTTCAGCCTCCCCAGCCTCCAACAGCACTCTGCAGGCCAAAAACAGGCCTCCCATTTGATATTTCCAGGCTGACCCCGTGGGCCGGATTTAAGCACCCCGCAAGTCAGATGCGGCCCGTGGCATTGAATTTGACACCCCTGATCTAGATCCACATTTTATTGATTACAGAAGGATGGAAGTCTGAGTCAACCTTGAGCTGGTCTGGATCGAACTCCTGGCAGTTGGCAGAATTAGCCTGCCATCCTGCATCCTATCCACTGCACTATAAAACAACTTGACCATGGAATAAGTTATGCTTTGGTGTGGGAAAATAATCACAGTCCAGCTAAAAGTCAACCAATGCATATCTGCAAAAACAAAGAAACTCTAAGAATTATAAGAATATGTTGAGAAGCTGGGCCCTCTGGAGCAATTTGTAACATTAAAAGTAGGTAAATATGCTTAGAGATAAATTCTTACTGTGAAATGTTGACATAATAGTGGGAATGAATAGAAGAATATAATGGCATAATTAATGGTTAAAATGGATTTAATGAGTATTTGATTATTTTATGAGCTATCTAAATATGTGTTTGATATAAATGCATATTCACAGCAGCAATATAAATATTTTAAATATAAAGAAATGCATAAATAAGTAATGCCTATGGAAAGGTCATGTGGGACAGAAAACATTTAGTAAATAATACCAGTGGTTTTTTTGTGAATTAAAGGTTTATAGTTGATACTTACAAAGTCTTCAACTATTGAGGGAAAACGTCTTATTCAATAAGTGGTTTTTGATTTGCAAAAACCACATAATTGAATCAAGCTTTGGCGTCAATTTATTTTTGCTATTCTTCGTGGATCGTGAATATTGATGAAGGCTCATTTCAGTTCTATATTAGGCATTCCTTTCTCCATGTGGAAGTTTTCTTACTGATGTTTGAGTCTAGACTTTAAACGGAGAGACAAGATTAATTTAGATTCATGCATCATTCTTTCTCACTCTGCAAATTTATGCGTTTTATTTATTTTTTATCAATCAAATTGAGATGGCTGCTCATCTCATGGAGATTGACTCTAGGCAGAAAACAACTATCTAATAAAACAGTAAAACATTCATTTTATTATTATTTTACATGATGCAACGTTGGGCAAAGATTCTGTTAACTGTGATGATCTCCTGCTCTTTGAACAGGAATTGTGAATCTAGGATGATCCCCAGGTTGCACACAGGATGGACAGTGGACTCCCATCCAACACCAAAGATGGTATAGTCCTATAACCAGATGACCCCAAAACCCAAAGCCACTCAGTCTTACCAGGGTCCACTTGAAGCCTGTTGTTCCTCATCCAAACCTCACAGCCTCCAGTCACCAGCATAGGATATCCACAGAATCCCTTAATTTAAGTGGTAGCTATTAACTACCCATATTTGTGTGCTTTCAAACTGCTAGGAGGATAGAAGCTAGGCCAAGAATGGGAGTTCACCCAATTGTGCAGTGCTTGGGTCTCACTCCTGGGCTGCCAGTATCTTTAACCGCTGAGCCATCACCCCCTCCCCCTTCATATACATTTTCATATAGACAGGCCTTATTCTGAACTACATTACTAACCTACCTAAACTAATATTTTAGCTTTTGCTCATCCCATCATGGGTTGGTATGCCCGTAAGGTAAAGGTTCCCCTCGCACATATGTGCTAGTTATTCCCAATTCTAGGGGGCGGTGCTCATCTCCGTTTCAAAGCCAAAGAGCCAGCGCTGTCCGAAGATGACTCCATGGTCATGTGGCCGGCATGACTAAATGCCAAAGGTGCACGGAGCGCTGTTACTTTCCCACCAAAGGTAGTCTCTACTTTTCTACTTGCATTTTTTACATGCTTTCAAATTGCTAGGTTGGCAGAAGCTGGGACAAGTAGAGGAAGCTCACCCCGTTGCGCGGCGCTAGGGATTGGAACCGCTGAACTGCTGACCTTTCGATCAACAAACTCAGCATCTTAGCCACTGAGCCACCATGTCCCTATAGGTATGCCCGTGTCAAGGTTTAAAAAAACTGCCATGTAATTGTTGGGAATGTTCCTTTTGTGAACAAGCATTTTCAGGGTGAACGCCTATATATGCAGGTGGCTGAACTGGGGGTCCCAGGATATCTGATATATATTTTTTTCCCCAGGCTGGCATGGGAGCATAAAGCCGGGAGCTGCTTTAATGAAGAGTGGATAAGTGCAGCATTCAACCTTGTAGAAGACTGGAATCTCTTCCTCCAAATCATTTTCAAAGCATGCGCAAGCCCTACAGGGACTTTTCTCTAATGGGTATTAAATATTCACTTCCATATTTATCTGTTAGACCCAAGGCAAGATTGAAAACAAATTATGCCATCACACATTCCTAATTAAAAGATATAAAGGCTGTTCCAATATTCAAACAAGAATGGAGAAAAATAAACAATTAAAACAGCATTACTAAAGCTTGAGTTAAGTTCAAATAATCGTTTGAATTAACAGTAGGGACTGACTCCTCACCTGATCTGCACGGTGGATGCTTTTAAGCTACAGGAACTTGCTCTGGGCTGCAAAACCTCAGGCAACCAGTAGAGGGCACAGATTTTTCTACTTTGCTTTGCTGCCATCTAATGGCCATGCAGAGTTTTGCAGTCTAGACCTAGTAGTTCTAGTAGTCTATGTTGGACTACGCTTGCTGAAAGCCCAGAGATTTATGCTTGAATCCTCTTCTATACTTGATCCTTAAGGATCACACTTTTCAAAAGGAACCTGTTTTACCGAGAGCAGCCTTTTTACAAAAGTCAGCTGACTCTTCAAACTCCTCCGATTTATTTACTCAGCAAAACTGAACATCTTTTATTGCAACCTTAGTTCCAACAAGGTTGCCAAAAAGACTTTGCAATTATAAAAAAACGTTGAAAAGAGATATTTGAAATACTTCGATAGAAATGTACTTGCGAACTCAAAGAACCATGTGGGCAGTGCAGGCTAACAGCCTAGTTCAGTGCCTAATTATTAGCTTAATTCGTGTATTCTCTTTCTCTTCTATGGATTCAAGTTTATTATATGGTACGGAAAATAATTGACATCAGTTTCCATTATTTTATAGTATAACTTCATTAAAGCAGAAGGCTGGCTAGTCTCAACAGGTGTTCTTCTCAGGAATCGCTCTATTCCTATTTAGCATATCTGTGAATTCTATCAGCAATGTTTGTTTCTCCTGAATATTTATGAAAGACTGTCCAGTGACCTGTGCAGCATCTCTAGGTTTGTTCTGCATTAACAATTTCTCAAGTAGAAAGCAATCAGAAAACTCTTTTTCCTTCAGAGGAAGGAAGGAAGGAAGAAAGGAAGGAAGGAAGGAAGGAAGGAAGGAAGGAAGGAAGGGTTAATAGTTAATAGTTTACTTTATTGTCATTGCACCTCATACAACAAAATTAAATGCCATCTTCAGTGTACATTATATATATATAAACACACATTCTTCACTTTCTATTGAGTTGAAAACCCCTGATATTCACAATTGAGTTGAAAACCCCTGATATTGCATTAATATTGTACTATATAGTAGAATTCAATATAGTTACTGCTCTGGGATAGAAGCTGTTTCTCAGCCTATTTGTCCTTCTTTTTATTGTCCTGTACCATTTGCCGGATGGTAATAGTTCAAAAAAAAGGGTGCCCAGGTTGAGATGGATGTTTAAGAATATTAAGAAGGAAGGAAGGAAGGAAGGAAGGAAGGAAGGAAGGAAGGAAGGAAGGAAGGAAGGAAGGAAGGAAGGAAGGAAGGAAGGAAGATTGATTCAGGAGAAAAACCTTTATCAGAAAATGTGACCATATAAGAAGAAGAACCTACCAACATGGTGGGACTACAACAAACAATTCATATAATGAAGAGATTTTGCTATTCAGACAGTCCAAGCAGTTAAAAAATACCATCTAATTTGCTGAGAAGACACACCATTAGAAATGTTCTAGGGAGATTACTGATGAAACTTGACTAATTCTGGTGAAGAGCACTTCAGAGATCACCTTGTATAGAGAGACACACCCACTTTTTCTATTTTCCCAAAAGATGAGAAACAAGTTATAGTACTGGCACCTTCTGGATAGGTTGCCCTCTTAAACACCTTTGTCTGATCTGACCTGTGTCACATCCAAAAATTCTTCATTGGATGCCTCCAAAGATCAAGTAGATAGGACAAGTCAACAGATTTCAGCATGGTGTCATAATCTTGGCTGCTTTAGAGATGTGGAAAAAAACTGAATATAGTACAGTAGAAGTTGGATGAAGGCTGAATGCAGCAATCTGGAAAGAGATGAAGGAATGTTTTCTAACTGAAATGAAGTTGGTATGTAATCTATACTAGTTCTCTGTCCTTTGATAAATACTATCCTTTCCATCATCTGCAGTAAGTGCCACATATTTTTTTAAACAAGTTTTATTAGTTTTTTTCCCCCACCTAATACACACCCACATATTTTATGAAACATAGAGTATTGATCATATCATATCATATCATATACAATTTGTCATATCCAAATATATTTTGCTTGGTTACAGTTTCTGCCAAAGTGTTCTTTTTCCATATTTTTTAATCAAATCCTAATATTTCTATTCTTATTTCTATAAACAGTATCTTCTTTCATCCTCAAATTCTATTTTCTCCATTTTTAATCATACATATTCTCTTTTAATTTTTTAATAATTCATTCTTTATCCTATATATTTAAACATGTTCGGGGATAACTTTTTTCCATTTCATCTTTTTTTGTTTTACAGCAATCTTTCTTCTTTCTCTTTCTCTTCCTTTCTCTCCCTTCTTTTATCCTTCCAACCTTCTTCTTCCCTCCTTTCCTATTCCTTTTCTATTTCCCCTTCCTTTCTCACCCTCCTTCTTTCTTCCCCCCGCCTAACCTTCTCTCCTACTCTTATTTCCCTTCCCTTTCTTCCTCTCCTCTTCCCTTTCTTCTATTCCTCTCTCTCCTTCTCCCTTCCTTCAATCTTCCTAGTCCTTCTTCCATCTCTCTCTATTGCTGTAATCATTTTCAATTCAGTGCTTTTTTTAATGGTGTCCAGACATCCCCGAAGTGCCACATATTTTAGCACCTGTTTTGGCCATTCTGTACTTTCCACAGAGAAGACATAGGCCAGCTCTGTTTTTGATACCTTGGCTTTGCCTAAAATGCACATAATCTGCACATAGAGAGAAAGCATTAGAAATTCATAAAATATGAAATATACCAACATTTTACTATTTTCTAATGGTCATTCTGAATCCATGGAGATCAGATACCCCTTGCTTTGTCTGAAGCCACAGCTACAGGTGCTTTGACTGCAAAACTTCTAGTAAGAGCTCTACTTGGACCATACTATGTGTATTCCCATAGGGAAGATCAAAGGTGACATGAGCTAATCTTGCAAGCATTCTTGCTGGACCATGAACAAAGACAGCTCTGCTTCAATTCTTTTTTTTTAAAAAAAGTTTTTTTTTATTTTTTTTTTAAGACAAACAAACATTTAATACATCATTCATTTCTTCCATGTGACATCTCGGTGTTATCTCCCAAAAAATTATTCTCTTCTCTTATATCTTCTATCTTAGTTCTCGCCAAGTCCATTACAAAATTTCCCACTAATATAGTATTCTAGTTATAACATTTTTTATCAATCTCTTTTAAAGCTTATTTATATCTCTTTTCTAACAAATAGTAAAATTGATTCCATATCTTAAAGTATTCTGAATCTTCTCTTTCTTTTATCGTCATAGTTAATCTGTTCATTTCTGCACAATCTATTTTTTTTAATTACTTCTCCCTCTGATGGTATATTTCCTGCTTTCCAATTTTTTTTTTATTTTTTTTTAATTTGATTTATATGCCGCCCTTCTCCGGAGACTCAGGGCGGCTTACAGTGCGTTAAGCAATAGCCTTCATACTTTTGTATATTTATACAAAGTCAGCTTATTGCCCCCACAAACTGGGTCCTCATTTAACCTACCTTAGAAAGGATGGAAGGCTGAGTCAACCTTGAGCCTTGGAGAGATTCGAACCAGCAGTAAATTGCAGGCAGCTGTGTTAATAACAGGGTGCTTTAAACCACTGTAGTATCAAGGCTCTTTTTGTGCATAAACAATCCTTGCCGCTGTTATTACATGTATAATCATATATATATTATCTTTACTAATTTTCTATGGTAAGATACCCAATAGGAACAGCTCTGGTTTTAAGTCCATACATTGTTATATCATTTCCGCCAACCATACCTTAATTAGCTCTGCTTCAATTCGTCAGGGAAGGCAAGGAACATCTGAATCCAAACCTCACTAGCTGTGGCACAGCTAAAATAAAGCAGATAGAGCAATGATCCTGAGTTTCTTCAATTAGAGCTACCATCCCTGTTTTGCAAAAAAAAAAAAAAAAAAAAATCTAGATCATCACTAGTTGGTAAATACACCACTTGAATTTCTTTGCTGTCATTTAGTGGCTGTAAAGATTTTCTCAGCCCAAATATAGTAGTCCTACCTACATCCAGGAGGAAATGGAACCAAATTCAGTTCCAATTCAGAGAGTCCGGAGCCACAGCTGAGTGCTGGGGAGCAGGAACAGCTGAGAGTCGGGCCGGGCACCTGCTGGGCATGCTTCGGTGTCTTGCTGGAGTCTGATGCAGAATCAGCTGATAGGGGTGGGGTGCACACGTGGCTAGGGCTGGGGCCACGGGAACGCTTAAATGGTGATGGGGAGCACTGGGTGGCTAGCCCTGCCTTCATTTCACTGTCTGCACTCAGTGATGGTCAGTTCATGCCAGAGTGAAGAAGATAAATTCACTGCAAACCAGGACTGCCTAACCCTAACCCTAACCCTAACCCTAACCCTAACCCTAACCCTAACCCTAACCCTAACCCTAACCCTAACCCTAACCCTAACCCTAACCCTTACCCTAACCCTAACCCTAACCCTAACCCTAACCCTAACCCTAACCCTAACCCTAACCCTAACCCTAACCCTAACCCTAACCCTAACCCTAACCCTAACCCTTACCCTAACCCTAACCCTAACCCTAACCCTGGGGTCTGCAGCCTTAAACACTCAAAGAACCATTTGGACCCTTGTCCCACAGAAAAAAAAAAAAATACCGGGAGCCACAAAACCCTTCCCGTGCTGACTATTTCTTGAGCAGCCACAAAACTAGCATATGTAGTTGAATTAAATGTTTTGTTTTCTTCTGAAACTTTTCTTTTCTTGGATTTATCCATGGTTGGCCTATCAGGGATTGAAAAGCTCAATAAATCACATGCCGGTGGGTGTCGCACATTGGCGGTTGTGATGCATATTTTGAGTGACAGGGATCTGCAGCAGAGGGGTGAAAGAGCCACATGCGGCTCCAGAGCCACAGGTTGCTGACCCTTGCCCTAATCCTAACCTAACCCTAACCCTAACGCTAACCCTAACCCTAACCCTAACCCTAACCCTAACCCTAACCCTAACCCTAACCCTAACCCTAACCCTAACCCTAACCCTAACCCTAACCCTAACCCTAACCCTAACCCTGGGGTCTGCAGCCTTAAACACTCAAAGAACCATTTGGACCCTTGTCCCACAGAAAAAAAAAAAATACCGGGAGCCACAAAATCCTTCCTGTGCTGACTATTTGTTGAGCAGCCACAAAACTAGCATATGTAGTTGAATTAAATGTTCTGTTTTCTTCTGAAACTTTTCTTTTCTTGGATTTATCCATGGTTGGCCTATCAGGGATTGAAAAGCTCAATAAATCACATGCCGGTGGGTGTCGCACATTGGCGGTTGTGATGCATATTTTGAGTGACAGGGATCTGCAGCAGAGGGGTGAAAGAGCCACATGCGGCTCCAGAGCCTCAGGTTGCTGACCCTAACCCTAACCCTAACCCTAACCCTAACCCTAACCCTAACCCTAACCCAATCCTGCTCTGGACAATATAGAGCTAAATGGGCCAACAGCCTGATTCTGACTGTTAGGCAGCTTTCCATGACAGTTGTACAAGAGTTTGCTCCCTTAGCAACCCTAACTTGGCAAGTGAAACTATTTCTTTAATGATCTCTTAATGTACCTATGGAGTCTAATTATTTCCAGCACACCTTGGCCACCCCTGGAAAGAGCCTTTATAAATGGTCCTCTCTTGACCGCCTTCCATCTGCTTCCTTCTTCTTTGTGTTATATTTATATTATCTCTGCCTTGTGGCCTCGGTGGTGAAATGACGACAGAACTGCCTGTCTAAGCACTTTCGTGATGATCATCTCCAAGTTGCTATTTGGGAGTGTGCCAGCAACCTGGTATGCTTTTTAAAGGCCATTGTGAGAAGATCTCTGAGTTTCCTCCACTGCTGTGGCCCCATTAATAAGATGGTCAGGTATGTGTCAGGCTATCTTGCATTCATGGAAGATGCTCATGTTTGATTGTTGCATTTTATGCTTACTTATCAAGGGCATCAGAATGGTCTCATAACTGCACTTACTGGTTGGTGTGTCTTGTTAGAATAGAATAGAATAGAATAGAATAGAGTAGAGTAGAGTAGAGTAGAGTAGAGTAGAGTAGAGTAGAGTAGAGTAGAGTAGAGTAGAGTAGAGTAGAATAGGGGTGGGGTAGGGTAGGGTAGGGTAGGGTAGGGTAGAGTAGAGTAGAGTAGAGTAGAGTAGAGTAGAGTAGAGTAGAGTAGAGTAGAGTAGAGTAGAGTAGAATAGGGGTGGGGTAGGGTAGGGTAGGGTAGGGTAGGGTAGAATAGAATAGAATAGAATAGAATAGAATAGAATAGAATAGAATAGAATAGAATAGAATAGAATAGAATAGAATAGAATAGAATAGAATAGAATAGAATATGGAAGGGACCTTGGAGGTCTTCTAGTCCAACCCTCTGCTTAGGCAGGAAACCCTACTTCAGACAAATGGTTATCCAACATCTTCTTAAAAACTTCCAGTGTTGGACCATTCACAACTTCTGGAGGCAAGTTGTTCCACTGGTTAATTGTTCTCACTGTCAGGAAATTTCTCCTTAGTTCTTAGTTGCTTCTCTCCTTGATTAGTTTCTACCCATTGCTTCTTGTCCTGCCTGCAGGTGCTTTGGACTCCCTCTTGTTTGTGGCAGCCCCTGAGATATTGGAAGACTGCTATCATGTCTCCCCTAGTCCTTCTTTTCATTAAGCTAGACAACTCAGATCTCTGAGTTTCCTCCAGACTCCAGGTACTGCTGTGGCCCCATCAATAAGATGGTCAGGTATGTGTCAGGCTATTTTGCATCCATGAAAATTCATGGAAGATGCTCATCTTTGATTGTTGCATTTTATGCTTACCTATCAGGGGCATCAAAATGGTCTCATAACTGCACTTGCTAGTTGGTGTGTCTTCTTGATGGATCAATACTTTTCTGGTGCTTCAATCATGTGTCTAGAACATCTTCTATTTATTCCACCTTTGTTTTTCTGTACATAACTCTCTCCTCTTTCACAATCTCTGTTTTCAGTTGGTTTTAGTCTGCAAGTGAATGGAACTTGAGTTGGCCATGAGATGCTTGCTCTTCAGAACAGGAAGGAATATCTTCTCTCTTCCCCCTGTTTTAAAAAAATGGTTAAAAAGAAAAATAAGTATATGAACAATAAATTTAACTTCCCTTTAACAACAGAAATACTTAGAATAACAGAGTTAGAAGGAACTTTGGAGGTCTTCTAGTCCAACATCCCCACCCAAGCAGGAGACCCTACACCATTCATGCAAGATGTCAGTCCAGTCTCTTCTTCAAAGCTTCCAGTGATGGTGAATCCACAACTTCCAAAGGCAAGCTGTTCCATTGGTTGATAGTTCTCACTGTCAGAAAGTGCCTCCTTATTTCTAGTTGAATCTCTCCTTGATCAGTTTCCATCCATTATTCCTTATCTGGCCTTCAGGTGCTTTGACAAATAAGTTGACCGGCTCTGTGACAGCCACTCAAATATTGGAACGCTGTTATTATGTCTCCCCTGGTCCTTCTCTTCCTTTCAAACATTAGAAGTTATTTTTTATTGGCCAAGTGTGATTGGACACACAAGGAATTTGTCTTGGGGCATATGCTCTCAGTGTACATAAAAGAAAAGATACGTTCATCAAGACTCATAAGGTACAGCACTTAATGATAGTCATAGGGTACAAATAAGCAATCCGGAAACAATATCAATATAAATTATCCATGACATTTCCAAAATTCTGGATTTTTCAGATTTCAATTGCTTGGAACTGATTTTTTACAATTTCTAGTACTGGAATCTACTGTAGAAAGCATTGAGACTTTCCACCATTGCAGTGCCCAATGATGTGCTTTGTATCCATGAAACAAGGAGTTTCTTCCCTTATTTATTTTACTTTTGTTGGTTATATTTATTCTCAAATAGCTCCTGGAAACCTAGAAAGTTCAGGAAGAATGTATTATGCTGTTTATAAGCTAAAAGCATATCTTTCTTGCACCTTGGAAATAAAAAAAAATCCCTCATTCTAAAGAAGACACATAAACTATCAAATGTAATGAAATGCTTTTGTTAAATAATAAGCAACAGCAGCCCACCGAAATAAATATTTTTCATTGAGGTAAAATATATACAACTATAAAATCATAAATATACCAGAGAATTATAATGTGAATTTGTAAATTGTATGCAAATAGCTCGAAACCAGATCTACAAAGACATAAATAAAAGAACAAGACTGAAAGGTTTATACGTTGGCTTGTTTATAGAGTAGCACAAACATTTTTCTTTTTTAATTGGCAATTAATTTTCAGCAGCCATCGAGGTACTTTCATGTCAAATTACTTTGCCTATACTAAACAAGATTAGGCACCCAAGCTGCAAAGGCCTTACGTGAAAAGTGAGCAACTGACTGTCAGGCAGATATTTCCCCACCTATAACCAATTAAAATGCTCCTTTTGTGATGAATGGATGCTGTAATTCTGCAACTTGTTCCTTTTGCTGTTTAGCACAGACACCTGTACAACTTTTCTGGATCCCTGGACCGGAAACAAGATAAGGATTCTTCTGGTGACTAGGTTGATCACGTTGCTCTTAATAGCAATAGCACTTAGACTTATATACCGCTTTACAGTGCTTTACAGCCCTCTCTAAGCGGTTTACAGAGTCAGCCTAGGGCCCCCCCAACAATCTGGCTCCTCATTTTATCCATTTCGGAAGGATGGAAGGCTAAGTCAACCTTGAGCCTGGTGAGATTCGAACTGCCAAAATGCAGGCAGCTGGCAGTCAGCAGAAGTAGCTTGCAGTACTGCATTCTAACCACTGTGCCACTGTGGCTCTTGGAAATAAGATAGGATGGGCCAGATCTTCTTAAGTGTGGATTATAAATCATGCATTCAGCCACTAATGATTCATATACAGGTAGTCTTTGACTTATGACCACAACTGAGACAAAAAATTACTGTGGTTAATTGAGACATTCGTTAAGTGAGTTTTGCCCCATTTTACAACTTTTCTTGCTCTGGTTGTTATGTGAATCACTGCGCTTGATAAATTAGCAACCCCGTTGTAGAGTAAATCTGGCTTCCACCTTTGATGTTGCTTGTTAGAAGATCACAAAAAGGGATCACGTGACCTTGGGACTCAATAACCTTCATAAATATGAATCAGTTGTCCAGCATCTGAATTTTTTTGATCACAGGGAAGCTGCAATGGTCGTAACTGTGAAAAACAGTCATATGTCACATTTTTCAGTGCCATCGAAACTGTTGTAAGCCAGGAACTACCTGTACAAATTTTACTCAGTTCAAGAAAACGGGTGCAGGATGGGGAGCTGTGCAATATGGGAATCTTAGTACTTTTGAGCAACTCACTGTTGGAAGAGGAGTTTTTTCCTCCACTTTCCTTGAATATAAATATTAAAATAACTCGACATCTCCGAGGCCACTGATACCCACGCTGCAAAGTAATATATTACTGATACACTTCAAGTGAGTGACATAAACGGGAAAATATTGATTTTTTAAGAAGACGTCTCATTTTTCTTATTTCACAGAAGACCGATGCAAAGCTCGCCCAGCTATCAATATTATTTGAATTAATGCAGATTCCTTTCTTATTGATTGCTTTGACAATGATTGTCATAACTGATTAATGGATACTCGCTGCTCTTAAATTTTTAAAAAGGCGAATCTCCGTTCGGTGTGTACAAATGGACTGTCTTGAGTAAACAAGGCGGCTAATGCTTGATGAGGGAAATTTGGGAAGATCTGCGCCTGTAATATGCTTTATGGAAGGAACACTTTAAACATTTGGCTCCCTGCCTAGAAGATTAATATGGGAGTCCCATATCCAGCTTTTATGCGCTGTTAAATCAGACTCACAGTGCGCTCCGTGACAATCAAAAAATTAAGAGCCCCCTCCCAAATAAAATCAGCCTTTTTTTATTACATTGTATCACAGAAGGCATCAAGACAATGAGAATATATTAATCCATCTTGCAAAATCAATGGCGCCTCTCTCAAGATTTGCTGGAGTTAGGAGAAGTAACCGCCCCATCCCTGGAGTAAACCACCAGCTTCCTTTCACACGTCTTAAACTGTTTTTGCCCAATCCAATTGCAATTTTTACACATTCTTTTAATTAAAAATAAATTAAGGAAACGCTGGTAAATGGCTAAGAAAAAAATACTGCTCTCTACTATCCTCTTTATTTCCTTTCTTGGACCGTAGAGTTAGCGATGCCATTAGATTAGTTATTCCTCCCAAGACTGTGAGAGAGATTAAAACAGGGGCAGTTCAGGAGCTGGCCATAGACAAAGGAAACCTGGAGAAATATCTCTTTTAGAATGGATCAAGTGGCAGGTCTCAGTGGAATATTTTAAAATATTTTATAAGGGTTTTTCTTTTAAAATTTTAAGTGGGAAGATACCAAGGAGCCACAGTTCTTTCCTCTTTCCGCAACAGGGTGTAAGTGTGTTAGTATTTTAGATTTGTTGTTGTTAGTTGCGAAGTTGTGTCCGACCCATCGTGACCCCATGGACAACGTTCCTCCAGGCCTTCCTGTCCTCTATTATCCCTGGAGTCCATTTAAGCTCACGCCTACTGCTTCAGTGACTCCATCCAGCCACCTCATTCTCTGTCGTCCCCTTCTTCTTTTGCCTTCAATCATTCCCAGCATTAAGTTCTTTTCCAGGGAGTCCTTCCTTCTCATTAAGTGGCCAAAGTATTTGAGTTTCATCTTCAGGATCTGGCCTTCTAAAGAGCTGTCAGGGTTGATCTCCTCTAGGACTGACTGGTTTGATCGCCTTGCAGTCCAAGGGACTCGCAGGAGTCTTCTTCAGCACCAGAGTTCAAAGCTATTTTAGGTTAAGAAGGATCGAAACAAGAAAAGCTTGAGTCCTTTGTTCAGTTTGTACTAGCAAAGGTCAAACAATGGTCTGTGAACATTGCAAGATGTCTGGTCAGTAGTTTGTATGGTAGGGGTAACCTGAAATTAGAAGTTCTGATTTCTATTAAATTTTAGCAATAGCAATAGCACACAGACTTATTGTATATGCTCCTCCATAGTACTTTATAAGCAGTTTACAGGGTCAGCATATTGTTCCCAATGACCAGGCTCCTCATTTTACCCTAACCCTAACCCTCAGAAGGGTAGAAGGCTAAGTCAACCTTGAGTCAGTCAGGATCGAACTCCTGGCAGTGGGCAGAGTTAGCCAGCAAAACTTCATTCTAATCACTGTGCCCCCACAGCTTTGTTTTGAATGCTTTAGGCTCTAATAGCACCTTTGAGCAGCCTGTAGGTAGAAAGCCATTTATAAATCAAGTGCTTTCTCTTCTCAAGACACAAGAAGATGCAGCAATGGTGATGATTTTAGTGTAGGTGTCTTATGGGTCTGATCCAGCAGTGGGATTCACATCAGTGGTGGGTTTCAAAATTCTTTTATTACCGGTTCTGTGGGTGTGGCTTGGTAGGAGTGGCATGGCTTGATGGGCATGGCTTAGTGGGCATGGCAGGGGAAGGATACTGTAAAATCTCCATTCCCTCCCCATTCTAGGGGAAGGTTACTGCAAAATCCCCATTTCCTCCCGATCAGCTGGGACTCAGGAGGCAGAGAATAAATGGGGGCAGGGCAAGTCAGAATTTTTACTACCGGTTCTCTGAACTATTCAAAATTTCCGCTACCGGTTCTCCAGAACTGGTCAGAACCTGCTGAAACCCACCTCTGATTCACATTATGTTGCTACCTGTTTGCACCATGTATGCACTTGCTTCACATGCATGCGTGCCCAGCTCACGCATGCACCCATGTGCACACCTTCTGTGCATGCACCTGTACTCAAAAAAACATGCCTAACTAGGATGACATAGAACTGGGGCGGAGGTGGGCCCACCCATGATTTCTGCTACCGGTTCAGGTGAACCGATCCTAACTGGCTGGTCTGATCCCATTTGGGAGAGGGAGAGGGAGAGGGAGAGGGAGAGGGAGAGGGAGAGGGCATTTGACGGCTGTGGCCAGGAGGACTTTCTATCAGGTCTGCCTGATCTGCCAGTTGCGTCCCTTTCTGGATCAGGACTCCTTACGCATGTTCACTCATGCCCTCGTCACCTCCCGCCTCGACTACTGTAATGCTCTCTACATGGGCCTCCCCTTGAGGAGCACCCGGAGGCTCCAACTGGTTCAGAGTGCGGCCGCGCAGGTGGTTATGGGAGCGACATGGTGTTCCCATGTAACACCTCTCCTGCGTGAGCTGCACTGGCTCCCGGTGGTCTTCCAGGTGTGCTTCAAGGTTTTGGTTACCACCTTTAGAGCGCTCCATGGCTTAGGACCTAGGTACTTACGGGACCGCCTTCTGCCACCGGTAGCATCTCACTGGCCATTACGGTCACATAGAGAGGAGTTCCTCAGGGTGCCATCATCCAAACAGTGTCGACTGGCGGCCCCCAGGGGGAGAGCCTTCTCTGTGGGGGCACCTGCCATCTGGAATGAGCTCCCCCCAGAGATACGGAGGATCCCGGATTTACACACTTTCCGCCGTGCCCTCAAGAACTTTTTATTTCAACAGGCTGGCCTGGCCTAACTTCCCTTTTAATTGTAAATTTTAAATTTGTTTTAAAACATTAGGGGTGTTTTAATTTGTTTTGGGCCAAATTATTTAATGGGTTTTTATATTGTCTTTTAAATTTTGTAGTTTGTGTGTTTTATCTTTTTGGCTGTTCACCGCCCTGAGTCCTCCGGGAGTAGGGTGGTATATAAATCCAAAAATAAAATAAAATAAATAAAAATAAGGGAGAGGGAGAGGGAGGGAGAGATACTATCACAAGCAGACTTTCCTATCCCCCAAGCTGTTTCTCTATGGGAAACTCACTGACTTCAATGGGCTAAAACTGGGTGAAGGACAGACAACCAGGCTGATGTTCCGGGTTTCTATCGCTTAGCATCTTCAGACAACCAAACTAGCAGTGATGGATGATGTAGTTCATTATCATCTATAGGGACTGAAATTCCATGCACTTGTCACAGTCAAGATGGAGAGTCAATCCATAAGCTCCAAATCTCCCTGTTTACTGGACTCAACCCTTCCTTTTCTTAGAATTCACTCCAATAGCAAATCGCTATCTAGGTTTTTGGCTTTATTTATTAAGGCTTGACCAGTATGAGGCATTGAGAGTTGTTGTTGTTGTTTTATAAGATTGCAATTCTGTTCATCAAATCTTAAGCATGACAGGAGTGGGTGGAAGATTCAGGTTGAGTCTACCATGTGTATGTGATTACTCATGAAGATTTAGTGGGCTCTTCTCCTGCTCTGTTTACTGGACTCGTCAGGCCTGTTGCAATCTATGGGCAGTCTACTGAATGACAATTGTGTTTCATCAGAAGAACAAATATCTTCTTTAATCAGCAGGGGACTTACTACTGAAAGTTTATGGCAACATTTATTCCAAAAATGCCTATTTTAGAGTTCTGAACAATAATCTCTAATAGCAATAGGACTAGCACTTAGACTTATATACCACTTCGCAGTGCCTTACAGTCCTCTCTAAGTGGTTTACATAGTCAGCGTATTGCCCCCAACAATCTGGGTCCTCATTTTACCCACCTCGCAAGGATGGAAGACTGAGTCAACCTTGAGCCTGGTGAGATTTGATCTGCCAAACTGCTGGCTCTAGGGGGCGGTGCTCATCTCTGTTTCAAAGCCGAAGAGCCAGCACTGTCTAAAGATATTGCCATGGTCATGTGGCCGGCATGACTAAATGCCAAAGGCGCACGGAACGCTGTTACCCTCCCACCAAAGGTGGTCCCTATTTTTCTACTTGCATTTTTTACGTGCTTTTGAACTGCTAGGTTGGCAGAAGCTGGGAAAAGTAACGGGAGCTCACCCCATTACGTGGCACTAGGGATTCAAATCGCTGAACTGCGGACCTTTCGATTGACAAGCTCAGCATCTTAGCCAACCACTGAACTGCGGACCTTTCGATCAACAAACTCAGCATCTTAGCCACTGAGCCACCTTTACCTTACAATCTTCTAAATGGCTTCCTATTCTGGAGACCAGAGGTAAGCAGGAATAGAATGGGGGAAAGAATCACAATTTCAGAATTGCACTTTCCTCAGACACTGATGCCGAAAGAAACTTTTCTATCACTCTGAGAAAAAAGTTGGATTCTTCTCCTTGTGGGAATACAACATTGCAGCACTCCAGATGTTGGAGAAACCACACGGTGCATCATTTCTCCCTATTGCCAGGCTGGTTAGGATTTTTGGGAGTTGTCATTCAGAACATCTGGATACCCAAACCCTGTGTGCGCCTGAGGGATGCAGACAATTTCATTGGCTTCCTAGATCCGAAAGGAAAGTTTGCTACAAGGTGGATACATTGTTTAATTCAACAACTTAAAATTCAACATGTGACCTTGCTAAATCAGTACAGTTGGTAGGTATGACAGTCTGTGAGAAATTTGGATTTGGCTTGGTGCACAGCCAGAAACCAGTTGAGCTTTTACTTCTGTCAAAATTCTCTTTTGCAGGGAGCTGATAATCTGTTTTTAGTTTCTCACAAAGTCCACAGTTTCAAATGTGTGAATTACAAATCACAAACTGCTTCTAAAAGAAAGATGAGACACGGGAACATGTGGCATAGAGTGATGGAAATAAAGACAGATTCATACATGAGCTTTGGGTAGAAGCCAAAACTGGCCTGATTCATACTGGGAAGAGAGGACTGGAGGGACGACATAATCCAGACAATAGCACTTAGCAATAGCACTTAGACTTATATACCACTTCACAGTGCTTTACAGCCCTCTCTAAGCAGTTTACAGAGTCAGCATATTGCCCCCAACAATTGTGGGTCCTCATTTTACCCACCTCAGAAGGATGGAAGGTTAAGTCAACCCTGAGCCTGGTGAGATTTGAACTGCCAAATTGCAGGCAGACAGCAGAAGTAGCCTGCAGTACTGCAGCCTAACCACTGCACCACAGTGGCTCATAGGATGGATCCATATTTAGGCAAATCCATTATCTCATAGGATTAGATTTCCATCTTCTACCTGGACCACCTTTTCCAGGTCTACCCCCTGAGTTGATCATACACCTTGGCAGGCTCATGAAAAGTGGTTCTCCTAGGATTAAGGGACCGTCTTCTCTTTCTGTTTCCAAATGCACAGCATACCTGTGACTATGTGAAGTTTCAAAAAAGGATAATAACCAATGAAATCCACTCATACTATGGCATAAATAATGTGGGATGTGGAACCCACCATTAATTTTTTTTTTAAAAAAAATCTATTCTATTAACTCAAAAATATTTAATTATGGGCAATGCCACAAAATTCTACTTTGCAAAAATAAAGGAAGGACAATGTTTTGAGTTCTTAGCTTAAATAACAGTTCATTTTTGTAATGTTGTTTTGACAATGACAATAACTTTTTATGCGTACATTTAGTGTGTCAGCTTGTCTTTGACTACAGCAAATGAAATGAACTAACTTATTTTCCCTGTTTCAAATGGGTTGGTTAACATTTGAGAAACATTTGATACGATGCTTCAAAATCCAGAGTTCTTAATTAGCCTATTTTCCCCCCTCCTTATTCCATTTCTGATTCTTGATCACAAAGGATTTTGTGGTACCCAGAAAACTAAGCCAGCCAATATAGTTTCAAGCCAATTGGCTCAGTCAAATTTAAGTATGGCAATATTATCAATTATAAAAACTTATTAGCCTTGGCTGGAATTGTGCCCTAGTACACTGGAATGGAATTTACCTACAATGTCTCAGAAATCGTGCTTATTTGGAGACAACACTGAGTTTACAGTGCTTTCACAATTATATGTTGATGTAGGAGAAAAGCAGGCAGAGTCTGGGGATGGAGTCAAGACTTGAATGAGCCTAGAGTTGTTATGTTCCCACAAATGGTCTGTCCAACTATTCTGTCCTCGCTACACATTATTCAGTGTGCAGCTCGACATGCAGCTAAACCCACCTATCCTCCAATAAAACAGACCGTGTGCATAGATCTGAATGCTTTATTGAAAGAACAGGATATGGTGAAACTGGGGAAAATAAGAATACATACAATGAGAACCAAATACAAGGTAGGCAGTGTTGGGTTACTGCTGAACATAACAATTAATAAATACAAGTAATCTAAATCTCACCAGCCATGCCGTGGGTGTGGGATGTGGGGTTGTCCTTGGCTGACCATCTGCCACAGATTAAGCTGGATTCTTCTTTGTGCTTCTGCCTCCTCCAAATGCTAAAGGAAAATGGAGTCTGGCTTTCCAACGTGCACTTGTTTTGAGAGTGCGGGCTGATAGGTAAAGAGGTTGGATCAGCTTCAAAATAATATAGATTGATATTTGTCCCTCCGGCCACTGGATGGGGCTAGAGAGAAACAACAATATATATAAAAATTATATGCTAGGGCAGAGGTCTTCAAACTTGGCAGCTTTAAGACTTGTGGACTTCGATTATTTTATCTTCTGTTGGTAACTGATCAGATTTCCAATTTTGGGCAAATAGTATAAGTGCTGCTGTGAGGATAAGGATAATCAGATATTTTATTTCTTTGGTGTATTGTGCTGTGATTATTCCCAATAGAAAAATTTCTGGCCTCATTTCCAGCTTTTGTTTTGTAATTTCTTCAATCATTGTCTTAGTTTCTTGCCAATATTGTTTTGCCTTTCGGCATGACCATCAGAGATGATAGTATGTCCCTTTCTGCGATTTACATTTCCAACACATTGGAGAGGTATTTGGGAGATTACAGAATTACAGAATGTGCAGAAATGGACAGGCTTACAAAAGAACTACAAGAGAAAGACGATACTGATTACTATTTAGTGTGGCAAGGATGGTACAGCTGGCTGGAGGGAAAAATAGGAATATAAAAATGATTATTGACTACTTAATAGGAATGTGTAAAATTAAAGAAAGAGTGAACTATAATGTTCTATATACAAATATGTAAATATAGATATAGATACAAATAGAGAAAGATAAAAGAAATAGGAAAATAACCCACCGATGTAGCAATTTTAAGAGTCAGTCATGGGACTGAATCGATGTTTGTTTGTTTTGTATGTTGTCTTAATGTATTTATGTTTGTTCGTATATCTTATATTAATATTTTTTTTTTAAAAAAAGACTTGTGGACTTCAACTCCCAGAATTCTCCAGCCAGCTGGAGAATTTTGGGAGTTGAAGTCCACAAGTCTTAAAGCTGCCAAGTTTGAAGATCTCTGTGTTAGGGCATGATACCAACACAGGTATCATGTGCAAATTTAGTGTTGACCATTAGTTGACTAACAAGCTTGAGCAATAAACCATCTTAATTGTTGTCTTGATTTTTCACACCTGACATTAATCTAGTCAACTAAAGTCCTCTAAGTCTCACTAATTTATTTATTGTTTATTTATTTATCTTAAAAAAACAACAACAATACCCACTTCCCTCACAGAGGAAACATTCACAGGTGGATACTTTCCCAGCAGATATTGTAGAGTCACGATGTGGTGAGAATGAGGCATTAAGCATGTCTGCTATGGAGGAAGAAAAGTAAAACCGAAATAGGGCTGGCCCCATAATCTCCAGGTTAAAGGTAAAGGTAAAGGTTCCACCCGCACATATGTGCTAGTCATTCCCAACTCTAGGGGTCGGTGCTCATCTCCGTTTCAAAGCTGAAGAGCCAGCGCTGTCCGAAGAAGTCTCCATGGTCATGGAGACAGCATGACTAAACGCCAAAGGCGCACGGAACACTGTTACCTTCCCACCAAAGGTGGTCCCTATTTTCCTACTTGCATTTTTTTCCGTGCTTTAGAACCTCTAGGTTGGCAGAAGCTGGGAAAAGTAACAGGAGCTCACCCCATTATGCAGCACTAGGGATTCGAACCGCTGAACTGCCGACCTTTCGGATCGACAAGCTCAGTGTCTTAGCCACTGAGCCATCACATCCCCAATCTCCAGGTTACAGCCTGTTCATTTTAATTGGATTCCATCGTGCATGTGATGCGATGGCTCAGCCAATCCAAGAAGCAGAAAGGAATATAAGCAAAACAAAAAGTTGCATCATTGCTCCTTCTACAGCTAGCTTCCATTACATCATGCCTTTTGGGTTAAACTTCCTGAAAAAAAAGAAAAGGAGGTGAGTTTTTTAAGTGCCATTATTTGCAGACTTCTGGCACATCTCCCATTCACAGGCGGGCCTGGCGTCCATTCAGAAGTTGGAAGAATTGGCTACAAAACATCTGTACCAGTAGCAATAATGATAAAAGAGGATGAAGAGGCACCAGGGGATGATTTGCATACATTTTGTGTGACTGCCAGAAAAAGCAGCAACTTTATTTTGTGGATTTTGCTTTGCTAGGCAAATTCCCAGGATTGCATCCCATGAATTAAATATCTGAACCAATAACAAAAGCCTAGCATTAGAATTTGTTTGCAATCAGAGAAATTAAGTTGCAATACTCAACAGATGGACTGTTATTTTCATGGGCTAAAATAAGAAATACCGTATTTTTCGGAGTATAAGACGCACTTCCCCCCTCCCCCCAGAAGGGGATCAAAATTTAGGTGCGTCTTATACACCAAATGTAGCCCTGCCCACCCACTGGCCCCCAGCCTTTGGCCTCTGCCTCCCAGCAATTGACCTCCTTGCAGCAAACAGCAAGAAGAAACAGCCCATTTCAGCTTCAGCACAGCCTAATTAGCACAAGTTGATTGTCTGTTGGATCAGCGTCCCAACTCTCAGCTGCTTCAGGCTGCAGGGATTGCCATTGCCTATTGCTGTGCAGGCCTCTGCTGCTTGCTGCAAGGAGGTAAATTGCTGGGAGCAGATTATTTTTTCTTGTACTAATCAAGCTATGCTGAAAACGAAAATGAAAGTAAAGCAGGCTATTTGCTGTTTGCTGCAACGAGGCAAAATTGCTGGGAGGCAGAGGCAGATTTCTTTTTCTTGTTTTCTTCACCAAAAAAGGTAGGTGCATCTTATAGTCCAGAGCATCTTATACTCCAAAAGACATGGTACCTTGTTTCAGGACATAGATATTTAGAGTTATCAACAACTGGAGGAACATTACAAAACTAGTAGTGGTGAGGAAAAAATGGATTTTTGAACCCTGGAACAAAACGAAGTCCTTTGGAAACTTCTGTCCTAACATTACAAGTTGGAACAAATGAGCTTGAGTATTTTGTTCTGATAAAACGCCCTCGACACATCATGTTTTGTTTTGAGCACTTTGCATTCAGAGTTACTTCTTCTGAGATTTAATTGGCTTATTACAAAGGGCTCCTGGTGACCAAAACACTCAAAATGTTCTGGGTTCAACACCACTCATTATTTCGACTGCATAACCCGCGAAAGGCCAAGATGCTTACAGAATTTCTGCACCAAGATGACAGTTTTGCAGAATAAAATATCAGTCTGTAAATATGACTTTGCATGCCTGATAGAACTCTGGGGCAACATGGAATTGTCATGAAATCAAGAGGGTGGAACATTCTGAGGAAATAATAATAATAATAATAATAATAATAATAATAATAATAATAATAATAATAATAATAATAATAATAATTTGGTTTGCGCAAAGAAGTCCTAGAGATGGCAAGGTATCTTTTTGCATTTTATTTGCAGACTCATACTTAATTTAACTACTGTAGCTTGGGCTTTGTTGCAAACATCAATGGTGGACAAGTTGTATTATGATCCTTGTGCACCCAGAGTGATAATTTTCTCTCTCCTATTTTGACGACATTGTGCCATCTTCATCAGTGGTGGGTTTCAAAATTTTTTACTACCGGTTCTGTGGGTGTGGCTTGATGGGTGTGGCATGGCTTGGTGGGCATGGCTTGGTGGGCGTGGCAGGGGAAGGTTACTGCAAAATCCCCATTTCCTCCCGATCAGCTGGGACTTGGGAGGCAGAGAATAGATGGGGGCAGGGCCAATCAGAATTTTTACTATTGGTTCCTACAAACTAATCAAAATTTCCGTGACCGGTTCTCCAGAACTGATCAGAACCTGCTGAAACCCACCTCTGATCTTCATACACATTATCCTCTGATGCCCATGTTCATGCAAACTATGGTTCCCAACTTGAAAAAGAAGCTAGTCCAGGGGTGAAATTCAACAAGTTCTGACAGGTTCTGGAGAACCGGTAACGGAAATTTTGAGTAGTTCAGAGAACTGGCAAATACCACCTTTGGCTGGCCCCAGAGTGGGGTGGGAATGGAGATTTTGCAATATTTTCCCCCCAGGAGTGGGGAGGGAATGGAGATTTTGCAGTATCCTTCCCCTGCCATGCCCACCAAGCCACACCCACCAAGCCACACCACGTCCACCAAGCCACGCCCACAGAACCGGTAGTAAAAAAAATTAGAATTTCACCATTGAACTAGTCCTATATTTATGGAGATGCCAAAAGACCTAACAAGTTTTCAGACTATTCCTTATCTAACGCTTTCCATTGTACCATTTATTTTATTTTTTTAAATGATCTATGGCACTGTCAGGGGTGGGTTCTGTGGGTGTGGCTTATTTTGTGAGTGCGGCTTGGAGGTCATGTGACTAGGTGGGCATGGCTAGCTGGTCAGAGTCATTTCTGGAAGGTCTTCACACTTACGACCAGTCCTCACACTTATGACGCAACTCATTTGTTTGCTTTTAACACTGATCAGCTGTAGGACGGCCCTTTGAAGCCCCACGGCAAGAATTTAAACAGTTTTTTTCCCTCTAGTCATCAGCTGGGACTCAGGAGGCAGCAATAGATTGGGGGTGGGGCCAAATAAAAGGTAAGAATAACGTGGGGGGGTGGGGGGGAGGGCGGGGGGGGGAGAACCGGTTCGGTGACGTCGTATCGTCACCGCTGCCGGCTCGGCCAAACCGGACCAAACCGGGAGGAACCCACCACTGGTTTAGACCTCAACTCTGAGAATTCCCCAGACAACTTGCTGCCTGGGGAATTCTGGCAGTTGAGGTTCAGACATCTTACAGTTTCCAAGTTTGAGAAACATTACTCTATGGCAGGACCTCAACTTGATATGACTTGATCAAGTAGGTCAATCATTCTCCCACCATAACATCTACCAACTGGGTTTGCTGACCTACATGAATTGTAGGACCGTGAAAACAGTTTCCTCCAAATAGTGTTGAAGTCCACGTTTTATTAACCCCAATTGGTAACTTCAGTGATGGGGAAATCATAGGAATTATAATCCAAGGAAGAGAAATTATACATTCATCTAATGCCAACTTAATATTATTAGGAAAGCATTGGAGGAGGTCACGGAAACGGGAGTTCCAACCTTAACTGAGTCAGCATTGTCCTATGAATTTCTTATTTCACTCATTGTTATGTGTCGTTTTAATTACCTTACTGTTATATACAGTATTTTTTGGGATATCGCATCACCATCTCTCAACCTGTGGCTGACTTTTCCGCATGCGGAAATGCTTTTTGCAAGCACTTACAATTACACAAAATTGCTCGAGGATCGTAACAAAGCACACCACAAGTTGGCTGAAAGCAACAGCATCCAAGTGAATAAGATATCACATCAGCATCCTAATCATTTCACAGCCTAAAGACAGTTACAGCGTGAGCCGAAATGAATGAAGGGAGAGGCTGCCAAGGAGACAGATGTCACTGCTGGAGACAAAAAAAAAAAATCACAGATCAGCATCTGGACTTTATATAGTCCATGAAGGAAGAAAGGTGGGGGGCAACAGAAAGATATTGGGAAAGGACATGAAGAGCATTTCCAGAGAGTCAATGCTATTCTTTTCCAAGGCCTCAGAAATATTTTTGAAACAGCTCACAAGCATTTTCTTGACCACAGTATGAAGAATTTCAGTTGCGCAAATTAGCAGCCTTCCAGTTGACTGAAGGGTCATTGCGGGAATTAGCATTCAGTTCAGAAGTAAAGCTCTGTCCTCTTGTTGAATTCAATTTTGGCTTGCTTGTTGACGATTTCATAAACACAAACGCAAGCAAATCCCCGACCAGTTGCTGTAAGGGGAGTTGAAAGGATCCCATGATACCAGAGGTGGTATTCAGCAGGTTCTGACCAGTTCTGGAGAACTGGTAGCGGAAATTTTGAGTAATTCGGAGAACCGGTAAATACCACTTCTGATTGGCCCTGCCCCCCATCTATTCTCTGCCTCCCGAGTCCCAGCTGATCGGGAAGAAATGGGGATTTTGCAGTAACCTTCCCCTGGAGTGGGGAGGGAATGGAGATTTTACAGTATCCTTCCCCTGCCACGCCCACCAAGCCATGTCACGCACACCAAGCCACGCCCTCAGAAGCAATAGTAAAAAATTTTGAATCCCACCATTGCATGATACTATGAGCAGGGATATCAGGAGTTGGACCAATTACCAGTAGGGATACTTTTGTGCTACGCAGTACTGGAAGTTGAATAAGTTCTTGCCATCCAATTGAAACGATAGCTTGTGATCTTGTCAGTGCACAAACTTTCTGGGAGAAATTCAGTGATCAACTATGGAGGTGATTCAGCTAACTGTAACCTTGAAGGTTTCTATAGCAAAGGACAGGCAGCAAGAACTATCGACAGAATCACATTGTAATTGTCCTGGACTATCAAAGTCCAGTGGGACGCCGTGGCTCAGCGGCTAAGACGATGAGCTTGTCGCTTGAAAGGTCGTCAGTTCAGCGGTTTGAATCCCTAGTGCCGAGTAACGGGGTGAGCTCCTGTTATTTGTCCCAGCTTCTGCCAACCTAGCAGTTCGAAAGCATGTAAAAAATGCAAGTAGAAAAATAGGTACCACCTTTGGTGGGAAGGTAACAGCGTTCTGTGCGCCTTTGGCGTTTAGTCATGCTGGCCACATGACCACGGAGACGTCTTCGGACAGTGCTGGCTCTTCAGCTTTGTAATGGAGATGAGCACCACCCCCTAGAGTTGGGAACGACTAGCACATATGTGTGAGGGGAACCTTTACCTTTTTATCAAAGTCCAATTACATGAAGATTAACCATCTCATTTTCCTCCAAATCCATTTAACTATTCTACTCAGTATCTCAAATCAGAGGCATTAATTTAGTCTCTTAGAACCTATTGCTTTGTATTTGCTCCTTGGGTTAATCAGAAAAGTTAAAAGGAAGATGTAATGGAAAGGTATATGATTTCATGATCCTATGTCATGAAAGAAGGAAACTTCTCATCAATCCTGATTTGTTTTTTATTGCAAGGAGTTAAAAAAAAAAAGGGGTGGTATTATCTTTTTCTATACTGTATTTTTTGAACTATAAGACGAACCGGAGTATAAGATGCACCAAAATTTCGAAGAGGAAAACAAGAAAAAATAATAATTTTTGCCCTCCCCAGTCCCCAGGACCTCTCTGCAGGCCTCCCAAACCCTCTGCGTGCCCCATTTTTGTGAAAAACGGGCCCATTTTTTGCAAAAATGGGACGTGCAAGGCGAGATTTCAGAAGGCCAAAAATGGTTGTATTTGGTGTATAAGACGCACTGATATTTCCACCCTCTTTTTTTGTGGGGGGGGGGAGTGAATCTGGTACAGAATGTGGCCGCGCAGGTTGTTGCAGGAGGGACCCGATACTCCCATATTACACCTCTCCTGCGCGGCTTGCATTGGTTGCCGGTTGCCCTCCGGGTGAGATTCAAGGTGCTGGTGTTAACCTATAAAGCCCTTCATGGCTTAGGCCCAGGCTATTTGTCGGACCACCTGCAACCAGCGTCAACTTCCCATCGCCCGGTGCGCTCTCACTGAGAGGGCCTACTCAGGGTGCTGTCGGCTAGACAATGTCGGCTGGCGACCCCCAGGGGTAGAGCTTTCTCTGTGAGCACCCCCACCCTTTGGAATCAACTTCCTTTGGGGCTCCGGTTGGCCCCTGACCTTCGCACCTTTTTTTTTTAAAAAAAAAATTGATTTATATGCCGCCCTTCTCCGGAGACTCAGGGCGGCTTACAATGTGCTCAGCAACCTTCCACCATGAATTGAAAACCTGGCTATTTATGTCCCCCAGCCTGGACTGATAGGGTAGTATATTTTAAAATTTTTAAAACTTTTCATATTTTTGTGTATATTTGTTGATTTTAACAGTTGCTTGGTCAGTTGTTGTTGTGA
>NW_027256884.1:12068139-12263139 GCF_029215685.1 Pituophis catenifer annectens | reverse complement strand
TGACCAAAGGGAGGGTTTTCCCAATTTTTTTTTTTGGGGGGGGACACCCAATTTATTCTTGAAAATAGGTATCCATCTTTTTTAAAAAAAAACATTAAACATTTTTTAAAAACAAAAAGAAAGCTTTACCACTTTTTTCTGTTTCAAGATGTATCCATCTTTTAAACTGCTGTTTCCAAATTACCAGGAAGAGTCAACAGTTGGGGTATTACTTTAGGCTGAGATACTGGGGAGTCATTGCATTTTCTTCCTAAATTGGAAGTTAAATTTTGTCATGTTTATTTTTAGAAATATGCAGAGGTACCCAGCCTGATTAGAATTCATTGTTTGCTCTCCTGTTCGAGTGGTCCCATTGGACACCAGATTCATCTATTCCAAGGTGTTGAATAAAACAGTGATTATATGGACATTGCACATGCTAATCTTGACTCATCTGTCTCCAAGGGCTGCATTTTGTTTGAAGATGTGTTTGCCGAGGAAATATGTTGTGAGATTAAGAAACAGAAAATGGGAAGCTGGTCAGTACAAAACACTTGGGGACATCTCGTCCTGTGCAGGGATAGGACAGATTTGGACCAAATGCACTGAATCAAAATAATATTTGTTAAACCTTAGTTGTCCTCTGTGACTCACATCCATCAGGCTAGAAGCTGACTAAAAGAAAAAGGATGACGAGAATCTTATCCAATAAGAAAGGAGAAAGGTTTATGTCTAACTAGCCTTGATAGTACAGTGGTCTAAGCACCCTGTTATTAACACAGCTGCCTGCAATTTACTGCTGGTTCGAATCTCTCCAAGGCTCAAGGTTGACTCAGCCTTCCATCCTTTCTAAGGTAGGTGAAATGAGGACCCAGATTGTGGGGGCAATAAGCTGACTTTGTATAAATATACAAAAGTATGAAGGCTATTGCTTAACACATTGTAAGCCGCCCTGAGTCTCCGGAGAAAGGCGGCATATAAATCAAATTTAAAAAAAAAAACAAAAAAACAACAACAACTATGAAACCATTTTATTTCTAACACAATAAATATCACAAAACAAAAACAACAACGGTGACTTACAATAAATCTAGCAAAGATATTATAAATGTGGACAAGGTAGCTTTCCAAAGGTTGGGGGATCAACAGTGGATTGTAGCATGTGCTACTACTTCCACTTGTCTTTGACAAGTAACACTGACTGCCAAATATAAACACCATCTTAGATTCTCCTCATTCACACAGTGTGTGAACGATACTGTACAGTGGTATCTCAGTACTCATCTTTACTTTACTTTACTTTACAGGAGGCACAATGAGTACCAAACAATTGTTTCCCATAAGGAAGAATGTAAATAAATTTAAGGCAGGGGTGAAATCCAGCAGGTTATGACAGGTTCTGAAGAACCGGTAGCGGAAATTTTGAGTAGTTTGGAGAACTGGCAAATACCACCTCTGTCTGGCCCCAGAGTGGGGTGGGAATGGAGATTTTGCAATATCCTTCCCCCAGGCGTGGGGAGGGAATGGGGATTTTGCAATATCCTTCCCCCAGGAGTAGAGAGGGAATGGGGATTTTGCAATATCCTTCTCCCAGGAGTAGGGAGGGAATGGGGATTTTGCAATATCTTTCCCCCAGGAGTGGGGAGGGAATGGGGATTTTGCAATATCCTTCCCCTGGAGTGGGGTGGGAATGGAGATTTTGCAGTATCCTTCCCCTGCCATGCCCACCAAGCCATGCCCACAGAACCGGTAGTAAAAAAAATTGGATTTCACCACTGATCTAAGGCACCAAACCAAAGTCAATGCACACTTTAAGGCAATATGTAAAAAGATAGGTGGTGTATCATTACTGTATATGAGAAATAAACCTAAAAATTAATCAATACTTAAATACAATAAAAAACTTCACTTTACTTGTACTAATTTTTTTAAAAATTACAAAAATATACACAAAATGACCTCAGAGGCTCCGGTAAGTCTTCAAGGAGATGGGCACAGGGCAAGAGCTACACCCTGACTAAAGGAGAGATTCAACCTAGAAATAAGGTGAAATTTTCTGACAGTGAGAACAATCAAGCAATGGAACAGAAGTTGCCTTCGGAAGTTGTGGGAGCTTCATCACTGGAGGCTTTCAAGAAGAGATTGGACTGCCATTTGTCTTAAATGGTGTAGGGTCTCCTGTTTGTGCGAGGAGTTGGATTAGATGACCTACAAGGTCCCTTCCAACTCTGATAATCTGTAAAATCTATGTCACCCTTTGTTTCAACTGGAAAATCTAGTGAGTCATGAGACAACCAACACTGACAAGTTCAACCTTGTGCATTGACTACCAAACAAACACAAGTACTGTGACAAAATTTTCTCATCCACACGCATGGAGTACTAGATTCGATGAGTTTCAAAGGAATCAATTACGAAGGCACCCTGTATCTAAAACAATAGTCTTCTTCTAATATCTGCCAGATATCTTGGATAATATCTCCTATAGTCCCACGATGCCAGTAGAGGAAGCAACATACCTTTATTTTAAGCACAAATATTACACAGAACTATTTTAAGTATGTATGAAATAACATATGTTGTAATCTAATTCTGGGAAGAGATGCTATTTTAACAATTGTCTAAGTGAATAGCCATGGCAAAGCCAATTGGATTTTCTTTGGTCTGATTCACACATTACATACTATAGCATCAAGTATTTACCTATTTTATTCTGCACTTTGATATATATATATATTACAGTTTATGTAGTTGGGTTAATCCAACCATCACAGAGAATCACTTATGCTCAGGGGTGAAATCCAGCAGGTTCTGACAGGTCCTGGAGAACCAGTAGCGGAAATTTTGAGCAGTTCGGAGAACCGGTAGCAGAAATGTTGAGTAGTTTGGAGAACCGGCAAATACCACCTCTGGCTGGTACTTCCCCTGGAGTGGGGTGGGAATGGAGATTTTACAGTATCCTTCTCCTGCTACACCCAGCAAGCCACGCCCACCAAGTCACACCACGTCCACCAAGCCACGCCCACCACGCCCACAGAACCAGTAGTAAAAACATTGGATTTCAGCACTCTTTAATTGAGCATAAAAACTGTAATGCTGGATCATGCCAAGACCTAGCTTAGTCCAGCAGGTTGATTTCTAGATTGGGGAAACCAAATGCACCTAAAAAATATGGTATATACATGAAATATTGATTGATTTGGTTTGCAGTTTCTTTTTTTTTAATTAATTGAGTTGTTTGTTTTTTAATTTTTTATTAGTTGCCCAGAGTTACAGAAATGAGAAAAGCAGTCATGTGAATTGTATAAACAAACAAATCTGGAGAACAGATCTGGAGAACTGTTTTGACAGTCCTTCAAGATACTGTTACATCGTACATTTATATCTTGTTGGTTAAGAGCTTATGAAATTGAGAAAACGATGAAGAGAGATATTAAAATAGTTGATCTATTGTAATAAAACTGCTCAAAGGCATATTATTTTGGAAGAACCTGGTTTTGTTTGATTTTTACTATAGCTCCTGCTGGAACTTGTGAAAAATAAAATGTATGGTTTCAGCCAAAAAAAAGAGAGTAGAAAATAAGTCTGCTTATTCATTATTACACACCCTAATAATGGATCTCCGGAGATTTAGACAAGGGTTTTCCCCAACCCATAAGGAATAACGTTCTTGCAACAACAGTGGCTTCTTCCTTGACTTCATAACTGAACAAGCTTTCAATATCATGAAGTGTGGACTGGATTGCCAGTTGTGACAATATCTGAAATGCAATAAGAGTAACACCATTTTACTTATAGAATTATGGGAGAACATTTCACCTAAGCTCTAGAAACAATGAGAACTGGACATGGAACCACTGACTGGTTCAAAATTGGGAAAGGAGTCCGGGAAGGCTGTATACCATCACTCTGCCTATTTAACTTATATGCAGAGCATATCATGAGAAAGGCGGGCTTAGATGAATCAAAAGTTGGAATTAAGATTGCCAGGGGAAATATCAACAACCTCAGATATGCAGATGATACCCCTCTAATGGCAGAAAGTGAAGAGGAACTAAAGAGCCTCTTGGTGTGGTTGAAGAAGGAGAGTGCAAAAGTTGGCTTGAAACTCAACATTAAGAAAACTAAGATCATGGCATCCGGCCCTCTCAATTCCTGGCAAATACAGTAGATGGGGAAGGAATAGAGGTAATGACAGATTTTATTTTCCTGGGCTCCAAGATCACTGCCGATGGGGACTGCAGCGAAGAAATTAAAAGACTCTTGCTCCTGGGGAGGTAAGCAAATCTAGAGAGCATACTAAAAAGCAGAGACATCACTGCCAACAAAAGTGCATATAGTCAAGGCTATGGCTTTCCCAGTTGCAATGTATGGCTGTGAAAGCTGGACCATAAGAAAGGCTGAGTGCCAAAGAATGGAGGCCTTTGAACTATGGTGCTGGAGAAGACTCCTGCGAGTCCCTTGGACTGCAAGGTGATCAAACCAGTCAGTCCTAGAGGAGATCAACCCTGACTGCTCTTTAGAAGGCCAGATCCTGAAGATGAAAGTCAAATACTTTGGCCACCTAATGAGAAAGAAGGACTCATTGGAGAAGAGCCTAATGCTGGGAATGATTGAGGGCAAAAGAAGAAAGGGACGACAGAGAATGAGGTGGCTGGATGGAGTCACTGAAGCAGTAGGCGTGAACTTAAATGGACTCCAGAAGATGGTAGAGGGCAGGAAGGCCTGGAGGAACATTGTCCATGGGGTCGCGATGGGTCAGACATGACTTCGCAACTAACAACAACAACTAGGAATCTTCTGCTAGAGTTACTACCAAAGTTAATCATGAAGTTCCCACAGACCAAGGTAGATCTCAACTTGAGTCTTCAAGTCCTTGTCCAACACCTTCATCATCACTCCCTCGGCAGATGTATGTATTTCTCTTGCCTTGAGTTTATTTCTCTTTCAGAAGCTCCACGTAATGCCTTCTGACCGTGGAGTCAATAAAATACACAAGCTTCTATGACTTTGAAAAACTTTCCTATTTGCACCGGCACTTTTGTTAGTGCTGTGAATGACTTTCCCAACAGGAGTATAGGCCGATTTAGAGTCCAGGCACCAAGTAATTTGAGACCCACCAGCTTTATGCAGTAATATAATTATTCCCTCTGAGGCTCTTAATTGTATTCATCACACCATGATTTCTCCACAAATTAAGCATGCATTTACTGCTATATATAACTCGCTTTGTAGTTAACATTCTGGAAACAAATTTCAAGGAGATGGGATTCTGTACTTCGTCAATTCCTGAAACCAATAATTTCAGGGCTCGAAAAGTCACTTTGACAATAAGGTCATCCCTGTTTGACGTTACCCCTTTCTGAACAGGGGAAAGAGGCAGAAGAAACACAAAAGAGCAATTTTTAGAAGCAGGTCCAGTTTGATTTTATGAGGGATCTCAGGAGATCCCTCAGAAGGTTGACAATGAGGTCCCACATTCCTTTTAGCAAAAGGTCAGTTAGTATTAACACCTTCTATTCCCAAAGACTGTTGGCTGCCACCAAGCGATTGTTTCAGAAAGAGTTTGAAACAATGAACCTCCAACACAAAACAATATTTCTCCAGGTTTCGGCTAGATTACCCAGAATGAATATTTATGTTAGTTCAACATAGGTCCAAGGAACCCCCATTAGAATGACTTTTTTTTTTCCTCCAGACTTTAGAACAATAAAATTAATAATCAAAGCTGTATAGTCTGTGGAAAATGAGATTTTTGCAAAAAATAATAATAATAAACCAATGGGGAATTAGAATGAAAATAATAGCGAATTGTTTGCGAGTGATAGTTAACCACGAAACAACCAGACCAATAAATTATTCCCATGCCTGGCTCTTTTATAACTGATGGAAAATAACACATAAGACACAAGACGCAAATAACCCAGTGATTTATCTCTAAACGAGGAGGAGAGATTATGAAGTATCTCTACAGAGCTTTTAAATCTGCCTCTTTGTCACTTTTCAATTGGATCCAAACTTACAAAAGACCAGTACTCTGGGTTCTGGACAGAGCTATGTAGAATTTAAAAATAAATAAGGAAATAAATAAAACACACCATCTATCTATCTATCTATCTATCTATCTATCTATCTATCTATCTATCTATCTGCAAGACAGTGGGGAAATCCAATTTTTTTTACTACCAGTTCTGTGGTCGTGGCTTGGTGGGCATGGTGTGGCTTGGTGGGTGTGGCAGGGGAAGGATACTGCAAAATCCCCATTCCCACCCCACTCTGGGGCCAGCCAGAGGTGGTATTTCTGCTCTCTGAATTACTCAAAATTTCTGCTACTGGTTCTCCAGAACCTGTCAGAACCTGCTGGATTTCACTCCTGATGCAAGACATGTAGGCATTATGCAACAGAACATGGTTTTTATGCATGCAAATCTGTTTGGAATTTGGTTTTTGAGAGAGCTATTTGATTAGAAGGGCATGTGGCTCAGTAGCTGAGATTCTGAGCTTGTTGATCTGAAGGTAGGCAGTTCAGCAGTCCCTAGTGCTGTGTAATGGGGTGAGCTCCCGTTAATTGTCCCAGCTTCTGCCAACCCAGCAGTTCAAAAGCATGTAAAAAATGCATGTAGAAAAATAGGGACCACCTTTGGTGGGACGGTAACAGTGTTCCGTGCGCCTTTGGCATTTAGTCATGCCGACCACATGACCATGGAGACATCTTTGGACAGTGCTGGCTCTTCGGCTTTGAAACGGAGATGAGGGCCGCCGCCTAGAGTCGGGAACAACTAGCACATATGTGCGAGGGGAACCTTTACCTTTACCTTTATTTGATTAGATTGGTATTAATTATAATTATATTGATTGATATTGGTGATCATTATGGATAGCTTTTATTTTCATCCTTTGGAGAGGGAAAAAAGCAATAATAGTAATAAAGGAAACTGGCAGAGCAGCAGTTTTTGTGCAGCTTATTTTAAGGTTGTGTGCTAAGGTGAGTATTTTTGCCTCAATTGCACCAATAGCTTTTGCTTTTTATATACTTTCCTCATTTACAGCTATATAGCATGGGATAAATTCTTAGGTCCTTTGGGGGAGAAGAGGTGAATGCTATTTCATGGTATTTCTGCCTTTGCTGCCAGCAGGGAAAAAGATGAAAAGCTGGATAGCAAGCTATGATTGCCCACCATCCTGTCAATTTGAATTCAGAGGAACAGAGGATCAGAGGGAGCAAAGAAGCAGGAAATCTAACAACATTTAGGAGAGAAAAATTTTGACTCATACATTGCAATTTTGAGGGAGTTCAATGCTGTCTATCCATTACTTCTTCAAAACTTTTTGAAAGATATTTGAAGGAAATTCCGTGGTGAGAAAAAAATTATATGCTGGCTAATCAATTTAAGACCTTAGACCTAGAATTTAAGACCTTCTAAGATAGGTCTGTTGCAGGGGTGAAATACAGCAGGTTCTGACAGAGAACCGGTAGCAGAAATTTTGAGTAGTTCGGAGAACCGGCAAATACCACCTCTGGCTGGTCCCAAAGTGGGGTGGGAATGGAGATTTTGCAGTATCCTTCCCCCAGTAGTGGGGAGCGAATGGAGATTTTGCAATATCCTTCCACTGGAGTGGAGTAGGAATGGAGATTTTGCAATATCCTTCCCCTGCCAGCCTACCAAGACATGCCCACAGAACCGGTAGGATTTTGCAGTATCCTTTGGATTTGGATTTCACCACTGGTCTGTTGTACAACTTCAAGAAGTTCCTTTGACTGTAAATGATGCGGAGCTAAGCCTATTCTCCAATCTCGCTTAATAGTTTGATTGGTATAGATCAGGAGCTTAAGAAGGCAGAATTATCTTGTCTTCAGCAGGATATATTGGATCCGCAGAGATAGGTTTGATAACATCTCTTAAAGCAGTGGTTCCATTTTCATGCACTGAAGTTGAAAAAAAAAAAGAAGGAATGCTGTAATGAATCATAAAAAAAAAACCCTACTCTACTCATAAAGGGCCTGAAGCAAATCATGTCTGAAGCACACATTCCCCTCTTAAGCATTGCTATATATTTTCTCTTGGCAAGGGGGAACCTGAACTCCAACAACTTACTCCAGGGCTTAGTAGTGCCCTTGGCTGAGAAAAGTTGGCTAGAGAAAGCATCTGGAAACCACATCCTTTAATCATCATGGAGAAGAGAGCTATAAGGAACAAGGGTTTCGAGATTATGGGTCCTGGGTGGTGCTGAAGATTCTTCTTTTCGGGACCTGACCCACACATCTGCTCATTTTGAAATGGGAATTTTGATCTGTGTCACAAAGTCTTTTTGTCTTTGTATGAGATGTTCAGCACCACAACAGATGCCCCAGCTTGCACGTTTGAAAGTGTCACGATACTCTATATTTGATTTACTAAACTCAATCCTCAATGAAGGTGAGCAACTGTGCACTGAATTGACAAAATTTGTATTTAATCTTCTGTTTCTATCCCTCCTCCTCCTCCTCCTCCTCCTCCTCCTCCTCCTCCTCCTCCTCCTCCTCCTCCTCCTCCTCCTCCTCCTCCTCCTCCTCCTCCTCCTCCCTTATGCCTTGCTCAGCAGAGCAAGTAGCTCAGTGGCTTAAAGACACCGGAGAGGGTCTTTTCTTCAGCGGTGGCAGAGTGAGTTCCCGTCGCTTGCCTCAGCATCTGCCCACCTAGCAATTCAAAAGCATGCTACATGCAAGTAGATGAATAGGTACCATTTCAGTGGGAAATGTGGTGGTGTTTCAAGTAGATAGTCAGACCCCTGCTGGTGCTAGACCTTCCTAGGTGCAAGGTGACATCAGCAGTGAGCGAAGACCCTAGATGACACTGCAGGATGCTGCTCTTCTTTCTGGTGAGGAGTTAGTTTGTCCCCTATGGTGCACCCTTGATAGAGTAGATTAAATGCTCTAGCACTCTTTGGCAGCCAAATAAGTACTTTGTATTAACACTGTAGTCTCCTGCCTAATTAGAACTGCAGAAAAAACAATTACTACCAACCTGCCTTCCATTGAGGACCTGTATACTGCACGAGTCAAAAAGAGGGCTGTGAAAATATTTACAGACCCCTCGCATCCTGGACATAAACTGTTTCAACTCCTACCCTCAAAACGACACAAGAACTGTTTTTTCCCTGAATACCATCACTCTGCTAAATAAATAATTCTCTCAACACTGTCAAACTATTCACTAATTCTGCATAATTATTACTATTAATCTTCTCATTGTTCCTATCACCCATCTCCTCCCATGTACGACTGTATGACTGAAACCTGTTGCTGTATCCTTGCGATTTATACTGATTGTTTCATAATATGATTCGATTGGTTATTTGTACCCAATGACTAACTTTAAGAGTTGTACCTTGTGATTCTTGACGAATGTATCTTGTCTTTTTATGTACACTGAGAGCCTATGCACCAAGACAAATTCCTTGTGTGCCCAATCACACTTGGCCAAAAAGAATTCTTTTCTTTTTTCTTTCTTTCTTTCTATCTATCTATCTATCTATCTATCTATCTATCTATCTATCTATCTATCATCTATCTATTTATCTATCTATCTCTCATCTATATATCTCTAATCTATCTATTTATCAATCTATATCTATCTATCTATCTATCTATCTATCATCTGTCTGTCTGTCTGTCTATCATCTATCTATATCAATCAATCAATCAATCAATCAATCTCTCTCTATCATCTATCTCTATCCTCTCTCTCTCTCTCTCTCTCTATCTGTCATCTATTTATCCATCTATCATCTATCTAGAGTATTTATCTATCATCTATCTACATCATCTCTTTTTCTCTCTCTAGCATCTCTCTATCACTATCATCTATCTATCATCTATCTATCTATCTATCTATCTATCTATCTATCTATCTATCTATCATCTATCTATTTATTTATCTATCTATCTATCTATCTATCTATTTATCTATCTATCATCTGTCTGTCTATCATCTATCTATATGAATCAATCAATCTCTCTCTCTCTATCATCTATCACTATCATCTATCTGTCTGTCTATCTATCTATCTATCTATCTATCTATCTATCTATCTATCTATCTATCTATCTATCTCTATCTCTATCTCTATCTCTATCTGTCTGTCTGTCTATCTATCTATCTAATTATACCATCGCCATACGATAAATATATAATAAATAAATACTGCTTTGCCCAAAAACACTAAGAAACACTTAACTCTTACGTTTGAAGGCATTTCTACTTTCTCTTTTCCAAAATGTTGTCACCTTCAATTGGTCGAGCACACTGTGTTTCCTAGCAATCTGTTCCTGATCTCCCACTTCCTTCCGTCCACAGATACCTCATAAAGAAATCATCATGACAGGATTGTGGGTTTTTTTTTTTCTCCTCCTTTACTCCTTCACTCTATGGTGATAATGATCTCATTTTATTTCTTGATACACTGACACTGCGTCTGTCTCATTTTTTCCTCCCTTTTATTTTATTTTTATTAAAAAAAAAAAAAAAAAACCTCCACAGGGCAATGTTTATTTAAACAAATACATTTAATTATTCAAATCACACTATTTGTATAATCCTATTCAATGTGAAAACGTTCGGTTATCAGACAGAAGAGACTGACATGGGTGCTAACATTTGTTTTGTTGTGTAAATTACAACTCGCTTAAACAATAATGCTTTCTGTCCCTGACTGGCAAAATACGAATTTGATGATGGAATGAGAAAATACTTAACATTTTTATTACAGAATGCCTGTTCAGGGTTAACACAGTGGCTACAGCCCTCATTAGAAAAAGACGAACTTCGGACATTCTGAAAATAAAAGAAAAATAATTTCTTTTTAATTTTAGTCAAGATTAAAACTACAACAGCATAAACTATTAAAGTAAAGGAGTCCCTGCGGATTTTATTTTATTCTGACTAGTCGTGGCTATATTCTATATAGAGTGGTGCTCATCTGCATTTCAAAGCCATTGATCCAACATTGTCTGAAGACATTTCCGTGGTCATGTGGCCAGCATGACATCATGGAGCTCCATTACTTCCCCACTAAAGTGGTACCTATTTATCTACTTGCATTTGCCTGCTTTCAAACTCCTAGGTGGGCAGGAGCTAGGGCGAGGATGGGAACTCATCCTGTCGCGTGACACTCGGGGTTTTGAACCTGGGCTGCCAGCTTTCTAGCCAACAAGCCCAGTGTCTTAATCACCGAGCTACCACGCCATCCTGTACAAACTAATGCAAAATAAAAAAAATGAAACAAGGAAAAGTAGAAGGAAAGAAAGAAAAAAGAAAGAAAGAAAGAAAAAAGAGAAAGAACGGGAGAAAGGGAGAAAGAGAAAGAAAGAAAGAAAAGAAAGAAAGAAAGAAAGAAAGAAAGAAAGAAAGAAAGAGGAAGGAAGGAAGGAAGGAAGGAAGGAAGGAAGGAAGGAAGGAAGGAAGGAAGGAAGGAAGGAAGGAAGGAAGGAAGGAAATATAAGAATACAGTAAAGGGTAGGTGGAAGAAATATATAAATGAATGACTTCCCCCTTCCCTTTCATCATAACAAATATAAACAATTTTAGTAACTTGGAAATGTAGGATTCAGGGGTGGGCTTCAAAAATTTTAGCAAGGGGTTCTCTGCCCGGCTGCTGGGTGGAAGTGGCCATGGTGGGCGTGGCCTAGTCGGCCTCCTGCCCCACGGCGGCAGGGGGGGGATTTTCTTTGAGCCTTTGGGAGAAGGCTCAAAAACAGCCCATTTCTGGCCTTTCCAAACTTCCGGTAGGCCCGGTTTTTCCCTCCCCGAGCCTTTGTGTGCACCCTGAACTTACCTGCATCCAAAACGGGCCTTGTGAGGACTCCTGGGAGGGGCGGGGTGGCCAGGGTGGGGCCAGCCAGAAGTGGGATTTGGGGGTTCTCCGAACTGCAGAGAATCTTAGCTAGAGGTTCTCCCGAACCCCTGCGAACCCCCAGCAGCCCACCTGATAGAATTCGATTTAGCTGATAGGGAACAAGCCTTGTTTTTCTTTTAAAGTATATGACTGGTATTGCATTGAACAAAAAGGTACCATCTAAATACAGAACTCCAGATGTCCAACAACCTTCTGAAGACATTTTCTCTACTGCCTCCAAAGCCCGAGAGATATTTCTGCTGTCCTCTGAGAAGAAATTTTGTTCTCTGGTTGATTTTATTTAATGTTAAGTCTTCAGAGATTTATGTCCATCTTCATTTTTGAAGGAATGTTTGTATTTTTTGAGCTCCTCTAGCCCCTTTTTTTTCTTGCCTTTAACATTTTTTTTAAAAAAATGAATAACATGACAGTGATATGATCGACGTAGGATTGATTCATTAATTTTGACACCTTTCTAGACACAGGGATTAATCAATTTCGGTCTTGCAGAGTCATAAAAGAAATACAATATTTTACTAACATTCTTCTGCAAGTAATTTCTTCTGTAAATTGGGGGTGAGTGTCTTAATTAAGAGTAAAAAAATATGAACATCTTATGAATATTTTTAGAGATTTCTAGGTGCTTGGCAATATTTCCTCCCTAACTGCTATTTATTTCCTTTATATATCCAACTACTCTTAAACCTCTGTCTGGTTTTGTCCATGGCCATTTTGATCCTTTCCTTTCCTTTCCTTTCCTTTCCTTTCCTTTCCTTTCCTTTCCTTTCCTTTCCTTTCCTTTCCTTTCCTTTCCTTTCCTTTCCTTCCCCTTTTCCCTTAATCCATCTCTATCCTATCTTTCCCCCATTAATTGTTGCTATTTCTGTTGAAAACAGGGTATGTGTTGTTGTATTAGTGGCTTGTGCGTGTGACAGCACTGTCAATACGTACAGATAATTTTGAAAATGGGAATGCATTAATTTATATTTAATTCTAAGCTAATAATTCATAATTGTTTCTTTATTAATTGCCTTTATCTTTTTTGAACCATGATAACAAAAATGTATAAATACGCACATATGGATAAATGTGATACATAGCAGTGTGTTGCATGCTTAAGGGAAAATCTCCTGGGTTGGTTTTAACAAAAGTTGGCTGTTTTACTGTACATTTATAGGTTGAGTAAAGCATGCATTGCACAAGATTTTTGACTACACAAACACACACACACACACACACACACACACACCTGCTCTTCCTTTAGCATATGTTTATTAAATTCAAGGACAAAGTATACGCCTTTCAAATAAATAAGAATGTTTGTTATTCATTGATGAGATGTTCAAGAACATGAAATATAGTATATGCTCAGTGTGCAAAGGTCCAGGAGCTTGAATATTTAAAATATTTAATATTTTTTTTAAAAAAATCAAAATATTTAAAATATGTTATAATTTAAATATTCAAAATATTCAATAGTTCAAATATTCAAAACATTTAAAATATGTAAAAAAATTCAAAATATTCAATGGTTTAAATATTCAAAATATTTAAAAATATATTTAAGAATAAAATATTGTGGATTTTGGAAGACATTATCAGGATGTTTCTCCGCTACCCATTTGTGTTGCTTTCAGTGAGAGAGGGCTACTATTTCTCCAGTTATATGCAGTCTCTCACTTGCTCACTGGGAAGCACATTTGTCATTGAGCAGTATCCTCAATAATAATGTAAAGGATCTCATAACTAGTGTCCGAATTCAACCAGCATCTTCTCACCAGAAGAAAAGCTGCTGAGCTTTTATATTTGTTGTTGTTGTTGTTAGTTGCGAAGTTGTGTCCAACTCTTCGCAATCCCATGGACAAAGTTCTTCTGGGCCTTCCTGTCCTCTACCATCCTCTGGAGTCCATTTAAGCTCATGCTTACTACTTCAGTGACTCCATTCAGCTACCTCATTCTCTGCCATCCCCTTCTTCTTTTGCCCTCAATCTTTCCCAGTATTAGGCTCTTCTCCAGTGAGTCCTTCCTTCTCATTAGGTGGCCAAAATATTTGGGTTTCATCTTCAGGATCTGGCCTTCTAAAGAGCAGTCAGGGTTGATCTCCTCTAGGACTGACCTGTTTGGTCGCCTTGCAGTCCGAGGGACTCGCAGGAGTCTTCTCCAGCACCATAGTTCAAAGGCCTCAATTCTTTGGCACTCAGCCTTTCTTATGGTCCAACTTTTGAACTTTTATATAGTGTCAACCAACCATCAACCATTGCTCTGGTGATATCTTACTAAAGCAGACAGAGTTTATACCCATGTTTTCCCAAAACTAAGATTGGGTCTTATGTTAATGTTTGCTCCAAAAGATGCATCAGGAAATTTTGCTAATCATTGACTGAACAAATATATCAATTAAAAATATTTAATCACATCATTGTTTTATCCTTTTGCTGAAAAAAAAAAAAACAGGGATGTCCACTAGGTGGTAGCTAAGAGATTGAGCTAATTCTCTTTTCTGCCACCTAATGATCATCTGAATTAGTGCAGCCCAGATGTGATTCAACCCCTCCCCGGAGCCAAACATCCCTGGCTTTTTAAACTTGTTAACTCAATTTGCAGGAAGGAACATAAAAAGCAGAGAGCCAGCCTTAATGACTGCTGAAGAGGTAGGCAGAGCTCCTGAACTGAAGGTCAGACAGAAAAACGCCTTTGCAAACAAGGCATTCTTTTCCTAGAAGTAATGAACCTCGAGGGAGCAAAGATTCATTAACATGCTTTGCTGTCTTCTAAAAGCTTAAATACTGATGTGCTGTACAGTTTTCTTGCGGTAGAAAGAAGCTGGAAGTTCCCCGGAGCAGAACGCCAGAATAAGCTGGGGAACACGGCATTAGCAGGAAAGGTCATGTTGGAGATGGACGTGATGTCTCCTTTGTTGGCCTTCGTTTTTAGAAACCGGTCATAAAAATAACTGCAAATCAAGAGGAGAAGAGGGATTCAGAGAGGGCATGCTTTCAGCTGGTGCTGCAGCTGGATGCTTTCAATTCTACCACTTTGTATCTTTGAAGTATTTTCACTCACTGCTTTTCTTAAGGCAGAGGCAACACAGATAAGCGTCACATTCACCAAGCTGTCCAGAAAAAGTTATATTGATCCGATACAGCAAGCGTCCTATTCTCCCAGTTAAACAAGAAACTTAAAATTATGTAACAAAATGAACTCTTAGTTTACGTTAGTTGGGTTCTAAATTTTTTTACTACCGGTTCTGTGGGCGTGGCTTATTTTGTGGGTGTGGCTTGGAGGTCATGTGACTAGGTGGGCGTGGCTAGCTGGTCAGAGTCATTTCTGGAAGGTCCTCGCACTTACGACCAGTCCTCGCACTTACGACCCATCTCATTTGTTTGCTTTTAACACTGATCAACTGTAGGACGGCCCTTTGAAGCCCCGCGGCAAGAGTTTAAACTCTTTTCCCTCTAGTCATCAGCTGGGACTCAGGAGGCAGCAATAGATTGGGGGTGGGACCAAATAAAAGGTAAGAATAATGTGGGGGGGGGTGGGAGGGCGGGGGGGGGTGAACCGGTTCGGTGATGTCATATCGTCACTGCTACTGGCTTGGCCGAACCGGACCGAACCGGGAGGAACTCTCCACTGCGTTAGTGGTAAAAGATACCTCATATCACGTACCTCGGTTTTAATTTACAGGAAAGCTGGGACATGATCAGTGAAGTAAAGACAAGGATAGAGAAAGCTCAAACAGCATTCTTCAAAATGAAAATGGTCTTCTGCAGTCATGATATAAATAAGCCTAAGATTGAAAATCAGGCTTGTCAGATGTTACATCTTTTCTATCCCGCTCTACAGAGTGGAGAATTGGTCTCTGACAGAAAGCCACTTGAAGAAACTAGAAGCATTTGAAATGTGGATTTACAGACGGCTGTTACGTATAAGATGGGTTAACAAAATCACAAATGAGGAGGTGATAGATAAGCTGCCTGGGAAAGCAAAGGGAAATCATCAAAGCCATTAAAAAGCAAAAGTTAGAATATTTTGGACATGTGATGCGACACCCAGAAAAATACAGCGTCCTTCAACTTAATCCTCCAAGGAAAGATTGAAGGCAAACGAGATCCAGGCAGAAGTAGAACATCATGGCTTCAAAACCTAAGGGACCGGTTTGGACGAAACTCAGCAGCACTTTTTCATACGTCTGTTGACAAAAAGAGGATTGCCAACATGATCGCCAACGTCTGATGACGGATATGGCAGAAGAAGAAGAAGCGGTAAAAGGAAACCAGGCCATCAAAGAACACAGCGGCTGGACACTATCAAAGCTGACACCAGCCAGAACATAGAAAAACTCAAAATAAGTAATACAAAAACAGAAGATGTGGAGATACCTGGCCCATAGAAACACCAAGATATGACTAAACAGATAAAATCATTATCAACAACATATTTTTCTACTCTCCAAACTTGGCATGGAACTGAAAAATGCATAATGACGTACCTGGGCAGAAGGGGTTATGTTCTTTCTTTCCCCTGAAAGAAAGGTTTGGGTTTTCTGTGGCATCACGGAAGAATAACTATTGATTTGGCTTTCTGGTCTTATGCATTTACAGCAGGGGTGCCAAACTCCTGCTTGGTGAGAGCCTTGGTAGTACAGTGGTCTAAAGCACCCTGTTATTAACACAGCTGCCTGCAATTACTGCAGGTTCGAATCTTACCAGGCTCAAGATTGACTCAGCCTTCCATCCTTTCAAAGGTAGGTTAAATGAGGACTCAGTTTGTGGGGGCAATAAGCTGACTTTGTATACAATATACAAAAGTATGAAGGCTATTGCTTAACGCATTGTAAGCCGCCCTGAGTCTCCGGAGAAGGGCGGCATATAAATCAAATTTTAAAAAAAACAAAACAAAACCTCAAGGCCTGCAGGCCGGATCCAGTCTATGGGGTGCTTAAATCTGGCCCATGGGCCCAGCCTGCAAATATCAAAGGACCACCCCACGGTGCCTCTGTGGGCCAAAATGGGCCTAGTGCAGCCTCCACACAGCTCATTTTTGGCCTCCTCAGCCTCCTGCAACACTCCTGCAGGAGGCCGTAAATGCCAAAAACTAGGTGCAGGGGGGGCTGCACGCAGCCCCGTGTGCCCCATTTTGGCCGGCAAATTGCTGCAGGAGGCCATCCAGGCCAAAAACGTTTTGGCCGGCGGGATGCTGCAGGAGGCATCCATCCCGTCTCACCCCCGCCACCTCTACCCCTGCCGGCCCATGGAGGACAACTGCAATGCTGATCTGACCCTCGAAGAAATCCAGTTTGACACCCCTGATTTACAGCGTCTGCTCCCTGGGCTTTCCCTGGGGTACTAAAAGAGTTGTCAAAATGAATATCTCTGTTTTGCTAGGGTAATCAGGATGCAAATATGCAACTTTTTTCATCAGTTTATGTGCTTCCCAAGACATTTGGTCTTGCCTCCAGAGTGTCAGGAAAGTCCTTTATGGTATCCTTCAAAAGCACATTTTTATTCGAGCTTTACAGGCCACCAATTCCCAAAAATGCAGTGTGATAAGATGCTTTGCAAACATCTTTATATCTTCTTGATGTAAAGAATGTATAGAGTTGTTGGAGTGTTTTATGCTTTGGGCATGACAGATCGTTTTAACAATGTGATCGTTGGTCACAATGATACTAGAATGCAGGGGTGAAATTCAAATTTTTTCCCTACCGGTTCTGTGGGCGTGGCTTGGTAGGCTGGCAGGGGAAGGATATTGCAAAATCTCCATTCTTACTCCACTCCAGTGAAGGATAGTGCAAAATCTCCATTCCCTCCCCTCCTGGGGGAAGGATATTGCAAAATCTCCATTCCCACCCCACTCTGGGGCCAGCCAGAGGTGGTATTTGGTGGTTCTCTGAACTACTCAAAATTTCCACTACCGGTTCTACAGAACCTGTTAGAACCTGCTAGATTTCACCCCTGCTAGAATGGTGTTAACTTTTTCTCGAAATAGCATGGTCCTATATCTAAGGAACTAGAATGCATGTAAGCCTTCCAGCTGGGTGTTTGAGACATACAGTAGTAATATCCTTAATTATTTCTTTTTTTAAAAAAAAATTGGCTCAGCCTGTCACATTGTCTTGAAATAATAGTTGAGATAAAGAACAATGCTATCTAGAACTGACAACCTTGGAAGCTCAGCACAACATAATAGAATCACAGTATTCCCTGATAATAGAGCAATTACTGCATGTCTCCATTTTAAATTAAAAGAATGGACAATAACTAATTTGTTCATGTGGCATAAAACATCTTCAGCCTCATTAGTTGTTCTTGGAAAAACTGCATATATAAATGTCATTCTCAACTGGACTGGGAATACAGCTCTAGAAATTGGAAAAGAAGATCAGATGACAGAGCAGGGTAAAAATAAGGGTTGAGCAAATCCTGTAGACCCATAAGCATGTAAAGCAAGGTGTGCCTCAGAAAGACTTGTTCTTTTCCCTGGTGCTGGGTACAACACATCATATAAGAAATGTCCTTGGCGATCTATCTCTGAGCAACAAAGATTACCTGTAAATTGCATGGATTTTATCATGAGACTGTGGAGGTACATCACATGTTCTTTACATCTATTAAAGAGTAGAGTAGAGTAGAGTAGAGTAGAGTAGAGTAGAGTAGAGTAGAGTAGAGTAGAGTAGAACAGAACAGAACAGAACAGAACAGAACAGAACAGAACAGAACAGAATAAACTTTATCATCACTTTGAATCAGTGGTAGGATTCAAAACTTTTTACTACCGGTTCTGTGGGCTTGGCTTGGTGGGCGTGGTGTGGTGTGGCTTGGTGGGTGTGGCAGGGGAAGGATACTGTAAAATATCCACTTCCATCCCACTCCAGGGAAAGAATACTGTAAAATCTCCATTCCCTCCCCACTCCAGGGGAAGGTTACTGCAAAATCCCCATTTCCTCCCAATCAGCTGGGACTCAGGAGGCAAAGAATAGATGGGGGCAGGGCCAGTCATAACCGGGTATTTACGGGTATTTACGGGTTCTCCAAACTACTCAAAATTTCCGCTACCAGTTACTCCAGAACTGGTCAGAACCTGCTGAATACCACCTCTGCTTTGAATGCATACATTAAAATGACATTTTGTTGCATACAGCTCTCAAAGGGTCACCACCTCCAATGTACATTACATAACCATGACAGAATAAATTAATAAATGCATACATAAATACATACATACATACATGCAAAATTATGGATCTACCCACATATATTATATAACATTGAGTATCAACACAGTCCAGTTCAGATGTATACATGTACACGGCGAGAAAAATAAATCATGTGAGTTTACCAGATGGATGGCATGGGGAACAAAGCTGTAATAGATTCTGGTAGTCCTGCTAGAGATACTTCAAAACCTCCTCCCAGAGGGGAGCAACAGAAACAGACCATAAAGTGGGTGTGTGGGGTCTCTAACAATGGTTTGAGCTCTAGGCACATAGTGCTTATAAGCAGTATCCTGAATGACAGGACGCTAGCTTCCTATAATGTTCTATTAGATCATATATTTTTATTCATCACCACTTGAACCAAAGCCTTCTTGATGAGACTGGGCAGGGGGTTGGACTAGAAGACCTCCAAGGTCCCTTCCAACTCTGTTATTCTCTTCTCTTCTCTTCTCTTCTCTTCTCTTCTCTTCTCTTCTCTTCTCTTCTCTTCTCTTCTATGAGAATGGTTCCTTACCAAACCATGTACAGAACGTGTGGTGAGACAGGTGCACTGGTGCCATGTTCTAAACCTGTAGAGAACCACCAGACTAGCCTACAGCAGAAAACAAAGATGGAACCATGAGAATATCTAATTGCTTCTTTCTCTTTCAGAAGATTCTTTGTTCCTTGTTAGACGACAATTTGAGTGCAGAATGGTAAGAGGCAAAAGATTTCGGGTATTACACTAAAGAGTTAAAGCTCAAGGAAGATACTTGGAGCCAGTAGAATTTCAAGATAAAATAAGGCCCTTCCTTCTTCCTAGAGATGAAATTCTTGATATTTCCATCTCCTTTTAAAGTTGATTTATGGGACCTAGGAATAAAATATTGTATGCAGATTGGTTTTAGCTGGCACCTCTGGTAAACCCTCAGTTGGTGGCACCTTTGCTTTGAAGAATAACTCCAAAGAGAGGTGTACTACATTAGTAGCTGCGTCAAGTTGTCATTTCAGGGTCAGTGAATAAATATCCTAACCCCCCAAGTGTTTGTTTCTTAGCAATTTGGTATAGAACTGACCTTGGTTTCACATTGCTTTGTGGGCTTGGGTGTTATTATATGTATGTGGGTGTGGGCGCGTAAATTTGGAATTGCTTTAACCCAGAATTTGATGATGAGAAATAAATAAATCTGAGTCATGTCCAAAGGTTTTCTTCCCCTACCTTTATGCTTCCTGTTTCAATTTCACTAATCCTATGTAACTCAAGTCAACAAAGGCTACATTCTCTGCAAGGGAAGAAACGTGCCTTATTGTTTCATGATAAAAACTAGGGTTCTCTATAAATAAACTAGAAATTCAATGGTGGAAAAAGGAAGGTTCTACATTTAGGCAAGAAAAACAAAATGCACAGGTACAGTATATGTGGTACCTCTCTCAATAGTAGTAACTGGGAGAGGGATCTTGGAGTCCTAGTGGACAATCACTTAAATATGAGCCAGAAATGTGCTGCAACTGCCAAAAAATACCTACACAGTTCTTGGCTGCATTAACAAAGGGATAAAATCAAGATCACGTGAAGTGCTAATACCGCTTTATAATGCCTTGGTAAGGCCACACTTGGAATACTGCATCCAGTTTTGGTCGCCACAATGTAAAAATGACGCTGAGACTTTAGAAAAAGTGCAGAGAACAGGAACAAAAATGATTAGGGGACTGGAGGCTAAAACATGTAAAGAATGATTGCTAGAACTGTGTCAGAATATTCATGACTGGGAAGGCATGTGTTCTGCCCCAGCTACGGACCCCAAAGAACACAGCACACACAAAGTTTGTACAAAACTTGATTTACTAAAATAACTCAGTCTTTTTCAAAACAAAAGCTGTTAATAAACTTTCTTAACAGCCTACAAGAAACCAAAGATAAAGTAATCACAATCTTACTAAGGTTGGCAGAAAGCCCAGAAGCAATTTGCAGAGAATCCAGACGTGAAGTAGAGTGAACTAAAGTTGTTCCCTACAAATTGCTTCAGTTGGCATTCCTCCTTAAATAGGCTAAGGGAGTGGCCGATTAGCCCCAAGCCTTACTCTCGAAGAGACTTCCTCCTGAGGAGCTACTCCTGCCTTTTGGCCGCTCTGCGCGCCCGTGCATCGAGAAGAGGCTCCTCCTCTTCATCCTCTTCACTTAAAGGAGCTTCTGGAGGTTCTGAATGCCCTGGCTGAATCCCTGCCTCTTCATTGTCTGACTCGAGTGCCAGCTGCACAGGCTGCTGGCGCAACACCACACCAACCTCCTCGCTGTCAGAATCAGCTACAATCCGCACAATGAAGCCAATGAATAGGCATAGCAACTAAGTCAGCCAATTGGGAGCTGAGACAGACTGGAGCCAGAAGAAGAGATTGAATAACCATTTGTCTGAAGGGGTGTAGGGTTTCCTTCCTAAGCAGGGGTTTGGACTAGAAGACCTCCAAGGTCCCTTCCATCTCTGTTATTCTATTCTATTTGTATCAGAAAAAAAGGAATATGGCCTGCTTGAAAATCCAGGCCAAAAGATATGTCAATCAGATGTGAGGTCATTCAGATTAGTAGTGGATGGACCAAACTATTCTTAATACAGGTAGTCCTTGACTTACAACAATTCAATTAATTACCATTTGAAGTTACACCGGCATTGAAAAAAGTGACTCATGACCCTTTTTCCACACTTTGCAGCATCCCATGGTCACCTTGACAACCGACTCATATTTATGACGATTGCAGTGTCCCGGGGTCATGCAATCAGCTTTTGTAACTTCCTGACAAGCAAAGTCACTGGGTAAGCCAAATTCACTTAACAACTGTATTAATGGCATCGGGCCTAGCTATCTTCGAGACCGCCTGCTGCTACCGATGACCTCCTATCGTCCCATGCGCTCCCACAGAGAGGGCCTCCTCAGGGTGCCATCAGCCAATCAATGTAGGCTGGTGACCCCCAGGGGGAGGGCCTTCTCTGTGGGGGCACCTGCCCTCTGGAATCAGTTGCCCCCAGAGATAAGGAGAATCCAAGACCTTAGTGCCTTCCGCCGTGCCCTTAAAACCCACTTTTTCCAGCAAGCCGGGCTGGCTTAAGAAGAAATTTTAAATGTTTTAATTGGTTTGTATTTTAATTTTGGGCCAAATTTATATATATTTTAATTGTTTTTTAATATTTGTATTTTATGTTTTTTAATTCTGGCTGTACACCGCCCTGAGTCCTCAGGGAGAAGGGCGGTATATAAATTTAAAATAAATAAAAAAATTAATTAATTAATTAATAATTTAACAACTGCAGTGAGTCACTTAACAAATGTGGCAGGTATAAAACAGGGCAAAACTCACTTAACAAATGTTTCACTTAGCAATTCTGGGCTCAGTTATGGTTGTAAGTCACGCACTATCTGTATTTGACTTTTTGAATCAGTTTGCATATAGCATGTGCATTTAAATATTGATAGAGTTTGCATTGCTATACAAATAGCAATAGCGCTTAGACTTATATACCGCTTCACAGCCCTCTCTAAGTGGTTTACAGAGTCAGCCTCTTGCCCCCAACAATCTGGGTTTTACTGACCTTGGAAGGATGGAAGGCTGAGTCAACCTTGAGCTGAACTGCCAAACTTCTGGCAGCCGGCAGTCAGCAGAAGCAGCTGATACATTTTCTACTAAGTGCCCATCAGCTTCTCAACTTTTGTCTTGTTATATAAATAGGCAGAGTAATCGTAAATATTACCACAAGAGATAGCAAAGCAAAGAGTAGGAAGGAGAGTTGGTTTGCTATATTCTTTGAGGCAGGGGTGAAATCTAGCAGGTTCTGACAGGTTCTGGAGAACCAGTAGCAGAAATTTTGAGTAGTTCAGAGAACCGGCAAATGCCACCTCTGGCTGGCCTCAGAGTGGGGAGGGAATGGGGATTTTGCAGTATCCTTCCCCTGCCATGCCCAAGCCACGCCCACCAAGCCACACCACGCCCACCAAGCCACGCCCACAGAACCGGTAGTAAAAAAATTTGGATTTCACCACTGCCTTGAGGCCAGGTATTTGGCCATTGATTCTCAGCAGATGGAAACCCAGCTCTCCAGGGGGAAAGGTATGAGCCACAATCACAAACTGGTGGTACAAAATTTGGACACCAGATCGAAGGAATAGCAGGGAGAAGAAGATGAAGATGATGATTTCTTAGTGAACTAATTTTGTCAGAAAATCTGGCTTCCTTGAATCCCGATGATGCCTCTACTTGCACCTTGAAAGGGTTTTTCGCTGAATGGTGACGACATATTTTTCAGCTTCACTAAACAGAGGAATGTATTCCTGTTCATTTTTTTTGTGAGATGCTGACACTTTCTGTCACAACATAACATTAACGAATGGGGAAGTGACAGCATCCTGGCAAAATTTTAAAGAGATAAACATCTATTTTTGTTTAAACAGGTACTAAATAGAGATATGAGCTTTCCCTGCTGAAAGCATCAGGGTGACATGATAGCAGTGATCTGATACCTCAGGGGTTGCCACAAAGAAGAGGGAGTCAAGCTATTCTCCAAAGCACCTGAGGGTAGGATAAGAAGCAATGGGTGGAAACTAATCAAGGAGAGAAGCAACTTAGAACTAAGGAGAAATTTCTTGACAGTTAGAACAATTAATCAGTGGAACAACTTGCCTCCAGAAGTTGTGAATGCTCCAGCACTGGAAGTTTTTAAAAAGAGCTTGGATAACCATTTGTCTGAAGTGGTGAAGGGTTTCCTGCCTAAGCAGAGGGTTGGACTAGAAGACCTCCAAGGTCTCCTCCAACTCTGTTATTCTATATGTAGATGATAAAAGGAAAAAAAAGATATCTATCCATAGAATTAGCTTGACATGTTCAACACAGAATTGAGATGTGAACTTCACAGCTTAAACCTTCAGCCACTTTGAAATGTAAGAATCAGGAATCCCTGTGGATTCAAGGTATTACAACATGTTTGTGCCTCGACTTTAACAAGATATCTTGGTAAACAAGAAGAAGTACTTATTGGTTGGTTAAGTACTGTGTTTGAGCACTGAGGATGTTAGTGGGATAATGAAATGTCTACAAGCAACCAACCAAGCTAAGAGAGCTCCAAGCACTCCACAGTTCAACCCTGAGCTACAAATATTCTCCTCAGCTCATGCGGCTTAGAAGCTGCACTTGAATTTAAATACTCCTTATCTCTGGTTGCCATCAACGCTTCCCGAGTAACAATAGACAGCTCTCCTGTAAGCATTGGTATTGTCAGTAATTCCATTAACAAAGAAGCCACTTTATTATTAACATAGTGTAGATTCATTTTAATGTGTCATTTCCACTTCAAAGTCACTTTTATTATGGTAAATCAATTAAAAGTATTTCTCATGATAATTTATCTTCAACCGAGTTTATCATCTTAGAGAATGCAATATTTCCCAATTTAACTTCTAAGACAAAAGTGATGCAATTTGAATGCCTTTTAGGGAGCTTATTAAGCCCAAAGATCACAGAAATTTCAAACTCCGAAAGAGAACTGTTTCATCTCTGTGATAAGGAGGAAGTCACTTTCTTTCGGGTTTTGGTAGCATTTTCGTTCAAATGGCAAACACAGTGGAAGGTAGCAGAATATTGTATGATAATTAGCAATGTATGTGACCTCATTTTACTAATTTGACGTGCGTCTTGCTTTCAGCTCTTGTATGCAACAAGAAGATATCCAGCTTGATAAATATATACAAAGAAAGTAGATATGTTATTGCCCATGCATAAAAGTCTGTAGAGATTCTCAGTCATCCAGGTCATGGTTGTCCCAAAGGTACTTTTTCAGGAGGCAACTGGACTTTCTTGTTTGTTTTTTTTCCTTTTGAAGACGTTTTGCTTCTCATAGAATAGAATAACAGAGTCAGAAGGGACCTTGGAGGTCTTCTAGTCCAACCCCCTGCTTAGGCAGGAAACCCTACACCATTTCAGACAAATGGTTATCCAATATTGTCTTAAAAACTGCCAGTGTTGGAGAATTCACAACTTCTGGAGGCAAGTTGTTCCACTGATTAATTGTTCTAACTGTCAGGAAATTTCTCCTTAATTCTAAATTCCTTCTCTCCTTGATTAGTTTCCACCCATTGCTTCTTGTCCTGCCCTCAGGTGCTTTGGAGAATAGCTTGACTCCCTCTTCTTTGTGGCAGCTCCTGAGATATTGGAGCACTGCTATCATGTCTCCTCTAGTCCTTCTTTTAATTAAACTAGACATACCCAGTTCCTGCAACTGTTCTTCATATGTTTTAGTCTCCAGTCCCCTAATCATCTTGGTTGCTCTTCTCTGCACTCTTTCTAGAATCTCCACATCTTTTTTACATCGTGGCGACCAAAACTGGATACAGTATTTCAAGTGTGGCCTCCTTACCAAGGCATTATAAAGTAGTATTAACACTTCACATGATCTTGATTCCATCCCTCTGTTTATGCAGCCTAGAACTGTGTTGGCTGTTTTGGCAGCTGCTGCACACGGCTGGCTCATATGACCATCTTTTACTGGTCCACAATAGAAAGCATCCTCACCAGTGGTGAAATCCAAATTTTACTACCAGTTCTGGGGGTGTGGCTTGGTGGGCATGGCAGGGGAAGGATACTGCAAAATCTCCATTCCCTCCCCAGCCCTGGGGAAGGATATTGCAAAATCTCCATTCTCACCACACTCTGGGGCCGGCCAGAGGTGGTATTTGCCAGTTCTTCGAACTACTCAAAATTTCCGTTACCTGTTCTTCAGAACCTGTCAGAACCTGCTGGATGTCACCCCCGGTCCAGCCAAAGCTGAAGAAGCCTCCTGAAAAAGCACCTTTGCCTCCTGAAAAAGCACCTTTGGGACAACCATGACATGGATGACTGAGAATCTGTACAGACTTTGAGTACTCAGATTGTTGGAGGCAATATCCTGACATTGTAAACTGCTCAGAGAGTGCTTTAAAATAACTACAGGGTGGTATCTATGCCTAAGTGCTATTGCTATCCAATTCCATAAAGCCTAGTAGGACATCTTCTTGTTGTTGAACAAAGACGTGCTTGGCCAAGTATTCTTCATTCAGCAGAAGCTCTCCGCTAAGACTACACACAAGTTCTCTGCCTTTTGAAGAAATCTAACACAATGCAAAGGTTTGGCGGATATGAATCAATCGACGGTACGTATCTTGGAAGCGCCAGATGATGTACCGCAGGAGGAGATGAACAATATGAGAGAACAGGTGGGCAAGCGAGAAAGCACTTTTCAGATGCAGCAAAAGGAGTAAAGGGACAATTATTTCAAACCCAACACCATTCAGCTTTATTTGATCAGACCGGTGCAATTCAGAAGCAGGGGGGGGGAGACTCCAGGCTCTCTGTATATTCAGAAGCTTAAAAAACGTGAAATCTGTACGCAGACTAAGTATCTGTGATATTGTTGCCTGCACTCATTATGGTAATGCAGCCCTTTGATGGGTGTCAGCAGCCTGAGTTTGTTGGCTGAGCGACAGCGCACACAATCCGAGTTTGGTATTACCGTTAACGATGATCTTTTCCCGAGTATTGATTTCCACTGCCAGCTTTCCACGACTGCTTTTCAACTCTATGTTGTGGTCCACTGCAATTTTCTTGGTCATTTTCCTTGCCACGTTGCCTGAAGTCTACTCCTGCTTTTGTTTTAGATGGCATTCTCTGGAAACCTATGTAAATAAGGGACTTTTTTTTATTAGGTTTCAATATATGAGCATCTTAAATCAGTAGAAGCTCATAATAAATATGAAACCTGAATGTTCCTTTCTGTAAACTTCAAGCTGCAAGCTTCACTGCCTCACACTAAGCATTTTATAGGTTCATTACAGGACTTGGCTCACATTGGAGTCACCTCAAATGCTACTCCCCCTCTCTCCCTTTCTCCTTATTCACTACATCCATCAAAAGAATAAACTTGAGCTTCTGTTTGGGAGAAAAATATCCTTTCTTTGTATGCAACCTCCATAATCACGTGCTGTATATCTTATAAACTCTTGATTGACATAATGATTTTGGTTCTTTCGAGAGAAAGCCCTGGGATCAAGACATATAACATGACTCTAACTAAAACCACCAGGCTGAGATACGAGTTTGAAATGTTTTTTCTCGATCGAATGCATAGAAAAACCACTCTTTATTTATTGTAGTAATCTAGGCTGTAGTTTAACTTGCTACTAGAAATCACAGGATTTCAAAGCTGATAGTTGTAGGTTCTGTTGACCCAGTGCAGAAGAGCCGAGGTGGTGCAGTGGTTAGGGTGCAGTACTGCAGCTACTTCAGCTGACTGCTAGTTCAGCAGATCAGCGGATCAAATCTCACCGGCTCAAGGTTGACTCAGCCTTCCATCCTTCCGAGGTGGGTAAAATGAGGACCCAGATTGTTGGGGGCAATATGCTATTTAGAATACTGTCTTTGGTGTAAGCTGCCCAGAGTCCTTGGAGAGTGGGCGGCATAGAAATATAAAAAATAAAAATAATATAAGACAGTTGCGTAGGGAGAAATTGTTACATTTGATTTGGGACACATCTCCCTTCCTTTTGATCTTGCTTTGTTGACCAGCTAGACACAGTTGAAGAGATCCTGGCATCTAAATGTTGGTAGAACCAAGGGTGAATAGAAAGGAAAGAAAGGTAGGAAACGATGTGTTTGTATGTTCTCCATCCTAATGTTCTCCAGATTGGACAACTTAGTTGAAAACTTAGGCAATTGTAGTCTGAATACAGCTGATACTAGATGATCTAATTCAACGCAGATCAGGACAGAACATTGTGTCCATTGTGTAATTAAAGTTTTGTGGGACTTATTTAGAACCCCTTCCTTGTCCTAATCGTTTGGTCTGTATGTTGGGCAGGAAAGTGAAAAAGACACTGAAAAAGGGGGTCATGCCAAACCAGTTTTGTTGCAAGAAATTAGTATCAATATGTTTGTGAAATTGCAAGGATTAATAAGCATCGACCGACAGCTTTTGTTATGAGGGACACTGTTTCCTGCAAAAGGATGAGGTATAATTTTTAAAAATCCACATTTTAAGCAAAGAAATTTACTTGGATTAAAACATCAAGGAATGTAGGAATATATGAGTACCCAGGAGAAAATGGTTAAGAAAACTGAATATGAACATTAATGCAATTTTCTGTTCTGTTCTATTCTATTCTGTTCTGTTGTCCTGTCCTGTCCTGTCCTGTCCTGTCCTGTCCTATCCTATCCTATCCTATCCTATCCTATCCTATCCTATCCTATCCTATCCTATCCTATCCTATCCTACTCTCTCTCTCCCAAAGACACACACACACTCAAAAGTTGACATGAACATTGGGGGGGGGGGAACCAATGTAGGTGAAATTGACATGAGCCAAAACTAGACTGATGCTTCAGTTTATGCACAATTGGTAAGAATTAGTTACCTTTGGAACTCTGCAGCTTAGGAATTTGTCTGACTGGTTCTAATGCAGGTTTGTTTGTTTGTTTATTAAACAGTGATCAGCTTCTTTAAAAATGCGTTCAAAAAGATGAACGCTATAAACATAATCCCCAATGCTATTAATGACTTGGCTCTTGGACTATGATTTTATTGGATTTGCTGCAATTTTATTGTTTGGCTAGTGATTTAAAGAGCCTTGTTTTTTCTTATTGGGGGACTTCTGAGAAGCCAATGTAGCCTGGAATGGTGGTTTGTTAATATAACTAATAAAATGAGATGTTTTTTCTTCTTCTTCTGATGGCTGGATGCATCTGCCCAGCCTTTTGGTGCCTTAGGTGGGAATCACAACTGTGTCTTATTAAGGACCATATTTTATCTTTATTTTTACCTTTATCTTTATTGAGCCATGGTGGTGCAGTGGTTAGAGTGCAGTACTGCAGGCTACTTCTGCTGATCACCGGCTGCAAGCAGTTTGGCAGATTGAATCTCACCGGGCTCAAGGTTGACTCAGCCTTCCATCTTCCGAGGTGGGTAAAATGAGGAGCCAGATTGTTGGGGGTAATAGGCTGACTCTGTAAATCACTTAGAGAGGTCTGTAAAGCACTGTGAAGTGGTATAGAAGTCTAAGTGCTATAGCTATCTTATTTTTCTGCCCATGTCCAAGGAAGGTATTGCAATAGGAAAAAGATCATGACATCAAAAGTATTGATCCATAAAAGAGAGGAAGAAGATTCAAGGGACGACTGAAGCATTATTTGGCCACTGTATATCTGCCTCCCTCCTTCTTTTTCCCGTCACTTCTCTTTCTTCCATTGGGCAGTTTCCTATACATAACGGCAGGAAACTGTGGCTCTCTAAATCACTCTTAAATGGAAATAGAGCTCTGAGGCCTACTTAAAATCTCTTGGAAGACTGAATGTAACTTGTGACACAGACATTAGCACCAATGAAGTAGAGAAATAGCTTGAAGACAAAGTTGAGGCAACCTTCTGTAGAATTAGTGTAGGGATGACTTCTTTTCTTCCATTTTTAGGCCCTCTTCTGGCACTTGGGGGTGGAGAATGTGGAAATCTAAAGTTAAAGGAGAAATTATTGGTTTTATCTTCATAAAGCATCTGACGAAATCCTAGGGTTTTTCTTACATGAGAGATGGGAGAAACTCTCAATGAAATGTGTCGATAGACACCGGAGGCAAATTAACAAATCACCCTGGAAACTCCTTGTGTGTTTGTGAGTTAACAATGAGAAGCCTGTAACAATAGCTGCTCTCACACATTATTCATCCATGTTGCTAAGATATTAAACACAATTTATCAACACCTAATAATGTCTGCATCCCCCTTTAGAGCCACATCTGAAAGATTTGGGATGTTAAAGCCACAATAAATAGTGTCTCGGATAGTTCAATGGAAATTTTTTTTTAATTCATCAGCATGAATGGCATTGTAAAAAGTCAATACCCTTAAGATCAATCATGTCATGTTTATCGTTAGGGCAGAAACAGAACTGGCAGAGACTCTGGCAAAAATAAATAACGAAACAAAAAAAAAATTACAATTAATTTAGTTAACTCGGTAAACCCTACAGTAATAATTATTTATTAAATGTTTGTTTGAGGTGAAAATTAGAGGTTAACATAAAGACCAAGACAGCTGAAGAAGAAGAATCCTCAAGGGATTTGTCTTTAAATTTAAACTTTGCTTATCAGTCTATTGAAATGCATATCATTTCAGAAAGCCTTAGGGAAATAGCAGAGAAATTCATACATATTTAATATTAGTCAAATCATCCTATGCAGTAACCTTGCTAAAACAATAGTGATGCAGACTATTTATGTAAGCATAAAAAAAAGACCTTAAATGTTGTTATTTACAACATAAAGAAAACATGTAAATTACCGCAGCGCAGAAGATAAATTTTGTGTGATTTGATTAAGTGCTAAAATTTAATAAAAGGGGGAATAATCTGGCATTGCTCTTATCATGCCTAAATGAATTGCAGATAGCACGACAGAAATGAGGGTACCACAGAATCACAAATTCACTTAAGGCAGGTCCTGATGCTGATGCAACAATTTTCTTTGCTCAGATGTTTTTATTATTGATAATTAGGATCCTCTCATCAGCCTTAAAGAACGAGGCATTTAGCTAAACTCCTTCTTTTATGCTCCTGTAATCCCTTTATTCAGGGTAAAGTTTGGGCGACTGGATGGAGCTGAGCATTTACTGACCGGATTCCCTTCCTGACACCACACAGAGTTTGCAACAGATATAATTTTTTTCTTTGCGCCCCTAGGAGAGAAACATCTGTCACTACCTAGGATTGAACTCTTAATCTTCTAAATGTGAGGCAAGAGTCTTCCCCACTAGGCCACCAGGTCACTCGGGCATTTAGCTAGAAACAAGAAGGCTGAAATTTCTACCTAGTTCAGGGGTCGGCAACATTAAACCCTCAAAGAGCCACAAAGATCCTAACTGGAAGACCCCAGTTCAATTCTGGAGCCGACCGGAAGTCCAGTTTCCCCCACCATAGAGTCTCCTCCTAGTGCGGTGTCCTTTTTCCTCCACCTGTCCTAACCAAAAGCCCTATCAATTGTGGAGCCGACCGGAAAACCTGCCCCTTGCCGTAGAGTCTCCTCCTGGCATGCCATGCTTTTCTTCCCCTAACCGGAAGCTCCTCTCAAAATTGTGGCACCGATGAGTGACAGGGAGCCACAGCAGAGGAATAAAAGAGCCACATGCAGCTCCAGAGCCACAAGTTGCTGACCCCTGCCCTAGCTTAACTCAAAAGACAGGACACGATATCCAAATTAAAAAACAGAATAGAAAGATACTGCATTTTTTTTTTTTTGAAGAAACATATTCAAACATAGAATCCATCAACTTTTCAGAAGTCCTTCCTTTTTTTTCTTCCAAAAAGAAATTCTGGTAATTCTACTACTTTATGTAATTTGCTTAAGAAGAGGTTGGTCATTGTTTGAATGCTCACATGGAAAGCATAATAATAACAACAAAATTCTTAGAAAGGGGTGAGAGACTGTATTGTGGTCAAATATCATAAAATCTCTACCAAAGGGTTAGTATTGTTATCCCTTTTTATATTGTATTTCTGTTGTGTTGTTTTTTGTGTTACTTGTATTGTTATCACTTTTTGACTAAAGGGAAAAATACCTTTTTAGAAATGGATAAATTAAATAATATTATTGTTTAATAATTAATTATTATTAATTACATTCCTAATATAATATTGTTTGAAAAGCATGTAGGTATGCCTAAATTGTTAAGATGTTTTCTTTTTGTTTTGTTTTGTTTGTTCTTGTTTATTATTAATTTTGTTCTTTTTATTTGTTTATTGTTTTTTTGTTTGTACTTTTTAAAACCTGTAAAATGAATAAATAATTAAATACCAAAAGGCTCAAGGGATGGTGTATTTCTTATCACATGTTTTCTTTGGGAAGCAAATCTATGCAAGAAAAAATAAAGATTTTTTTAGTTGAAAAAGTTTTTAGTTCAGATAGGCCTTAACTATGACAGCGAAACATACATTTCAATGAAAATGTTTTTATAAAAATAAAATGTAACTTCAAAGTTGTTTTTCTCCCAAATCATAATAGAAAGCAGGAAACATCTCTCCAATCAATGCAGTTATTTTTTATTACAGGTTCTTGGTGCTATATATCTTGCACTAAATACCCAGTTTTATGAGAAAATATGAGTTCCTTAATAATTTAAGTAACTAACTTCAGAAGCAACATTTCAAACCTCAGTTGTCAAGCATTTCAGGAAGGATTAAAAGATCTTATAGATATGAAACTAAGCACTTGAAAATATAACAGAGTATTTATTGTGGTTATTTAAAAAAAAAAAACTCATGCAAATAACAGGGCAGTTGTCCTACACACAACGTCTGGTGCATGTAGGTAGCCAAAGGCAATACAATGTTTTATTCCCTGTAGATGCTGACAATCACACAGTATTTCATTTTGTTTTTCTGTTTTTACAGTGATTGAATGAAAGAAAAACCTTGGTTGACACACCTAGAACACATGTTCTAGGTTCATGTGTTATGTTCTGAATCAGTGGTGAAATTCAAAAATTTTTACTACCGGTTCTGTGGGCGTGACTTGGTGTGGCTTGGTGGGCATGGCTTGGTGGGAGTGGCAGGGGAAGGATACTGCAAAATCTCCATTCCCACCCTACTCTAGGAGAAGGATACTGCAAAATCTCCATTCCTTCCCCACTCCTGGGGGAAGGATACTGCAAAATCCCCATTCCCTCCCCACTCCTGGGGGAAGGATACTGCAAAATCCCCATTCCCACTCCACTCTGGCACTAACCAGAGGTGGTATTTGCCGGTTCTCCAAACTACTCAAAATTTCCACTACCGGTTCTCCAGAACCTGTCAGAACCTGCTGAATTTCACCCCTGTTCTGAATACACCTTAGTTGTAGAACTCAAAATTGGTGAGATAATCAGGACTCAGGAGACACAATGGGACATTCCTTGTTGGGCCAGGAATGAAGCTAGTTGAGCATCGGAACCATAGCAGAATTCATTCGCTCTTGAATGGATAAAATCAACAAATTTCTCCATCTGTCATCTTCCAAAATCCATTGCACCAGTTGTGTATATGTTTTGTGAAACAAAACACCTTAGCAAGAAAAAAAAAGCTATTTTTCTGTGTCTTCCTTTAATACAGGAGCAGGTTGACTTACAATGAATGCGCAAATGAAACCTCTACAAAGGCTTAGAAAGGACACCGTAAATTAAGTCAGCACTTAGGAACAGTGAAGATGGAAAAACAACTCTGAAAGAAGAAAATATAATAAAATAGGCCTCCGCAGATGGCAATGCCAAGATGACCTTTCTTGGCTCAGAAGTTAATTGGGGCAGGCTGGGATTGTATTTAATGGGATCTTCCCCCAGTGATTCTAGTGATCTACTCTGACCTGAGAAGTCAACAAAACATCCCAACAATAAGTTGCTAGCAAAGTTTCGGCATTTTGCAGTCGAGAAAAGGGCATGGCTGGAAATCAAGGTCAGTTGGAAAAATGCTTTATTGTTCTGCTTTTTTTTAACAGCTTAGCATCCAAACTGCAGAGAACTAATAAATCTTAAATCTTAAAAAAAGCCATGATTTGCTTGGTGATACAACTGCAGTAGACTATATTTTGGAATACAAGGAAGAGGGTTGTGTTTTCTTTTTCAAACATGCTATTTTGTAAAGGTAAAGGTAAAGGTTCCCCTCGCACATACTGTATGTGCTACTTGTTCCTGACTCTAGTGGGCAGTGCTCATCTCTGTTTCAAAGCTGAAGAGCCAGCGCTGTCTGAAGACGTCTCCGTGGTCATGTGGCCGGTATGACTAAATGCCAAAGGCACACGGAACACTGTTACCTTCCCACCAAAGGTGGTCCCTATTTTTCACATTTTTTATGTGCTTTCGAACTGTTAGGTTGGCAGAAGCTGGGACAAGTAACGGGAGCTCACCCCGTTCCGCGGCACTAGGGATTTGAACCACTGAACTTCCAGTAGGCCCATTTTTTGCCCTCCCCGAGCCTCCATGTCCACCCTGCACTTACCTGCATCCAAAACAGGCTGCATGGGGACTCCTGGGAGGGTTGGGGTGGGCAGGATGGGGTGGGGCCAGCCAGGAGTGGGATTTGGGGCTCTCCGAACTGCACAGAATCTTAGCTAGAGGTTCTCCCGAACCCCTGCAAACCCCCAGCAGCCCCACCCCTGGCTGAGATGCATTTCTACTGCATTCTATTTTTTTTTCTATTTTATTCTGTTGCATTCCTGGATTTTTATCCACAGTTACAACTGTAATATTTATGATGGAGTCAAATCTAGATTCCAGGATTTCAGAAGATTGAGATATTCTGGGAGTTAAAATGACCCCCCAGCTTAGAACTGGAAGTATTAACATGGGCTATTTGTGTTCGGTCTTCAAAACTTTCCAACATTTGTTTTGATTTGACAGTATTTATAAACAGATGCTTCATACATCCCAGGATATTCCATAGCTCTGCTAAAAAACACACCAGATATCTACATTTTCTCCTTTCATTGGTCAGATAGAAGTATAATTGTTTTAAAGATTTAGAAAGGCTGAAGTCTAAAGAGGTGAACCCAGGGACAAATATGTTGGCTTCTTTCTATCAAACCCCAATGCATTTTTTCCCTCTATCTTACATCTACGAATCCTAAAATACTGGGGAAAAGTTGACCTCTTAAGATTTCTTTAATCATAATAGTGGAAGCGTGACTGTTGACGGATGTTCCTCTGAAATTATAAGAGAAGTTCACACACACGTAACAGATTCACATATGACAGTGATGGCAAACGTTTTTTTCCTCGGGTGCCAAAATCGCAGTATCGCGCGCACACAAATGCCCACACCCATAATGCAATGCCCTCCATGCATGCCCCACCCCCCTGTGCATATGCACACAATGCCCCCCATGCTGCCCCATCCCCCTGTGCAGGCTCATGCGCCCCTGTGCTCCCCCAGGCCCATTTTTTGCCCTTCCAGGGCCTCCACGTGAGCCCTGTACTTACCTGGCATCCAAAACGGGCCGCATGGAGACCCTTGGGAGAGGAGGGGCAGCATGGGTATGTGTGTGTGTCTCCCACATATGCGGCAGAGATCCGAAAATCAGCTGGCTGGTGGGAAGTGCGCGCGCATGCGCGGTGGAGCTGATCTAGGGCGATGGCTCGTGTGCCCGCAGAAATGGCTCGGTGTGCCACCTGTGGCACACATGCCATAGGTTTGCCATCACAGACCTACAGAGAGAAATTTGTCTTATTGAATTGTCATCCTCACTATAGTAGGATCTGGAACAGGACACCGGAGTTTCTCTTGGTGTCCCTCCAAAAAAACCCAATTGTAATTTAAGTGTAACTAAGTGAAGTTGTTAAGTACATGGAGACTAATCCAATTAGGTGTATTTGTCCAGCTTGATTTAATTTAAACTACTACGATTTTGTGCGTGGCTGAGCTGCACACATAACTCAACGTCATTTCTTAGCCAAGCCTTAAGTATTTATTTATTGTCTCAGAAATACCTCCGAAAAGATCAGGCCACGATTTGCATAGTTTCTGCAATCTTAACAGCAAAGGGCTACACTGTAAAAACACATCTGGGAGACATACACTATGGATAAATAACCCTTCTATAAACTCAACCGGGACTGAAAAGAAGATGTTTTTAAATACATTTTCAATGTTTATACTAAATAATCAAATCTGTCTGCTGATACCCATTTCCAAAGGATCTGACTATCAGCCCAAGGAGAAGAGGAAACACGCCACCTATTGGTGAAAATGTAGAATGTGCTTCTTATTCTGGTTCAAATGACCGGCCTCCTTAGGAAGGAACACAGACCCCCTTATCTGCCACCATCATCATCATAACGTCAAGATTTAAAACATGATTTTAAACCTTGTAGGATCCATGAAAGTTTGGCTATCCTCTTGTGACAACTCGGTTAAACCGGAGGGATGGGATTTTAAATAACAGCGTCCGTGACATAAACATCATTGCTACCACCACTAAATCATCCTAATGTAAGCATTAACTGGATTGTGGGCTAGCCCTCTTAAAAAAAAAAGTTGGACGCCATCAATCAAAAGCATTTCATCGTGTTTTAATAATATTCCCCAAATGGAACATTAATGTAGTGGAGAGGGAAAAAAAAATATCAAGCTAGAAAGTCTCTCAAATAGCCATTGCACAACTGGAATAGTAAATCGCTTGCTAATAAATTGTATGGGTGCCAACCGGCCAATTAAGTCCTAAAAAGCTTGGGTCTTACAGATTCATACAGAAGAAATCATGGCCAGAACCTATTCATAAACATGCAGCTTAGAGGCTACAGCTACTGATTCTCTCTCCCTTCCTGGTAGCTGAATAGAGATAATACGATATATCTATCCAACCACAGACCTACTAGACTGCTTCCCTTTAACCCTAAGGTTGTTGGGGGGGGGGTAAATGCAAAAAAAAAAGAGAGAGGGGGGGGGAGAGGGAGAGGGAGAGGGAGAGGGAGAGGGAGAGGGAGAGGGAGAGGGAGAGGGAGAGAGGGGGGGGAGAGCTCACCAATACCAAAGTTTTGGAGTTACTTGTATCAAACAGTAGACTTTACTTGACAAAATGAACATCAAATTGCATTTTTGCTAAGCAATCCTTCTTAATAGTTCTGTATTAATAGACAGGTCACTTGTCCAAATATGACTTTCAAAAGATCCTGCAGAGTATATTTAATCACCATAATTTAACTGGGGAATAAAATCGGTTACATTTCTTGACCTCTTTCCAGAATCCATCATAAAGCTTTAAAACCAGTCTTCCTTCCTTCCTTCCTTCCTTCCTTCCTTCCTTCCTTCCTTCCTTCCTTCCTTCCTGCCTTCCTTCTAGTTTTCCTCTTCCTTATTGTGAACTTTCTATTTTTTCCTTCCTTCCTTCCTTCCTTCCTTCCTTCCTTCCTTCCTTCCTTCCTTCCTTCCTTCCTGCCTGCCTTCCTTCCTTCCTTCTTTCCTTCCTTCTTTCCTTCCTTCCTTCTAGTTTTCCTCTTCCTTATTGTGAACTTCCTATTTTTTCCTTCCTTCCTTCCTTCCTTCCTTCCTTCCTTCCTTCCTTCCTTCCTTCCTTCCTTCCTTCTAGTTTTCCTCTTCCTTATTGTGAACTTCCTATTTTTTCCTTCCTTCCTTCCTTCCTTCTTTTCTTCTTTCCTTCCTTCTTTCCCTCCCTCCCTCCCTCCTTCCCATCCTTCCTTCCTCCTTCCCTCCCTCCCTTCAGATTAAAAAGAAAGTATTTCTAATTTCTATCTATAAATTTATAATTATTATTGCCATTTTAATTTATTGTAGAAATTCCCGGAGCAGTTTACTGTATATGAAAGTAAAATATAATAAATACACGTAAACACCCATAAAGTATAGAGCCAAACAGATCTTGAAAATAAGATAATGCAATCAGCAGGATAGCAATTATAACAGGCTTTGTTTGATAAAGAAATGACAGGCCGGGTATACGAAGATAATTCTTTTATTTTAGCGAGACGGAGAAAATCCTGTCTTCCTTGAAAATTGCATTACTCAAAGGATGGGGAAATCAACTGAAAGCTTCCTGTTGAAGATCCTAACACAGTGGACTTCTTTTAATTGTCCTCATTTTGTATCTTCTGAAATAAAGAATATTATCAATTTTACAGGAAGGGCACTATTCCTTGGTGAAACATTTTATGTTATTGCTACAAAGTTAGGCCAAATGGATTATCTTAAAACTCTGTTCACTTCCCCCAGCCATTCTTTTAAAATTTGGCACAACCATTGGTACAGTGGTGGGTTGGCCCCAGTTCGGACTGGTTCTATAGAACTGGTAATAAAACCGGAGGGAGGCTCCACCCACTGACCCCGGCGTCATCAGAACGCTTCTGTGCATGCGCGTGGCCCCATTGTGAACCGGTACCAAAGGTAAGTAGAACCCACCCCTGCATTGGTACTCCTCAAAACATTGATGGTCTTCAGGGGTGGGTTCTACTTACCTTTACTACCAGTTGGCATGGGGCCGCGTGCATGCGCATTCTGATGACGCCGGGGTCGGTGGGTGGAGCCTCCCTCTGGTTTTACTACCGGTTCCATAGAACCTGTCTGAACCGGGGGCAAACCACCACTGGTGGACTTGTAGAATGACTTTTCCATTTGTTTCATGGGAGTAAATTTCTCCGAATCTCAAATGAGACTTCTACATCATTCTGAACCTTTCACCATGCTATAATTCATTGTGAGGACTCCGGAATAGACTTTATAAGTTTATAAGTTCGATGGAGGAATTGTTGGCAAAGATAACAGAACTTGCTGCAATGGCTATATTGACTTGATTAGAGAGAGACACTATATATATTTATTGGTGACTGGAAACCCCTTATGTACTTTTTTGTGTAAAGAAGAAAAAAAATAAACTTATGATTATTGGTTTTGATGATGAGACAAGAAAGAAAAAAAGAGAGTCATGTTGTAAGTTTGCAGAGAAGATAAAAATCTAATTGTACTTAACAACTGCTGTGAATAATATCAGAAGCTACTTTATATCTTTCTGTCTTTCTTTATAACTGGTTCTTTTTTTCCTATTTTCTTTTCTTATTACAGTTTTAGGTCTTTCCTTCTTTTTCTTTCTTTCTCGCTTTCTTTATACCTGTCTCTTTTTTCCTATTTCTTTCTTTCTTTCTTTCTTTCTTTCTTTCTTTCTTTCTTTCTTTCTTTCTTTCTTTCTTTCTTTCTTTCTTTCTTTCTTTCTCTCTCTCTCTATCTCTCTTTTTCTTTTTCTCTCTCTCTCTTTTTCCTATTTTATTTTTCATTCCTTTCTTTCTTCCCTCCTTCCTTCCTTTTCCTTCCTTCCTTCCTTCCTTCCTTCCTTCCTTCCTTCCTTCCTTCCTTTTCCTTCCTTCCTTCCTTCCTTTTTTCTTTCTCTTTTTCTTTACATTTGTCTCTTTTTCCTATTTTTGTATTGCACCTCCCTCCCTCCCTCCCTCTTTCTTTCTTTCTTTCTTTCTTTCTTTTTTTCTCTCTATCTCTCTTTTTCTTTTTCTTTCTCTCTCTCTCTTTTTCCTATTTTCTTATTTTTCATTCCTTTCTTTCTTCCCTCCTTCCTTCCTTTTCCTTCCTTCCTTCCTTTTCCTTCCTTCCTTCCTTCCTTTTTTCTTTCTCTTTTTCTTTACATTTGTCTCTTTTTCCTATTTTTGTATTGCACCTCCCTCCCTCCCTCTTTCTTTCTTTCTTTCTTTCTTTCTTTCTTTCTTTCTTTCTTTCTTTCTTTCTTTCTCTTCCTCTTCCTCTTCCTCTTCCTCTTTCTTCTCTGTTCCGATCTAGTTTGCATTAGCTCTTACCACTGCTTTTAAAACTTCTAACTTAAATTACGTTTTTTTAAAAAAAAGAAATGCAAGTACACCCAAGCCATGTGCCTTCAGTTAATCCACCTCCAACATCCAACCTTGTAAAAAAAAAAAAACAAACAATAACAACGTCCTGTGTCAATGTTGCAGTCCCTTGCTGCATCCGTCTTCCCTCTCCCCTCCCCAGCAGTGAGCATTAATGACACACATATTGTGACTTCTATAGTGTAGGGTTCAGTAATGAATACTTCACTGCAGGCTGGTTCACTGACTTCTGTAGAAATTCATGGAGCATGCAGAGAAAGCGAAAAGGTAACCGTTATTATTTCAAATGAAGATTTTATGTCTTCGTGGCATTGTGAAAGATTGACCTTCACATGAGATATGGCTGCTCTTGTATTACCACCCCAGTGTCAATAGAAAAACTGCTTTAATCTACACAAAGGGGTCTGTTATCCTCTCAGGCGCAGGGAGGATTATCATGCTTAACTCTCTCGCACTTCCAGAGGCCACGGAGAGACACACAGACAGAGAGAAGGCCCAGCTGGATCCCTGCTATGGCAGGACATACAGTCTATCGTATTTGCTAAGCTGCTTTTGAAAACAAACACAGAGTGAAGCTGTCTAATATTCGGCAAAATTCTTCTGCATCTTTTATTTAAAAAAAGAAAGAAAGAAAAGAAAATGAAGCTGGTGAAAAATGATCAAATCTTAGGATCTGTGTTCGATTAAAAGAGGATGGCTGTGCTGGAAGAAATATCCATCTCGTTCAGTTCCAAGCCGGGCGAAAGACACTGGAAACATGATTGAAAAGATGGTTTAATGATGGAGCCGAAGCACATGGGTTCTTCTGGTGCAGTTGACCACATGGAGTTGGGAGTGAGGGGTACGAACTTGAGCTTCCTGTTCCTGTGCAAGAACATGTATTCTATTGGCTGTTATCAAACTCCCATAGGGCCAATGTACAAATCCTAAGAGTTTGTCTGAGCTTAAGTTTGGCTGATGCAATGAAGGGGCTTGTTGGGCAGTTCCAGTGGTGGATTTCAATTTTTTTTTTACTATCGGTTCTGTGGGTGTGGCTTGGTGGGCATGGCTTGATGGCTGTGGAAGGGGAAGGATACTGTAAAATCTCCATTCCCACCCCACTCCAGGGGAAGGATACTGTAAAATCTCCATTCCCTCCCCAATCCTACGGGAAGGTTATTGCAAAATCCCCATTTCCTCCCAATCAGCTGGGACTCGGGAGGCAGAGAATAGATGGGGGCGGGGCCAGTCAGAATTTTTACTACCGGTTCTCCGGACTACTCAAAATTTCCGCTACCAGTTCTCCAGAACTGGTCAGAACCTGCTGAAACCCACCTCTGAGCAGTTCCTATTGTGGCTGAAGGATAACCCTACCCTTGTGTCAAAGTCAGATCTTGCTGCAGGCAGTAATGGATTACCAAATTTGCATTTCTAAAGCTTCCCCGGCTTCCTCCAGCTCAGTATCTGCTTGTGTGTGTATGTGGGGGGGAGCGGGGCAGGGATGGAGGTGGGTTTCACATAATTTTACCACTAGTTCGCTGCGCATAGAAAATGTGAGTGTGCATGCGCGCTTGCTTCGCTCATGCGTGCACCTTCTGCGCCTGTGTGTGGCCTTCTGTGATCTGTCCCCGTCCACACACACACACAAACACAGCCAGCCGAGGGTTAAGGAAGCACTTGGAACACACCCAGGTCTTTATCTCCAACTTGGTAGCGATATACACGCCGTCTGCCAAGTGCTTTTATTTCCACAGAAAACAGAAAGATAATATACTCAGCTTCCAAACGTCCAACAACAATAAATATTCCTCCCAGCAGTTCCGAACGAGGCTTTAGTGACTATCCAAGGTTAGTTTTGTTCGTCACAGGGATCACTGGCCACCACCCTCTATTATATAGTCTCTGGGGTGTGGTCCAGTGACCAGTTCTAATCCCTAGCACGCCTCCTGAGCTGCTGCAATCGTTTATCACGCCTTTGGAGGCGTGCGTCCAGGAATGATGTTTCTCCGTCACTCTGATCCGAGTCACCTGTCTCCCTGCTAATCTCCTCTCCCTCGGCCGGCACCTGAGACAGTGCCAGAGGGGAGGGGCCTGGAGAGGGAGGCCTGGCTGACTCCTCTTCCTCATGCTTGGAGCTTTCTTCCTGGGATAGGCTCAGAGGGCGGGGCCACAACATTCTGTGCATGTGCTTTGTTCACATTCAGGGTTTGCTTCAGAAAATGTGGCTAAATAAGGCGGCATAGCGCCGGGGCGGGTGGGCAAGCCAACCCGCAGGTCGCCAATACTGGTTCTCCTGAACCAGTCCGAACCGGCTGAATACCACCACTGGACAGGGAGCTGTGGCTCCGAGTTTCTGTCTCCCTTAAGATTTTTATTTCTCTTCTAGGGGAAATATTTTATCCTGCTTTTTTTAAAAAAAAATATTTCTCAAAATATTTCATTCTTCTAGGAGAGGGGTGGGTGCTAACATTCTACAGCTGTTTTGCTGTGCCAACTAGGTCCACAACTGGAGATGATGTCTGTGGGATGCCTTTGTGAAAGAGACTCGTTCTTGGGGTGCAAATGTAAGGGTTTGTTGCGACCGAGGCCCAAGTAGCAATTACCAAACACAATTCAGTCCTCAACAAACTTATTTTATTAAAACAGCTGAGAATTCATTCATTCTCAGTTTAGTCCAAAACAAAATTCTTCATAACCAGTCCGTTGGCCTTATCACATTTGATGTCTTTGGCAATTGGCCAAAGGCTTTTCTTGGCAAAAACCCCACAAAGTTCAAGAGACGCTGACAAGAAGCACTGGAATCAATGTTGCTTTTCTACAAAGAACCTAAGGGCTCATTGCTGCTCTTTTTTAAGCCTTATGGGAGGGGCCAATCATCTTCTGGCCTTACTCCCGAGTTGTCCTTTTTGCTTCAGCTGCTCTTGCCTTCTGGCAGCTCTTCGCATGTGTGCACTAGGAACAGGCTCCTCCTGTTCTTCTGCCTCTCTGCTGTCCGCCTCTACACGGAGTCCGTGCATTGCTCCCAGATGGCCCTGGCCCCATTTCTGCCTCCGATGCAGAGCCCTTGTCCAGGCCTTCCCCTGACTCCAGGACTGGCCCATTGTCCTCCCCAGCCTCCTCACTGTCTGACTCCGTTGCCAGGTCCGCAGGCTGCTGGTGGGCCACAACAGGGTTTCTGCTCTAACAAATACCAACGTCTGTTCAGAAAACTTGCTCATGAGTGGACAGCCACATTCTGGTGGGGCGATTGTAGCACTGATTGAACATGATGGAGCAATGCTTGTTGAACTAGACCCATAAGGAATATGAGCCACTTTCCTGCTCCACCCATACGGGGAACATCTTCCAGATTATTTATGGCCCTTTCCAACTTCCCTTTCTGGTGTTTTTGGTATATGGGTAAAGAAAATTCAGACAGGTAATCCTCGATTTACAACAGTTCATTTAGTGACCATTCAAAGTTTCAACGGCACTGAAAAAAATGACTTATGACCATTTTTCACACTTATGACTGCAGTAGCATCCCCGTGGTCACGTGATTGGAATTTGGATGCTTGGCAATTGACTCATAGTTATGACGCTGCAGTGTTGCCGGAGTCATGAGATCACTTTTTTTTTTGTCACCTTCTTGACAAGCAAAAATCAATAGGGAAGCCACATTCACTTATCAATCATGTTACAAACTGAACCAATGCAATGATGCGCTTAACAATCATGGCAAGGAAAGTCGTAAAATGGGGCAAAACTCACTGAACAAATATTTCACCTTAGCAACATAAATGTTGGGCTCAGTTGTGGTTGTAAGGATTACCTGTATTTAGCTATATGTAAAGAAACAAAATGAAGAATAAATTAAAATATTAAGATAGGAAGCATGTCATGAGGAAATATGTTTCTAATATCTTGTTTACTAAGGGCAATGTCCCTCCTCCTCCTCCTCCTCCTCCTCCTCCTCCTCCTCCTCCTCCTCCTCCTCCTCCTCCTCCTCCTCCTCTCCTTCCCCTTCCCCTCACCCCCCCTTCCTCCTCCTCTTATTTCCTTCCCAGTCACCTCAATTGATACAATCAAAAGACAGGTTCAAGTAGCAACACTCAGCCAAATTTGGTTGACTTTGAAAAGCAAAGTAAGATGGCACCTGGCTTGGAAAGGAGACTACCAAATCCAGCCCAGGTGGCTTTTTGAGACCAGCCCAAATTATTTCAGCGGTGCCATCTCAGGTGGAACCTGTTATTTGTGTCTAGAAGAAACGCAGAAGGAAAACTAAGAAGGTTAGTTGCTTAACGCTTTGTAAACTGCCCTGAGTCTCCGGAGAAGGGCGGCATATAAATAAATAAATAAATAAATAAATAAATAAATAAATAAATAAATAAATAAATAAATAAATAAATAAATGTGAAGCCATTGAAGAAAATTAGGAGAAGAATGGAAAGCAAGAGATGAAAGTCAACATATTGCTATATTTGATTTCAACTTAAAAAAAAGTCAGTGCTGGGATTTGCAGAAAAGTTGGGTTTTCGAGTCAAGACTCACCCAGAAATAAATTTGACATTGGAATGTAGGAATCTGCAGAAGTAGTCTGATGCATAGATATTAATTCATGACCCAGAGGCTTAAAAGCCTTTGGATCCAAGTGAGTTTTTCCAGAGGCTGTCTACCATTTCAGCTTGACTGGCTACAAAAGGGCATAACACATTACACCAGTGCAATATTTGGAAGTGACATATCGAATCCTCTGCCAATTCACACAGTATACAGTTTTGCATGTGATATTTAAATAGGGCTTGCAATAAGGGCACAAAGAGAATAAATCATTATGGTTGCAATTTGCATCTCATTAGGAATTTGAGAGATCATATACAGTACATTATTGTTGTTGGGTTAGATGCATTCTCACCTTTCCCTTTCTCTTTCTCCTTCTTTCCTTCCTTCCTTCCTTCCTTCCTTCCTTCCTTCCTTCCTTCCTTCCTTCCTTCCTTCCTTCGTTCCCTCATTGCTCTTTTTCCTTTTTCTCCTTGCTCCTTTTCTTTCTCTCTCTCCTTCCTTCCTTTCTTTACCTTTTCCCCTTCTCCTTCCTTCCTTCCCTCATTGCTTTTTCCTTTTTCTCTTTCTTCCTTTTCCTTCTTTCTCTCCTTCCGTCCTTTGTTCCTTTTTTCCTTCCTTCCTTCCTTCTTACCTTTTCCCTTTACTTTACCTTTTCCCTTTCTCCTTCCTTCCTTCCCTCATTGCTCTTTTTCCTTTTTCTCCTTGCTCCTTTTCTTTCTCTCTCTCCTTCCTTCCTTCCTTCCCTCATTGCTCTTTTTCCTTTTTCTTCTTGCTCCTTTTCTTTCTCTGTCTCCTTCCTTCCTTCCTTTCTTTACTTTTCCCTTTCTCCTTCCTTCCTTCCCTCATTGCTCTTTTTCCTTTTTCTCTTTCTTCCTTTTCCTTCTTTCTCTCCTTCCGTCCTTTGTTCCTTTTTTCCTTCCTTCCTTCTTACCTTTTCCCTTTACTTTACCTTTTCCCTTTCTCCTTCCTTCCTCCCCTCATTGCTCTTTTTCCTTTTTCTCCTTGCTCCTTTTCTTTCTCTCTCCTTCCTTCCTTCCCTCCTTCCTTCTTTCCTGTCTTTTCCCTTCCCTTTCCCTTTTCCCTTTCTCCTCCCTCCCTCCCTCCCTTCTTCCTCCCTTCCTTCTTCTCTTTTCCTCTTTCCCCCCTCTCTCTTCCCCCCTTTCTTCTTTTTGCTTTGCATTTCCAAATCAATAAAGCAGCTGTAGATCTCTATTAATATCTATACATTTGCATCTGCCGAGTGAAAAAAAAAAGTTTTAAATATTAAAAAGCTGTATTGCAGGCCATATATCATCTGCTTTTACAAGACAAGCATGACAGTATTAAGATGCACATTCAGGATAGCACTCTTTCTACTTTGAACGCTGTCAAGAACAAAGTGCTTTACAGACTTAAAATAAATCTAGGTACTAATCCATTGAATTTCTGACAACAGGAGCCCAAGGTTTCCATGCACTTAGCTGAGTACCACATAAGAGCTTGTGCATTATTTATGTCCGCTAATGGTGTTGCAATGCTCTCTGTGTGAAGCGGTGACAGTGCAATCTGCTAAGATAGTGGCTGCTACGGACAAAGCCATCCATTTTCCTGAACTTGAATTTTTGACAGAATACTCTATTAATGCCAATTCTGCTTAAGTAAATGCTGAGCAGAGGTCAGTTGTTCCTTTCCTTCCTCTCTCTCAGGTTCCGCCAAATTGCTTACTTTCCCACTAAACAGGATCGGAAAACCCAAACAAAATGTTTATTGGCTTCGCCAGATGTTTCCCAGCCAGTGAAACACCCTTACAGTAGTTCTGGTTTCTTTTTTTTTTTTTCCTGCTAAAATCTTAATTGTTATATTTTTGTTGGATTGTCTGGCACAGCAGTTGAGGAGAAAAATAGAGCAGAGCAGAGCAGAGCAGAGCAGAGCAGAGCAGAGCAGAGCAGAGCAGAGCAGAGCAGAACAGAACAGAACAGAACAGAACAGAACAGAATTTTTTATTGGCCAAATGTGATTGGACAACAAGGAATTTGTCTTGGTGCATATGCTCTCAGTGTACATAAAAGAAAAGATAGGTTTGTCAAGAACCATAAGGTACAACACTTAATGATAGTCATAGCGAACAAATAAGCAATCAGGAAACAATATCAATATAAATCGTAAGGATCCAAGCAACAAAGTTACAGTCATACAGTCATAAGTGGGAGGAGATGGTGATGGGAACGATGAGAAGATTAATAGAAATGCAGACTTAGTAAATAGTTTGTCAGTGTTGAGGGAATTATTTGTTTAGCAGAATGATGGCATTCAGGAAAAAAACTGTTCTTGTGTCTAGTTGTTCTGGTGTGCAGGGCTCTATAGAGTCGTTTTGAGGGTAGGAATTGAAAAACTGCTTGTATTGGCAAAAGAAAAAGGGCTATTTTATTTATTTATCAAATTAAGAAGCTGCCCGTCTCCCTCACAGAGGGACTATCACTTCCCTACAGAGAGTTTCAGTACACAGTCCTGTCCATCTTTCTCAAAAATAAGTGAGTGAGTATATACCTCTAGGAATAGGATAGATAGAAATATATAGACACTTGATTAATTTCCTACAAAATATAAATTTTCTTTTTCCCCCCTCTCTTTTGTTTCTTTCTCCCCTTTTAAACTCAGAAAATAGCAAACGTGAAATCCTAGGCTTTTACAGGGTGAAATGACAGTCATAGCACTTAGACTTACCATACTTTTTGGAGTATAAGATGCACACTTATAAGTATCAGACCAAAAAATATCAAATAGCTTATGAATGATTTTTTTTTATTTGTATAAGTGTTATATAAGTGATATTAGATGTATTATGTTTAAGAAATAGGATTTTATATATGGGGGGTTAAGAAATTTTCTTATAGGGGTGTTAGTTTAATGATTGGTTATGCAATTTAGATTATTGTTAAAGATCAATAGAAATACCTTGTGTTCTGCTCTGGGAAGTCGGGGAGGGGGAGGGGGGGGTTGGGGGGGGGTTGGGGGGGGGTTGTGGGGAAAATATGTTTGTTTTTAAAACTTTTTCAATAAAAAAAAAAAGATGCACACTTTAGAGCGCTCCATGGCCTAGGACCTGGTTATTTACGGGACCGCCTACTACCACAAACAGCCTCCCACCGGCCGGTACGCTTCATAAAGAGGGGCTCCTCTGGGTGCCGTCAGCAAGCAGTGTCGACTGGCGGGCCCCAGGGGGAGGGCCTTCTCTGTGGGGGCACCCACTATCTGGAACGAGCTCCCCCCGGAGATACGGAGGATCCCAGATCTGCGCACTTTCCGCCGTGCTCTTAAGACCCTCCTATTCCAGCAAGCCGGCCTGGCCTAATTTTCTCCCCTTTCTTTTAAATTTTTTAAACTGAAATTTTAATTTGTTTTAAATTATTGGGATTTTTAATTGTCTTGGGCTAAATTATTTAATTTGGTTTTAAATTGTTTCTAACTTTTGTATTTATGTATTTTATTCTGTGCCTGTTCACTGCCCTGAGTCCTTCGGGAGTAGGGCGGTATATAAATTTAATAAAACAAACAAACACTCGCCCCACCCCCCACCCCCGTAAGAGGGTGGAAATGTCAGTGCGTCTTATACACCAAATACAGCAGGGCTGAAATCTACTTACTTTTCTTACAGGTTTGGAAGTGCACGCGCCGTGTGTGTACACTAGCTTCACTCGCGCATGGGCATGCATCACATGCGCATGAAGACTCTCTGTGCATGCGCAAAACCTTCTGCGCATGTGCAGAGGGTAAAAAACACATTACTTCCGGGTTAAAACCAGGAAGTAATGACACCCGAGTGGGTGGGTGGAGCCTCATGCCACCATCGCTACCGGTCAGGGGTGGGTTCTACTTACCTTTACTACCCGTTTGCAACGGGATTGCACTAATCTGCTAGCTTCAATCGCACACGCACCTTGCTTCTGAGCATGCGCAGATCGCCGATGATGACATCCAGGGCAGTGGGCGGGGCCTCCCACTGGTTTTACTACCGGTTCTTGCAAACCGGTCTGAACCAGGGGCAACCCATCACTGCTACCGGTTCTCTGAACCACCGGCCACAATCGCAACTGGGAGCATTTCACCCCTGAAATACAGTCATTTTTGGCCTCCCAAAACCCCACCTGCACGCCCCGTTTTTGCTAAAAACAGGATGCATGGAGGGTTTGGGAGGCTTGCAGAGGTCTCTTGGGGGCCAGGGAGGGCAAAAACCAGATGAGTGGAGCGGGAGTGGGTTCTAATTTTTTTTACTACCAGTTCTGTGGGTGTGGCTTATTTTGTGGGCGTGGCTTGGTGGGCAGGGTAATGTGACTGGGTGGGTGTGGCAAACTTTTTTTTTTTTTTTACTTTTAAAAACATTTTTTCTACAACCTTAAGAGGTTGCAGAAAAAAATGCTTTTAAAAGCCTCTGACGATCAGGCAACTCAGCTGGGATCGCCAGAGGCTTTTAAAGGCATTTTTTTTTCCCTACAACCTCTTCAGCTGAAGAGGTTGTATAAAAAAATGCTTTTAAAAGCCTCTGACAATCCCAGCTGAGCAGCGCAATCATCAGAGGCTTTTTTATTTTAACTTTTAAAAGCATTTTTTCAGCTGAAGAGGTTGTAGAAAAAATGCTTTTAAAAGTAAAAAAAAAAAGTCTCTGATGAGGTGGGTGGGATAAGCAAGTGGTGACCGGGCTGGGGATCAGTTCGGGGCTGTGGCCAGCCAATGTTATTACCGGTTCTCCGAACTACTACAAATTTTTTCTCTTCAGCTGGTCAGAACGTTGCATGCAAACATTTAATTCTCTTTTATGGGTCGAATTCTGGAATACCCTGAGAATTCCATTGCTTGATCCAACTAGTTTCATTGCCAGATTCCAATATATTTTCAAACAGAGCACTGGCGTTTAGCTGAAGCATTTTATTTTCAAATAATCAAATAAAGTATTGGAAGTGGAAGGAAGATAGAGATGACTGAATTACTATGGTGGCATATTGTAAACATGCCAATCCTTCTGCTCAAAAATAACTCCTAAGATTACATAACGTGTTTAAAACATTACAGTTGTATTTACAAAATAGCTCGTGATCATTTTTCTCTGTTGGGAAAATAAAAGGGAAACTAAAGTGAGGATGTGTATGTGGCAGAGAGAGAGAGAGAGAGAGGGAGGGAAGGAGGGAGGGAGAGAGAGAGAGAGAAGAAATATTAACTGGTAAAATGAATGATGTTACTATACAGGTTGTGAATATAACAAGGGTCTAATAGGAACAGGATATTTTTAGATTTTTAGTGGAGGTATTGAAAGTTTTGAATTCAAAATGTTTTGAATTGAAATTGCTCTGTTTCAGGACAATTGTTTTGCATAGGACACAGGCAGTGGTGGGTTTCAAATTTTTTAGTATCGGTTCCGTGGGCATGGCTTGGTAGGCGTGGCATGGCTTGGTGGACGTGGCTTGGTGGGCGTGGCAGGGGAAGGTTACTGCAAAATCCCCATTTCCTCCTGATCAGCTGGGACTTGGGAGGAAGAGAATATATGAGGGCAGGGCCAGTCAGAATTTTTACTACCAGTTCTCCGAATTACTCAAAACTTCCACTACCAGTTCTCCAAAACTGGTCAGAACCTGCTGAAAACCCACCTCTGGACACAGGTTGTTTATAGATTTCTGCAAGTATTTTGGCTCATATCTAAAAGTGCTGTTTGGAACACTTCCGCAATAGCTCTAAATAGACCTCTTTCAAACTAAGCATTTTGAACTCAAAATGGAGTGTTTTAAGCTTCAAATATTTGCACTTGACAAACATACCACATATTCCTCGGAAGCAAAACAACCAAGGTGGAAGACACATAAACTTGGTGTTTTGTCTTAGAGACCTCTGGCCTTAGTGGCTTCTTGACTTTTTGGTTAAGGTCGAGAGACGTAGAGTATCTTATATTTGTGGCTACTGATCCTCAAATTGCATTTAACAGGATACTCCATTTGTTTGTTCAGTGGCAGTCGGGAGAACAAGACGCTTAAAATACTTGTTGAAGACTAAATCAAAAAGGGCAAACTAAAAGAAGTGAATGTTTGCACCCAAAATCACTTCCGTTGAGATAAACACAGATAGATGATGAATAGATAGACAGATAGATGATAGATAAACGAGAGAGAGAAGGAGAGAGATTGGTTAGAAAACGACAGGATGCTGGAAGCTACGTTAAAATGAATAGCAGCAGTAGGGATTGTAAGTCAGATTTTCATCAGCCCTGAAAGTCCACAAGAATGTTACTATTTATGGTTGTGATATTTGAAATCTCAAGAATAAAGAAAGGCTGCAGCCCCCAAGTGACCTTAATGCCAACATGAATCATGAGCCCACATGTTATCTCTGTGATATCCGCTGTTAGAGAATCTAGGAAGCAATTCTGCTCTTGTGGGGAGGGCTTCACTCAACACATGCTTGTCTTCATTGGGTTTCCAAAAAAAAAAGAAGTCCCATTACAGGTTATCCACCCATGATCCATTTCTGCTTCTCTACAGAACAGGTGTGACTTCACACAGATGTGTAATGGGTGAATGAATCCTGTTGCTTCCTCATTATATTAGCATCATATTTGGTTCACCTGCTGCATCTACTCACACCTGTGGCTTGCTCAGTTGGCTGGAAACATGAAACATTGCCATGTTCTCTGCAAAGAGCGCATCAGGCGCCTCCACTTCTATTCACTCTTCTTCACACGGTTCCCCACAATTTCCAGTAATTAAATGTCATTATAAATAGTGTATTGACAGAAAGTGAAGGCAGACTTCAAAAAAGGAAAGTGAGCCAATGGGAGAAGGTATGCCATGGCCATGTGGGATTTCTCAAAGAGGTGAATTACATGAAACTTTGCAATTGGCATGTTGGCCATCCATGTTTGGACCACAGCTGCATCTCCTTTCTTTCTCCTTTTTGTTTCCACCCCATGAATTGTTCATCAATTCTTTAAGATTCATCAAATCAAATCTTTGCTACTGGTAGGTAGGTAGGTAGATAGGTAGGTAGGTAGTTAAGTAGGTAGGTAGTTGGGAGGGTGGGGGGGTGAGTGGATGGAAGGATGGATAGATGATAGATTAGATAGATAGATAGATAGATAGATAGATAGATAGATGATTGATTGAGATAGATGGTTGATTGAGATAGATGATTGATTGAGATGGATGATTGATTGATAAGTGATTGAGATAGATAGATGATTGATTGAGATAGATGGTTGATTGAGATAGATGATTGATTGAGATGGATGATTGATTGATAAGTGATTGAGATAGATAGATGATTGATTGAGATAGATGATTGATATATGATTGATTGAGATAGATGATAGCTAGGTAGATAGGTAGGTGGGTGGGTGGATGGAGAGAGAGAAATGGATGAATGGATAGATGATAGATATGATAGAAATAGATATATTAAACAGATAGAGACAAAGAAGTAAAGAAGGAAGGAAGGAAAGAAAGGGGAGAGAGAGAGAGAGAGAGAGAGAGAAAGAAAGAAAGAAAGAAAGAAAGAAAGAAAGAAAGAAAGAAAGAAAGAAAGAAAGAAAGAAAGAAAGAAAGAAAGAGGGAGGGAGCGAAGGAAGGAAGGAAGGAAGGAAGGAAGGAAGGAAGGAAGGAAGGAAGGAAAGTAAGAAGGAAGGAAATGTATCTGGAAATAAAGCACTTGTCCTTATAGTAGATGCATAATATTTATTTCTAGCCTTTCCCACCCCCAGTGGGTCCCAGTCAGGATTTGGCCCCACTATGGGTCTTAAAATCTACAAAAGAAAGGAGAATCTTTGTAAGAGTTTCCGAACAGGGCTCAGGTTAATACCTCTAGCATCTGTCCTGATCTCCATGGCTTAAGCTTTTAGCTAGCTAATTAAACAGAACCTTTGGTATACCAGGTTTTGCATGCCTGGGATCCAAATAAAAGAAACAAACAGACGAGATTGACATATGGCGAAAGACACATGCATTTTCTTATATATTTTTTTTCTGTTTTTGTTTTTTTTTTCCTTAGCCACTTATTTTAGCTTAGCTTGATCAGTCAGAAAACTTGAAACAGAAAGCAGGGTCTCTCATTGGATTTCAGAATTCGGCTGCCGAGAGAGTGTGCTTTTCCCTGGTATTTCTTATCTAGCAGGCAAGAATGTTTTAATAACAACAACAGGGGGAAAAAAAATAGAAAAAGAATCCGGACTGGAGGCTTTAATTGTTGTAGGCACAATCTGCTCTGGTTTAAAGGGGCCCTGTGGATTTTGGTTCAAACCCAAACCAATCAGTTATAAGCTATTTTTCCTCTTCTGTTAGATGTGCTACGGAGGTATTTGCATAAATGTAACCATGCTGTCTGTCTTTTAACTTTCACTCAATTAATTTATGCTCCCAGCCTCCTGCTGATGGACAAACATGAGACTTCATCTGCAAATAGCTTCTGCAGTTTACAGCTTATTAAATGCCAAAAATCTAGTTAAGACCGTCGGAGAATTCTCATGTCAGGCATTTCAACGGGCTGGTTTGTGTTCAAAACTGTTTGTTTATTTATTTTATTTTATTTTTTTTTTTAAAAAAGGGAAAGCACTCCACTAACTTAGGGCAAGATAAAGCAAATAAGGATTTTATCTGCAAATTATACACTTGGAAGATCCCGAATGGAGGGAGGCTTAATTGGTATGCTGAATAATGGAGAACAGGGAAAACTCAACCAGTTTTGAAATGCAACAAGTTGAAAACTCAACAAGAAAGGTTTCTGCAACTTGAAAACAGCATTAGTCTGTGTTAACTTTCATATTTACATCAGAGTCTATGTGTCCTCCGCTTCAAGTGGATTCAATATGGATATGCAATAAAAGCTATTGTTTTCAACTATTTTGCAGGCTTTACATACTACGTTAAGCATTTGGGGTTTTTTTTTTTTCCCATTGTTCTTTGCAAAGAGAGTTGCATATAATGTCATGCTAGTTGATATAATGTCATGCTAGGTTTCTCATATTGTTGTTGTTGTTATTTAGCACAGAGAAAAAGGCTGGCAGCAAAGAGATGACTTATGTGAGCAGAAAAATTCCATAGTTTCATGGTACAAAATAGATAGTTTCATGGTACAAAATAAGTACAAAATAAGAAGATAGTTTCTTCTCTGGTAACATTGTACTACTAATTAGGGCTTACAAAACCTTTGCCAGACCAGTTCTTGAATACAGCTCGTCTGCCTGGAATTCACACTGTTTATTGGACATTAAAACAATTGAGCGTGTCCAGAAGTATTTCACAAGAAGAGTACTCCACTCCTCTGCTCACAACAGAATCCCTTATGCCACCTGGTCAAAATTTTGGGCCTGGACAACCTGGAACTACGCCACCTATGGTCTATCCTAAGCATAGTACACAAAATTGTCTGGTACAATGTCCTATATGTTAACAACTACTTCAGCGTCAACCTCAATAATACTCGGGCAAACAATAAATACAAACTCAAGGTAAACCACTCCAAACTCGATTGCAGAAAATACGACTTCAGTAACAGAGTGGTCAACTCCTGGAATGCTCTACCTGACTCTGTTGTTACATCCTCAAACCCCCATAGCTTCAACCTTAAATTATCTACTGTGGACTTCACCCCATTCCTAAGAGGTCTGTAAGGGGGCGTGCATAAGCGCACCAGCGTGCCTACCGTCCCTGTCCTACTGTCCCCATTTATTTGTACTCATTTCCTATGTCCATGTCCATGTTTATACTTATACCTGTTACCTTGTACATATTTGACAAATAAATAAATAAAATAGTTTCCATGTAGACTTTGTGACTGTGGAGATTCTCAGTCATCTAGGTCATGGTTGTCCCAAAGGTGCTTTTTTTTTTTCAAGAGGCAACTGGACTTTCTGTTGTTGTTTTTTTCTTTAAAGACGTTTCGCTTCTCATCCAAGAAGCTTCTTCCGCTCTCACCTTTTCTTCCCCACCATGCACCCAGAGCTGAAGAAGCTTCTTCGATGAGAAGCAAAACATCTTCAAAGAAGAACCAGAAAATCCAGTTGCCTCTTGGGGAAAAAAAGCACTTTGGGATGCAGATTTTTGATTTAATCCGCAAAGCCAAGGAATCTGAGTATCTGTTCTGCAATCGGGTAAGCAGGTTGAGGGCCAACCAAGAAAACTGGCAGAAACAGATGTCATGATGCAAATGGACCATGAAGGACAAGAGATTGATCTCTGTACCATATAACACATCATTTCTTTCCAACAAGAAGTAACTGAGTTGTATCTTGGAGAAGATATTCTTATGCAGAGGTACTGATCCGAAGTGAGGATAATGGTGTTATGCCTCTGGCTGAGGGGGAAAAAAATGACATTTGCTCTGAGGGGAAACTAGAAACAATGAATGAGATGGATTCAGATTGGAAGGAAGATGTTGTGGCCTGCCAGCGGCCTGCACAGATTGTTGCTGATCCCGACAATGAGGAGGCTGGTGTGGTGCTGTGCCAGCAGCCTGTGCAGCCGGCGCTCGAGTCAGACAGCGAGGAGGCTGAAGAAGATGTGGTGCCAGAGGCCTTCAGAACTTCCAGAGGCTCCTTTAAGTGAAGAGGATGAAGAGGAGAAGCCTCTTCTCAATGCACGGGCACGCAGAGCTGCCAAAAGGCAGGAGTGTTTCCTCAGGAGGAGGTCTCCTTGAGAGTAAGGCTTGGGGTTAATTGGCCACTCCCTTAGCCTATTTAAGAAAGAACGCAGCTTGCAATAAGCTGCAGGAAACAACTTTAGTTCGCTAATCATCGAGTTTGGATTTTCTCTGCAACCTTGCTTTTGGGCTTTCTGCCACTCCAATAAGACTCTGACTATCTTATCTGTGGAATTCTGGCAGGCTGTTAAGAACGCTTATTAACAGCCAGCATTTGCTAAAACTGCGTTATTTGAGTAAACTAAGTTTTGTTCAGAGTTTGTGTGTGCTGTGTTCTTTGGGATCCGTAGCTGGGGCAGAACAGAAGACAACTCAAAAAGACCTAAAGCAGCAAGATATAGATAGACAGTACTCAATGAAAATCATGTTGTGATTATTTGTAGTTAACAGTAACAGAGTTGGAAGGGACCTTGGAGGTCATCTAGTCCAACCCCCTGCTCTAGGGATGGACTAGGGATTCGAACTGACGACCTTTCTGATCGACAAGCTCAGTGTTTTAGCCACTGTGCTAAAAAAAAAAAAAAAAGACTAGCAGCTGATCCTCACAGATACAACTGCCAGCATCCCATAGTCATGGGATCAAAATTCAAGGGCTTAACATCTGGCATGCATTTACAATAGTTGCAGATTCCTGAGATTGTGTGATTGCTATTTGAGACTTTCCCACCTGCCTTCCAACAAGCCAAGTCAGTGGGAGAAGCTGGATTAGGTTAATGACCACATGATTCACTGAACAATTGTGGTGATTTGTTTAACAACCATGGCAAAAAAAAAAAAAAAGACTGTAAAATCTCTTAACAGCTGCCTTGCTTAGCAATGAAAATTCTAGGCCCAATTGTCAAGAGTAGAGTAGAGTAGAGTAGAGTAGAGTAGAGTAGAGTAGAGTAGAGTAGAGTAGAATAGAATAGAACAGAATAGAACAGAACAGAACAGAACAGAACAGAACAGAACAGAACAGAACAGAATAGGTCAGCCCTGGAGGCCATCTTTTTCTTTGGATTTTCATTTTTGCCACACTTAGTGCTGTGGGAAACTGGGAGGGAGGATTGCATGGAGTTGCAGAGATATCTAGCCATAATAACATTATTTTCTCTGGGAGTCAAGGACATTCAGCCTGCACCTGGAGTGGCATGACTGAGAGGCATCTCCAGTTGGGACGGTGTATTGATTGGACCATGTGATGGACATGTGGGTGCAGGGGAAGTGATTTTTGGGTGGGGAAAACCCGGAAGCTTTCAGATTCGGGTTTTCCTAGATGTGCCATCTCTAATGACATCTCTAATAAATCTTCTCCCTTTTAAAATTTTAAAATTTAAATTTTAAACACTAATTTTAATTTGTTTAATTATGGGATATTTTTAAAATTGAGCCAAATTGTTTAATCTGTTTTAATCTATTTTAAATTTTGTATTCCTGTGTTTTATCTTTTGGCTGTTCACCGCCCTGAGTCCTTCGGGAGAAGGGCGGTATAGAAATCTAATAAAATAAAATAAAATAAAATAATAAAATGGAACTTTGAGGAACCTCTAGCTTTGGAGTCTTCTTTCGTTAGGGGTGTTACTTGGAACCCTGACATGGATACGATAGGATAGGATAGGATAGGATAGGATAGGATAGGATAGGATAGGATAGGATAGGATGGAATGGAATGGAATGGAATATAGAATAGAGTAGAATGTAGAGGAGAGGAGAGGAGAGGAGAGGAGAGGAGAGGAGAGGAGAGGAGAGGAGAGGAGAGGAGAGGAGAGGAGAGGAGAGGAGAAGAGAGGAGAGGAGAAGAGAGGACAACAGGAAAGAGTGGAATGGAGTGGAGTGGAGTGGAGTGGAGTAGAGGAAAGTAGAGCAGAGCAGAGCAGACTAGACTAGACTAGACTAGACTAGAGCTGGAAGGGACCTTGGAAGTCTTCTAGTCCAGCTCCCTGCTCAAGCAAGAGAACCGATAGCATTTCAGATAAGTGGCTGTCTAGTTTCTTCTTAAAAACCTCCAGTGATGGAACGCCCACAATTTCTGGTGGCAAGCTGTTCCACTGGTTCATTGTCCTCACTGTTAGGAAGTTTCTCCTTAATTCCAGGTTGCTTCTCTCCAGGCCCATCTTGTCTTACATATTCCTGGCTAGCTCCAACACAAGACGTTTGTGAGACAAAGGTCTAGCAGGAGGCCACAGCAGCATGTTGCAACTTGAGAGCACCCAAACAGTGCACTGAACTACATGGTCGTCTCCCGTCTATATTCCGTTTTGCAAACAGCTGAGATGTAGATTACCTAAAGTGAACCTCAGTTTGGAGCAGCCTCATCCGTCACGGTTCAACACATGGGTTAATCCATTAATGAGGAAACATTGCCTTGCATTTCCCTTGAATGGTGCATAAAATATCATTCATGAGACCTTAACAACAGGTTTTTTTTTTTTTTCCTTTCCAGGGTGGAGCAGGATAAATATAGTCTGCAAATGAAGAAGAAAAATAAGCTGCATCTTTGGGAATGAGAGTCTCTAGTCTCATTTATAAACATTAAAAAAATCAGTGCAAGTCATTAGAACAGAAATATGTCCTCTGGTTTACTTCATTAACAATGCTAGCTCAGAAATAGGTTTATCTAGATTCTTCAAGAGCTAGTTCTCTTTCTAAGTAAAAGAATAAACTACCATATTTTTCAGAGTATAAGACGCACCTTAGTTTTTGGGGAGGAAAATAAGGGGGGGAAATTTTGCCTACCAGGTATTCCTCTGGCTAGCGTCCTTAGTCTGGTCAGCATCACCACATTAGTTCGCTAGTTTTGAGCACAGGGTTGAAGTTGGAGATAAAAGCAGCTTCTAAAGCACAGCTGATCATCGGAGAGAGAAGCAATGAGAAAAGCAGGCGAAGCACGGAAGATCGCTTCACTCACTAGTGCCTCGTTAGGGCTGAAAAAAAAAAAGCTTTGAAAGCAAAGCTGATCATCAGAGGGAGCGCCAGTGAAGCTCAGAAGTGGTAAGAGAAGGCAGCAGCTGTTCCAGGTAGCCATTTTGGCCACTGGGCATAGCATTTTAAGCCTCAAAAGACATCACGTTTTTGGGCAGTGATTGGCAGCTATGTGCTTTGGCGATCCCTGCAGCCTTGAAGGGCTCTCAAATGGAGCATTTGGAGGCTGAAAACATGATGCACAGAGCCCAAAAACACAAGCCATTGTTGGTGGCAATCTCTGCAGGCAGGAAGAGACGCACAGAGGCCGAAGGGTGGGAGCTGGCAGGTGGGTGGGTGTTCTTCCCCAGCTACGGACCCCAAAGAACGCAGCACACACAAAGTCCGTACAGACCTTAATTTACTAAATTAAATCAGTCTTTTTCAAACAAAGGCTGTTAATTAACTTAACAAGAATCCAAAGAATAAATAATCGTAATCTTACTATGGTTGGCAGAAAGCCCAGAAGCAATTTGCAGAGAACTAAGATCAAGACGCGAAGCAGAGTGATCGAAGTTGTTCCCTGCAAATTGCCTCATTCGTCGTCCTTCCTTAAATAGGCTAAGGGAGTGGCCAATTAACCCCAAGCCTTACTCTCGAGGAGACCTCCTCCTGAGGAGCCACTCCTGCCTTTTGGCAGCTCTGCGCACCCGTGCATCGAGAAGAGGTTCCTCCTCTTCTTCCTCTTCACTTATGGGAGCTTCTGGAGGTTCTGAAGGCCCTGGCTGAATCCCCGCCTCTGGCACCACATCTTCTCCAGCCTCCTCATTGTCCAATTTGAGTGCCAGCTGCACAGGCTGCTGGCGCAGCACCACATCAGCCTCCTCGCTGTCGGAATCAGCTACTAGCTGCACAGGCCACGTACAGGCCACAACAATGGGGCTACTTTCAGAGTATAAGATGCACCCAAATTTTCAGCCTCTTTTAGGGGGAAAATGTGCATCCTATACTCCGAAAGATACTGTATATGATATTAAAAAATAACAACAAACCAAACAAGAAACAACTGACCAAGCCAAATCTTTCGATTAGGAAGGATCTAAATAAGATGAGACATAATTTACCTGTAATGCCCCCAGAACAATATTTATTTGACCTATTGTCTTTTGCTCTTACAAAAGATGTGACATGCCATAGTGCTTCTTAAATTTAAATTTTAAACAAGCCAGCTACAGTGCAATGCACTCCCCCCCACACACACACCTCAGAACATAAATATCCATTTTAAGTAAAAAATAAATAAATAAAAATACATTAAAAACTGAAGGCTTTGTAGGGGAGGAACGGATATTTCCATGTTGTTGGTCTTGCTTTAGATTTGTTCCATTCTGAATGCAATTGGTGTGCAATTGGGAATAGAAAATGCATGTTAAGATTTAAATTCATAAGACTTAAATCAAGTCCTTGCCTTATGACAACAATTGAGCCAAAATCTCCACTGCTGGGCAAAACAGTTGTTAAGTGACTTTTGCTTCATTTCATAACTTTTTTTTTGACGCAGTGGTTTGTTAAGTGAATCACTGCAGTTGTTACGTTAGTAACATGGTGGTTAGATCAGTCTGGCCTCCCCCATTGACTTTGCTTGTCAGAAGGTCGCAAAACAGGATCACATGACCCTGGGACGCTACAACTGTCAGTAATATGAGCCGGTTGCCAAGCATCTGAATTTTGTTGAGCCACAGTGGCGCAATGGTTAGAACCAGTGGTGGGTTCCTCCCAGTTTGGCCCGGTTTGGCCGAGCCGGTAGCGGTGACGATATGACATCACCAAACCAGTTCTCTTTGTTTGAGAGCTGGGCCCTCCCGCCCCCCCCCATTATTCTTACCTTTTATTTGGCCCCGCCCCCAATCTATTCGCTGCCTCCCGAGTCCCAGCTGATTGGCTAGAAGGAAAAAAACTGTTTAAACTCTTGCCGTGGGGCTTCAAAGGGCCACCCTACAACTGATCAGTGTTAAAAGGCAGTGTGGTGGTAGACCAGTGCGCTCGAAAAACAAATGGGTAGACCGGTGCCTCCAAAAATAAATGGGTAGATCCGTACAGCTCTGCAAGCAGTTAAAAGCCTGGTAGACCAGTATCTCTGCTAAATCCTAAAGAATTGTCACATGACCATCAAACCACGCCCACAAAATAAGCCATGCCCACAGAACCAGTAGTAAAAAAATTTAGAACCCACCCCTGGTTAGAACGCAGTACTGCAGGCTACTTCTGCTGATTGTCGACTGTCTACAATTTGGCAGTTCAAATCTCACCCGGCTCAAGGTTGACTCAGCCTTCCATCCTTCCGAGGTGGATAAAATGAGGACCCAGATTGTTGGGGGCAATAGACTGACTCTATAAACCACTTAGAGAGGGCTGTAAAGCACTGTAAAGGGGTATACAAGTCTAACTGCTATTGCTATTGTTATTATTCATTTGACCATGGGATGTCCCAATAGTTATAAATGTGAAAAAGCATCATAAGCCCTTTTTTTTTTCAGGGCCATTGTAACTTCAAACAGTCACAAAATGAATGGTTGTAAGTTGAGAACTACGTGTATGGTAAAAATAGACTGGGATTTAAATCAAGGTCTTTGCTTGAATGATCAATTTCAGGGTTTTAAATCTCAGTCTTTCCATCCTGTTTGTTGTACAATGGATGTGTTGCTGGTTCTTGATAAATTATCATCGTCTTTTCTTTTAACGGCCCCATAATCCAGGGTGGAGTCTGGGCAACTGAATGGAGCTGACTGTTTACTGGCCGGATGCCCTTCCTGTCGCTAATGTGGAGTTTTGTTCAGCAGATACATTCTCATTGTGCCCAAAGAGAGAACTAGGATCGAACTCACAGCCTCCTGATTGTGAGGTGAGAGCTTCACCTCTAAGCCGCCACACCACTCAAATTCTTGATAAATTATAATCCTAGTTACTATATTATACTACTAGTTACTAAGTCTGAATTACTATTAATCTTCTCATCGTTCCTATCACCCATCTCTTCCCACTTATGACTGTATGACTGTAACCTTGTTGCTGGTATCCTTAAGATTTATATTGACTGTTTCCCTATGACTATCATTAAGTGTTGTACCTTATGATTCTTGACGAATGTATCTTTTCTTTTATGTACACTAAGAGCGTATGCACCAAGACAAATTCCTTGCGTGTCCAATCACACTTGGCCAATAAAGAATTCTATTCTATTCTATGCTATGCTATGCTATGCTATGCTATGCTATGCTATGCTATGCTATGCTATGCTATGCTATGCTCTGCTCTGCTATGCTATTCCATTCCATTCCATTCTAAATAATTGAGCAGTTGCTAGAAAGGTGAAACTTGAGGTCTTAAGATCCAGAATATTTAAGGTAAAAAAACCCTGGATTCATGGAATCGGAGCTGGTATTTTTCACGTTGACTAAGATGTGAGTCAAAGAGTTTGCTAAATAACCTGAGTTGCCATCTCAGGTTGGCTCCCATCAATAGGGCATCTACCTAAATTTTGTAACTTGATGACACTGTCTGAGATGTTTGTCTTACAAGTTTTCTAAGGCATTCTACAGGACTGTCAATTATTTTAATTAGTTAAGAGTAATAGCCTCTGTGCTGAAGTACGGATTGCCCTTGCTCATCAAAAATGGTAGTTATTCAAAAAAACCACATAATTAGCTTTTTTAATCTTATCATTTTCAGAAGCACATGGCAGTAATTGGCTTGCTTTCTCTCCTTTTTAGTTAGAAGTTTGCTGGGGGATCAATGGAAGAAATATTTCCCCCCCCCTTTTTCCATGGCAGCAATTACCATGACCCTGGGTGCAAATTTATTGATTTTTCTTATTAGAATATTATCACTAGTTACTCACAGCATGATGTTTATTAATTAGTACAGAAAATAAAGATTCAGTTCTGACATCTTTTTAAAAGTCAGTCCTTTGCATACACACAACTGAATGCATTTATTCCAGTTCTTTAGTCATTTTCACATTCTTTCAGAGGGCTTATCAACTTGAAATAAATTTAACCATGTTTCCTTTTTGCAAAGCATACCCTCCAGTTCTGATCTCTGCTATTGAAAATCCAAGTGCTGTGTTTAAAGTCTGACAATAGAAATGAAGCGTAATTTGCCAGATGAATCTAGCATTAAATGCAGATGTTTGAGTGAAAGTGATTTAACCTCACTAATAGCTTTTTTTAGTGGAAGTAGAAGAAGACAAAACTATGAGTTCATTTTCCTATTCAGAAAGAGGGTTCTTCAGGATGTGAACTATCTAAGGATATTTTTGTAAAAATTGGGATGATGTATTAACTCTTTTTGTTCCTGACTTCACATTCAGTTGGTTTTCTGAGATGTGCAGAAATGTGTCGAGTGGTTCAACCAATTTGTGGTTGGACAATGTGAAGTCAGGAACAAAAAGAGTTAATACATCATCCCAATTTTTACAAAAATATCCTTAGATAGTTCACATCTATCCATTCCTTCATTCCTCCATCTCTCCCTCCCTCCCTCCCTCCCTCCATATTTGTCATTGTCTATCCTATATCATCCAGTGGTGGGCTGCTGTCAGTTCGGACCAGTTTGGGGGAACCAGTACAGTGGTGGGGTCTTCCCGGTTCGGCCCGGTTCGGCCGAGCTGGTAGCAGTGCCGATATGATGTCACCGAACCGGTTCTCTGTTTAGGAGCTGGGCCCTCCCACACACACCCCGCGTTATTCTTACCTTTTATTTGGCCCCACCCCCAATCTACTTGCTGCCTCCCGAGTCCCAGCTGATCGGCTAGAAGGGAAAAAACTGTTTAAACTCTTGCCGGGGCTTCAAAGGGCCGCCCTACAGCTGATCAGTGTTAAAAGGCAGTGCGCTCGAAAAACAAATGGATAGACCAGTGCCTCCAAAAACAAATGGGTAGACTGGTGCCTCCAAAAACAAATGAGTAGACCGGAATGCTCCAAGAACAAATGGGTAGACCGGTACAGCTCTGCAAGCAGTTAAAAGCCTGGTAGACCAGTACCTCTGTTAAATCCTAAAGAATTGTCACATGACCATCAAGCCACGCCCACAAAATAAGCCATGCCACAGAACTGGTAGTCAAAAAAATTAGAACCCACCCCTGAACTGGTAGTTCCAACAAACAGCTGGCCCCGCCCACCCACCGCTGCTCTATCCTGTCCTATATTTCCTCCTGTCTGGCTCAGCTGATTCGCACAGCACCCATGCCTCTGCTGTTCTACCTACTGGGGCTGCCTTAGAAGGTAAGCAGCTGAGCTTCAAATTGCTGTATTTTGAACGCTGTGCGAAAGTGTGTGAGCTGCGCGGTCGTGTAAAGAGCGCGCTCACAGAGCCGGTTGTTAAGCCGGTTGCAACCCACCACTGATATCATCTGTCTGTCTGTCTCTGTGTGTGTCTCTCTCTCTTGTTCTCTCTCTCTCTCTCTCTCTCTCTCTCTCTCTTGTTCTCTCTCTCTCTCTCTCTTTCTATCTCTATTGTTCTGTCTGTCTGCTGTCTCTCTCTCTCTCTCTTTCTCTCTCTTTCTCTCTCTATTGTTCTGTCTGTCTGTCTGTCTCTCTCTTTCTCTCTTTCTCTTGTTCTCTCTCTCTCTCTCTCTTTCTCTCTCTATTGTTCTGTCTGTCTGTCTGTCTCTCTCTCTCTTGTTCTCTCTCTCTCTCTCTCTTTCTATCTCTATTGTTCTGTCTGTCTGCTGTCTCTCTCTCTTTTTCTCTCTCTTTCTCTCTCTATTGTTCTGTCTATCTGTCTGTCTCTCTCTTTCTCTTGTTCTCTCTCTCTCTCTCTCTCTTTCTCTCTCTATTGTTCTGTCTGTCTCTCTCTCTCTTGTTCTCTCTCTCTCTCTCTCTTTCTCTCTCTATTGTTCTGTCTGTCTGTCTCTCTCTTTCTCTCTTTCTCTTGTTCTCTCTCTCTCTCTCTCTCTTTTTCTATCTCTATTGTTCTGCCTGTCTGTCTGTCTGTCTGTCTCTCTCTCTCTCTCTCTCTCTCTCTCTCTCTCTCTCTCTCTCTCTTTCTATCTCTATTGTTCTGTCTGTCTGCTGTCTATCTCTCAGCTATGTAACCATCTATCTCTATCTCTATCGTTGTTTTTATAATTTTATTCTTGGGAGAAACATTTGTGATGATTTTTCGGTATGATCTTTACCAGAAGCCATAACAGAAATGCGCCTTCAGTTTCATGTTGATCCTATTACCTGAAAATACCCAAATCCATGTTGGTTTTGAGTGTGTGTGTGTGTGTGTGTGTGTGCGTGCTTCTGTGTAAATGGAAAGCATATTTATTTATTTATTTATTTATTCATTAGAGAGCTATACTTTTCCCAGAGGTATCAATTGCCTATCTTTCTTTGAAAATGGTTGTTTAACTTTGCCTCTTCAAAATGCACCACAGGCTTTAAAAGGGAAAGTGAGATAATTTCTCTTTAGTTCCTGTAATATGTGTGCAAATGAAGAATAATGCACACCATCCCTGAATCTATATTTAATTTAGATAGGTAAAAGGAGCAAAATAGATAAGAATCAGTTGGATATGATGAAAAGAGGAAAATATGCTGTGAAAAATCGAGATGGTTAAAATGCAGATTTTTATTTTTTTTTTTAACCATGGAGGCAGAAACAGAATTGAAAAAGAAAGCTGAACAGTTTGGGGAAATAAGGATGTTCTCCAGGTGTATCTTGGGCATCATGTTATTGTTCCATTTTGACTCCTGAAAAGGGGAAAACTGGATGGCTGCTTCAGAAACTTTGGAATGAAATTTTCCAACTGTCTCTGCCACTGAAGTTTTTTCTAGATCTTGGAATTTTAAACTTGGGGGAGGGGGGGAAAACAGCAGCAACAACAAAATAGCAGCCAAAGCAGAAACAAAACAAAACAAAACAAAACAAAACAAAACAAAACAAAACAAAACAAAACAAAACAAAACAACAGCAACAACAAAGCATCAGCCAAAGCCAAAACAAAACAAAACAAAACAACAAAACAGAACTCTCCAAAGCACCTGAGGGCAGGACAAGAAGCAATGGGTGGAAACTAATCAAAGAGAGAAGCAATCTAGAACTAAGGAGAAATTTCCTGACAGTTACAACAATAAACCTGTGGAACAACCTGCCTCTAGAAGTTGTAAATGCTCCAACACTGGAAGTTTTTAAGAAGATGTTGGATAACCATTTGTGGTGTAGGGTTTCGTGCCTGAGCAGGGGGTTGGACTAGAAGGCCTCCAAGGTCCCTTCCAACTCTGTTATTCTATTCTGTTCTGTTCTGTTCTGTTCTGTTTGTTCTGTTCTGTTAAAAGCAAAGCAAAGCAAAGCAAAGCAAAGCAAAGCAAAGCAAAGCAAAGCAAAGCAAAGCAAAGCAAAGCAAAGCAAAGCAAAGCAAAGCAAAGCAAAGCAACATAGAACGAGAGCCTTGAGCATGTGATCTGAGAAGCTTGTGATCTGAGTAAATCAGATCACAAGCCTGAGTAAAGGCCTGGGATCTGTTTGCCAGCTCTGTGTTTTCTCCCTTCCATTCATCACTGGAAGGCTAGAAAGGCTGAAGGGTAAAAGAAAAAAAAAAATAGACTCATCGAAGTCTGCCAAATATTAAACCAAATATTTTGGTGTAATCCCTATGCCTTTTAACTAGAAAGGCAATGTCAGCCTCTGCTTTGACTGCTTCAGCTGCCATAAGAAATGGGGGGGGGGACAGTTAGGGGGGCGAAGGGGGGGAAGGGCGCAGGAGGAGTCTTTCCAAGAAACGAAACCGATTCTCCAAAGGAGCCGTCAGACCAACCGTCATTACATTCCTGATGGATGACGTTGCCAGACGTGATTCCACCTGACCTTTGGGAGACCTTTGGATTGGATGATGGACGATTGACAAGGGGAGGGGGAGATGCTTTCTAGATGCAATTCCGCGCGTTTTGCTTAGTTCCAGCTTTACCTGGGTTGCGATCGCTTCATTTTCAGTAAAAGTACTAATCTCTATAAAAATGGAGTTTGGGTCATTCTTTCCTGAATTTTGAAGGAAGCATACCTGACAGGCAAACTTGAACTACAGGGGAAATCACCCAGTCTATTAGGGAGTTTTATATGATATTTAAGATGAATTAGGGACCTTTTTGTTAGACGTTTCTGTAGAAGTACACAGGGAAAGAAAATCGATGTGATCATGATTTATTCAGTAACCCAACTTCCTTCTCTTAGACTGACTTCCAAATAAGTATGCTTGTAAGCACAGTATCCATGTTTGATTTCAGTGATGCGGTGGTCTAGAGGTGGAGCTTTCGCCTCACAATCAGGAGGCTGTGAGTTTGATGCTAGGTAGAGGCAGATATTTCTCTCTCTGGGCACAATGAGAATGTATCTGCTGAACAAAACTCCACATTGGCGACAGGAAGGGCATCTGGCCAGTAAACACCCTGCTAGCTCCATTCAGTTGCCCAGACTCTACCCCCGCGAGGGATTATGGAGTCATTAAAAAAAGATGATATGATATTTAAAATGAATAAGGAACCTTTTTGTTAGAAGTTTCTGTAGAAGTACACAGGGAAAGAAAATCAATGTAATCATGATTTGTTCAGTAACCCAACTCCCTTCTCTTAGATTGACTTCCAAATAAGTATGTTTGTAAGCACAGTATCCACGTTCGATTTCAATGGAATTTAGAAATATTTTCTTACTTTTCTCTCTCCCCCATTTAAATGCAATGATCTGTTAAACAGGGCTCCATGGATACAAAGCCCTCATTTTGTACAAATTAGAAATATTTTCAAAAAATCCAAATTAAGACATCCAAATTAAGTCATTATTATAGGTCTCTAATTAGTGTTGGGGAAAGGTTTCCTTTGGACTGTTGCATTGGGCACAAAACATCTTTTGGGAATTTCATAACAAAGTTATTTCTACTTTTCATCCCACTGAATTCTTTCTTTTTTTTTTTTTTCATGGAGGTATTGTCCCAGAGAGAAGCGGGTCAACCTGTTCTCCAAAGAAATTGAAGGCAGGACAAAAAGTAATGAATGGAAGCTTAACAAAGAGAGATCCAATCTAGAACTAAGGAGAACTGTCTGGTTTGATTCTGCAACCCAACAAGACAGACACAGACTTCAGAGGATAATTAGAACTGCAGAAAAAAAAAATTGCTACCAACCTGCCTTCCATTGAGGACCTGTATATTGCAAGAGTCAAAAAGAGGGCTGTGAAAATATTTACAGACCCCTCGCATCTTGGACATAAATTGTTTCAACTCCTATCCTCAAAATGATGCTATAGAGCATTGCACACAAGAACAACTAGACACAAGGACAGTTTTTTTCTCGAATGCCATCACTCTGCTAAACAAATAATTCCCTCAACACTGTCAAACTATTCACTAAGTCTGCACTACTATTAATATTCTCATCGTTTCTATCACCCATCTCCTCCCACTTATGACTGTATGACTGTAACTTTGTTGCTGGTATCCTTACGATTTAAATTGACTGTAATATGATTTGATTGCTTATTTGTACCCTATGACTATCATTAAGTGTTGTACCTTATGATTCTTGACGAATGAATCTTTTCTTTTATGTACACCGAGAGCTTATGCACCAAAGACAAATTCCTTGTGTTTCCAATCATACTTGGCCAATAAAGAATTCTATTCTATTCTATTCTATTCTATTCTATTCTATTCTATTCTATTCTATTCTATTCTATTCTATTCTATTCTATTCTATTCTATTCCATTCCATTCCATTCCATTCCATTCCATTCTATTCTATTCTAATTCAGTAGAACAGTTTGCCTCCAGAAGTTGTGGGTGCTCCATCACTGGAAGTTTTTAAGAAGTTTTCAGCCATTTGTCTGAAATAGTATTGTGTTTGAGCAGAGGGCTGGACTAGGAGACCTCCAAGGTCCCTTCCAACTCTGTTATTCTGAGGCCTGATTGGTGTGCAACACTCTCTGCATATTTAAACATCTCTTCTGGCTTTGCAACTAGGAAATGTTCAGAACTGGCTGCTTATACACCCTCAGACTGAACTTATCTAGGGAGGAATGACAATCAACTCAGCAAAAAAGGGAGGGAGGAAGGAACCTTTTCTGAATACATTGAAGAGGGTTCCCCTTGCTAAGTAAATTTTACAATATTTAAATCTGCCACTCAGCACCAGTAGTAGACTAACGCCATTATCATAATTTATTAACTACCTCTTTTGTTCTCTGTAGTAATACATTGTGTTTCCATGCTGTGTATTTTTCCCTGTGACCTAATTTGCTTAAAAGGAAACTCTTATGACTCCCTTGTTGTAATAAATGAAATGTTAATGAAGAACTAGAGAGAAATTCCCTCTGCATTAGGTTCTTATTCCCAGGAACATCACCAGAAATGTGTTTCCTGGTTCTGACAATAGCAGCAATGTTCTAACGGTGGCAAAGGCTCATCACGCTAAGTGGGTCTGATGGGGGAAAAAAGTTAGAAAAGGCGTGTTTGCCAGGGATGGACTGTGGGAAGCTCTCTTCGGCAAGAAGCACTCTGTTTGTATGGCTCTGATCCAAATCCTTCCTTCCTTCCTTCCTTTTTTTCCTTCCTTCCTTCCTTCCTTCCTTCCCCCCTCCCTCCCTCCTTTCTTCCTTCTCTCCCTCCCTTCTCCCTCCCTCCCTTCCTATCTTCCCTCCCTCCCTTCCTATCTTCCCTCCCTCCTTTCTTCCTTCCTTCCCTCCCTTCCTTCTTTCTCTCCCTTCCTCACTCTCTCTTTCCTTCCCTCCCTCCTTCCTTCTTTCCATCCATCCTTCCTTCCCTCCCTCCATCCCTCCCTCCTTCCCTCCCTTCTTTCTTCCTTCCTTCCTTCCTTACCTCCTTCTTTCCTTCCTTTCCTTCCTTTCCTCCCTTCCTCCTTTCTTCCTCTCTCCTCCCTCCCTTCCCTCCCTCCCTCCTTCCTTCCATTCATCCCTCCTTCCCTCCCTGCTTCCCTCCCTCCCTCCCTCCCTCCTTCTTTCCTTCCCTCCCTTCCTTCTTCCTCTCTCCTCCCTCCCTCCGTCCTTCCTTCCATTTATCCCTCCTTCCCTCCCTCCCTCCTTCCATCCCTCCTTCCCTCCCTCCCTCCTTCCATCCCTCCTTCCCTCCCTCCCTTCTTTCTTTCTTCCTTCCCTCCCTCCTTATTTCCTTCCCTCCCTTCCTTTTTCCTCTCCCCTCCCTCCCTCCCCTCCCTCCTTTTCCTTCCTTTTATCCCTCCTTCCCTCCCTCCTTCCTTCCTTCCCTCCCTTCTTCCTTCCCTTCCCTCCCTCCCTCCTTTCTTCCTTCTTTATTTCCCTCCCTTCCTCCCTCTCTCCTTTCTCCCTCCTTCCCTCCTCCCTTCTCTCCTCCCTCCCTCCCTCCCTTTCATGGGTGGGAAGCAAAAAAGCAACCCCACTTTATGAAAGGAAATGTTTGTGGCTTGGAGTCCCTTGGAGTAATTTCTCCTGCCGATTCTCTGAAAGATTTGTTCCTCTAAGTAACTTTGACTTTGGAAATAGGAAAGTTTGCTCAGATCTCCATACTAAATATGCTTTAGAACTGGTTAGGCCTGGTGGAAAGGCAAAATGAAGCTAGATCAGCCACTAACACAGAAAAAAAATAGGGGGCTGAAAAAATAGGAATTTGAGGGAAGGTGGAAGATTTTTTGTTTGTTTACTTTACTTCTACAGCCACCCATCTCAACCAAGTGACTTTGGATGGCATACGCTACTAAAACTATAAAGTAGTTAAAACAGTAAAAATTAAACAAGAAAAACTTCTGAAAAAAAAATAAGTTCACCCTGCAGCTGAGATAGTTAACCATCTAACAGTAAAGCCAAGACATGAGGCTCTGAACACCTTCCAAGCCACAAGCTCAGATATCTAACCAAGTTATCCATGCCTTACAAAAGGTCAACAAGGTTGGGGCCATTCCGATGTCTGATGGGAAAAGATTCCACAATGCAGTGTGTTTCAGATAGTGAGTTATAGTGAATTACTGTAGTTACCTTAAGGATTAAGAACTGTCTCCTTAAGAGATTGCATTGTGGGAGATGTAGAGAGAGATTGCATTATGGGAAATGTAGTCCATGACATGTGACCATATCTGTGTGTCTGATTGGCCACTCAGGTTCTCTGCTTGGGTGCAGAACAAAGACCTGGCCATTTTGAACTACCACAGAAGAGAGAAGCATGCTTTCTGAACAGGGGGAGAGAACTACCGTCATTTTACTCTAGGACCGTGATGGCGAACCAATGGCACGGGTGCCACAGGTGGCATGCGGAGCCATATTGGTGGGCACGCAAGTGTTGCCCTAGCTCAGCTCCAGCGTGCATGCGCGCACCGGCCAACTGATTTTCAGGCCTTCTGGTCCCACTGGAAGTCAGGAAACTGGCTGTTTCCGGCCTCTGGAAGGCCTCCGGGGGGATGGGGAAGGCTGTTTTTGCCCTCCCCAGGCTCCTCGAAAGCCTCTGGAGCCTGGGGAGGTGGAAAAACGGGCCTACCGGGCCCACCTTGCCATCACGTGCCAAAAGCAGGGGGAAGTGTGTGTGTGGGGGGGTCACGTGCACATGTGTGGGAGGGCGGGGCGCATTGAATTATGGATGTGGGCATCCGCACCCGCAACCCCCCACGCTCCCCCCGCTTTTGGCACGCGATGGCAAAAAGGTTAGCCATCACTGCTCTAGGAAATGGGACAGATTATGACATAAGGATGAATCTCACCATGACTCACCATGACTCATCACGATTGTAAGTCTATGTTTGAGGATACCCTAATAAACGATCTGTATGAAAACCTGTTTGCTAGAGTTTATCTGCCTGTTCCCAGTGGAGCCAGATGCCTGGGGAACAGAACACAGTGGCTACTACAGAAAAGGCCTGTCTTCTACTTCCCACAAGTTGACATTCTTTGGCTGATGGGATCTGCAAACATGCCCAATCTTCTGGATCAAATTGGATGGGTAGAAATTCTTAGAAAATGAAGATATTCCCTCAGGTAACCCAATCCCAAGCCATGTGGGGTTTTACTCAACATGAGCAGAACCAGAAAGAAGGAAGGACTCTAAAGCACATTGCCGCCAAAAGATTGTGTTATGACCTAGGCTCCCTTAACAAGCAGGAGGCAGGAATTACTGGCAAAACCCCTTTTATTTACACAACTGTGAATTACGTTCATTCACAGTCAGCAAGGTTTGTCCAAACAGTTTTTCAAAGGAACATTTCTTAACACACCTTATCTCGTTTGGCAAGCACGTAAATTGTTTCCGACCGCAGTACAAAGCAAAATCTTGCACAGAGTCTCTCAGAGTCACGGAATGAATGAATTGTTTCCTGCAAAAGCCCACTCCTTGTTTGCTCCTCTTTTGTTTCCTATGGGCGGGCCAATTAACTCCAAGGTGTGGCCTTATTCCCGAGTTGACCCTGCTTTCTTAGTTGTTCTTGTCTTCTGGCAGCTCTGTGCATGCGCACATTGGGAACGGGCTCCAGCTGTTCCTCTGCCTCACTGCTGTCTATCTTCCTCTCTGCCTCCAACACAGAGCCCTCATCCGAGCTTTCCCCAGCCCACAGGACTGGCCCAAGTTCCTCCACAACCTCCTCACTGTCCGACTCTGCTGCCTGCTCTGCAGGCTGCTGGCAGGCCACAACAGATTGCACCTCCATGTAAAGAGTTTAACATTTCGTCGGTGGATAGTTGATTGTTTCCTATCAGGGCTTCACAAAAAGCCCTTTTATTCTTTGGAAGTCTTCTGTAGGCAAATGTTTTGAATATAAGCAAGAAGTGTGTTTCCCATATTCTTTTTTCCTTTTTTTAAGGTGAAATTGGAAGATCAACGGACACGTCCTGAAAGCAGAGGTAGCACACGCGAGTCAATCAATTGAAGTTAATGAGACTGAATAAGTAGAGGAGGGTCAAATTGAGGTGTTACTCTTCACTGAGTTGTTAAATTGAGGTGTTATTTTTCATTATGAATGAGAAGAAGTCCCATTATGTCAACCTCATTTACCTGATTTCATAACCCTCCAGTGCATCCAAACTTTTGATTAGCCAAATGTTCTTTGTTGGATAAGACTTTCGCAATCGAGCACGGGCCGCGATTCCCTTCGCCTTCTGAAAAGCTGTCCTAAAGCAGAAGCTTGTTCTGCCCCAGCTCCAGATTTCTGAGGATATTGACACACACCAACGGTCCTTATCAAATTTATTAAGTAGCAAGAATAAACAAGACCGGCAAAGGTTGGCAACCAGCCCAGAAAACAAGATATGATAAACCAAAATACTCTGATAATAATACGAGTTGTTTCCAGCAAGAACGCACTAGCTGCATGCGACTTAAATAGGCTAAGGGAGTGGCCAATTATCCTCAAACCCTACTTTCGAGTAGACCTCCTCCTCCTGAGTAGCCACTCCTGCCTTTTGGCAGCCCTATGTGCTCGAGCATTGAGGAGAGGCTCCTCCACTTCACTCTCCCCACTTGAAGGAGCCTCTGGAGGTTCTGAAGGCCCTGCCTGAGTCTCTGGCACCACATCCTCTTCAGCCTCCTCGCTGTCCGATGCGAGTACCAGCTGCGCCGGCTGCTGGCGCAACCCCACACCAGCCTCCTCATTGTCAGGATCAGCCACGATCCGCGCAGGCCGCTGGTGGGCCACAACAAAGCTTTGGGAAAGTTGGCAGAGAACTTCTACAAACTGTAAACGACGAGCCACAAAATTGCCATCCATGTTTCTTCTTTACGTATCAAGGATTTAAACAGATTCTTTTAAATGGTAAGAAACATCAACTGAAAAAGAAGATCATGGGAAATAAGACAAAGTTTCCTATTAAAAAGGATGACAAAGAGCCATACAGTCTTGTTTAACAGATTAACAGAGTTGGAAGGGACCTTGTAGGTCATCTAGTCCATCCCTCCACCCAAGCAGGAGACCCTACACCATTTCTGACAAATGGCTGTATAATGTCTTCTTGAAATCCTCCAGTCATAAAGCTCCCACAACTTTCGAAGGCCACTTCTGTTCCACTGGTTGATTGTTCTCACTGTCAGAAAATTTCTCCTTATTTCCAGGTTGAATCTCTCCTTGTTCAGTTTCCATCCATTGTTCCTTATCTGGCCTACAGGCGCTTTGGAAAATAGCTTGACCCCTTCCTCTCTGTGGCAGCCCCTCAAATATTGGAAGACCGCTATCATGTCTCCCTTGGTCCTTACAGTACGGCCTTAATAACAGGGAAGGCACTAATTCTCATAAATGAGAATCTTCTATATCAGAAGCAGGGAACTGGCTAAAAAAAAAAAGTATATTGTAATAAATTAGGAGGCTTGGTAGTACAGTGGTTTAATGCACCCTGTAATTAACACAGCTGCCTGCAATTTCTGCAGGTTTGAATCTTACCAGGCTCAAGGTTGACTCAGCCTTCCATCCTTTCTAAGGTAGGTTAAATGAGGACCCAGTTTGTGGGGGCAATAAGCTGACTTTGTATAAATATACAAAAGTATGAAGGCTATTGCTTAGCGCATTGTAAGCCGCCCTGAGTCTCCGGAGAAGGGCGGCATATAAATCAAATAAAAATAAAAAAAAATAAAAATAAATAAATAAATAAATTCAATTGAAGTATTTGTAAAACTTCATAAAATTCTTGTTTTTTTGTTAGAGACTTATATCCCTCTGGAATTGCAGTCACATTAATTTTGTGCATCGGACACTTGGAATCCATCTGGATGGTTAGCTCAAACAGAGAGCATGTTTATTTAATTCTAACAAAACCACAGTCAAGGCTAGGAACAATACATGCACTTACCATGAACAAGTCCTATTGGATTGCATGGGGTTACGTTTTAGTAGACCAACAGCAGTGTTTATCCGATTGCTTGATACTTACAGTAGTTCAATGCAGAAAGCTACTAAAGTGAAACAAAGAAAGGGGAATATTTTCATGTTATATTCCCATCCCATTAACATTCACATTACCTTAAATGAATCCCTGTCCTTAGATTAATTAAATATTTGCATATCCAAAGCTTACTACTATCAGTGTTATTTGTGTTGAACAATATCATGTGAATAGCAACGATAACCAAATCTCTTCTCTCATATATAGCATACCCTTTTGAGTCTTTCAAACTAAGTTGTTTAAAATAACTATTTAATACTAATAGTTGTTAGCAGCGGTGAAATCCAGCAGATTCTGACAGGCTCTGGAGAACCGGTAGCGGAAATTTTGAGTAGTTCGGAGAACCGGCAAATACCACCTCTGGCTGGCCCCAGAGTGGGATGGGAATAGAGATTTTGCAATATCCTTCCCCCAGGAGTGGGGAGGGAATGGAGATTTTGCAGTATTCTTCCCCTGCCACACCCACCAAATCACACCCACCAAGCCACACCAAGCCCACCAAGCCACGCCCACAGAACCGGTAGCAAGCAAATTTGAATTTCACCACTGGTTGTTAGTATTTGTTTAATATCGGTCTCCCCATGAATTCCTGACTTGGGTGTTATTTGAAGATTCATTTCTTCATTCAGTCCTTTAGTAAGCTAACCTGAATTCTGTGCTCTGGGTTTTCCTTGATTTAAAGAAAGGCCATGACATTGTTAAAGGAAAGCTATTGTGATAACTTTTCAGAAAGCTTTCTTGAGAGACTAATTTAACCTTGATATTTAGGTTCAGCTGGAGGCAAAAATGAAAAAAGAAAAAAAGAAGAAGCTTCCCCTATTAAAGCTTTAATTCTAATGAATAATATGTTGCAATCTCTCTGATACACAATAAAAGCTACAGCCAGTGTGGCACGATCAGGTTGGTTTTGCATGAAAACTGCAAAATGCCCTTCCTGTGTCTAGTTTATACCTCATTAAGCACACGGGATCTGGTCTATTGGCCAAGCTGTTGGGCAGCCTTTGACACAAGTTGACCTCTCACCCAAGCCTGTCCATCACTTCCACTCTGCCATGAAGCCAAACATGATGAATGCCAATATAAGTATGCCATCCCACTTTAAAAAAAAAAAAAATGGGGGGGGGAATAAGAATGTTTTTTCCTAGCAAACAGACGAATCTTTTAACATTATTTCTGAGAGAGAGAGGGAGGGAGGGAGGGAGGGAGGGAGAGAGAGAGAGAGAGAGAGAGAGAGAGAGAGAGGGAGGGAGGGAGGGGAGGGGAGGGAGAGAGAGAGAGAGAGAGAGAAGAAAGTGGCAAATTTTAAAGGAAGGAGTCACAAAAATCAATATAGAATTTGACGATAGTTGCGTCGCACTATGTTAGGAGCACTTCCGGGATGAAAATATTAACCGGTGACATCACTGTTACCTGTGGGACACCCAGTTGGTGTTGTGTTCCACCAGTGGCCACCAGCAGATTCGGACAGTGAGGAAGTTGGGGAGGAACGTGGGCCAGTTCCCGAAGGCTCAGATGAGGGCTCTGCGTCAGAGGCAGAGAGGGGGCCAGGGCCATCTGGTAGTTATGTGCTGCCTCTGGAGCCTCTGGAATCTGACATGAGCAAGACAGAAGAACAGGGAGAGCCTGTTCCAAGTGCGTGCATGCGCAGAGCTGCCAGAAGGCAAGAACAGTTAAGACAAAAGGGGCAATTTTGGAGTAAGGCTTAGAGATGATTGGCCCCTCCCATAAGACATAAAAGAGGAGCAAATGGATGTGAGCCTTTGCAGGAAGCAATTTGTTCATTCAAACTCTGAGGAGCTCCATTTGACACTGTACTCCGTTTGGCCTTGCAAAACTAATTGGCAATTAGGTCTCTGGCAGCATTTCAAGGGAAATAAAGGTGGGTGCTTATCAGCATTACCTTGAAAGACTGTGGCAGACATCTGTTGGACTCTTCACAGACTGTTTGCGAATTATTATGGGCTGTGAATAACCATAATTCACAGCCGTTTAAATAAAAGAGGGTTTTTTGGGACTAAACGTGTGATTTAAACTTTCCCAGGGAGCCTAGGTCAGAACAGTTCGGGGCTCCTTTCACACCTTCTGCAGGAGTTGGAATGAAGGATGAGAACTCACCCCACCCCTTGGCAGCACTCAGGTGTTGTGGCCCATCGGCTGCCGGCTCTTCCAGCAGCCAAATCAGATGAAGAGGAGGTGTGGGAGTCAGAGTCAGCATCAAGGCAACCTGAGAGCTTCGAGGAGGAAGAGGGAATGGAGCTGGCAGAGAGAGAGACAGAGGCAGAGCCTGGGTCGTCCATCAGCCCTCAGATGGAGAGTCAACAACCCCCAGGTGTGGAGGTGGCTGATGAGGAAGAGAAGGAACAGCTGGGTCCAGTGCCTAACGTGCAAATGCGCAGAAGGCAGAGGAGAGGAGAGCAATGGAAATCTGTGGGCTGGTCCTTGGGAAGAAAGAGCCACTGCTGCTAGTGAAGCCTCACCCTAGCTCTGGGGATAAAAGACAGGAGGCAGAGATGAATAGATGTGGCAGACAACTATTCATCTTCCAACCAGACGGACTTGTTATCCTGCGCTGAGAGAGAGAAACTTTTTGCCAGGGCTGCCAGCTCTCCTAATAAAGGAATCTTTTGAGTTCACTTCAGAGGGTTTGTTGTGTTTGGGGAGATGGGTCAGAAGATCGGGTCTTGAACAAGGACTTGCTACTTGTCAACCTGGTGTCCTAACCACACAAGCCACTGTACTCCTTTTGGGGATAGTAAAAAAAAAAAAAAGATTGTTCTCTTCTTTTATTCTTTCTTTCGTCTTTTCTATTCATTTAATTCAGAGGTCTTCAAACTTGGCAGCTTTAAGACTTGTGGACTTCAACTCCCAGAATTCTCCAGCTGGCTGGAGAATTCTGGGAGTTGAAGTCCACAAGTCTTAAAGCTGCCAAGTTTGAAGACCTCTGATTTAATTCATGAATAAAGGTATTCTTCTCTTCACCCTCCCTTTTTTTTTAAAAAAAAAAAGTGTTATGAAATTCTTAAGAGACTGATGTGAGATAAGTAACCCTCATGATTGTCTCTGCAGGGAAAAACGGTGTAATAAACTCTTCAAAACTCATTCCTGACTCAACATGTACAGGCTGTTTTTCTCTGTTTAAAGATGGAAGATTAGAACTCTATTGAATTTTCATCTGGCAACATTTTTCATGTGGAACTGTAGCTTTAATGACTATGATTATCTCATATTATCTTTGTAAACTGCCGAGCCTTCAGCAGAAGTCTGCCTAATGCAAAATAAATAAACAATAAACAAACAAACAAATAAACGTTGGTTGGTATTTGGAGCATTTGACTCATTGCATTTTTGTTCTCTCATATTTGCCCTAGTCATATTTACCAAAAATCATGATCTAATTAACTAGAAACCATTAAAATCTAATGATATGGTCAGATGTTAGGTTGTTCATTTTTTTTTTTCATATTTGTTTTTAACTTTGGCCAATCCGAAAGATTTTTTTTACTAAACCTAGCAAGTTACAAACAAAGAAATCAAGTGGGACTAACTCAGATGTAGCTGAAACAGATTGCAAAAGCTAAACATGCCTCCCACACCATATTTATTGTATATGTTTTATTTGCAGTTTTTCTTTAACAACCAACATTTTTTGTGGACAGTGTAATGACTGGGTTAACATATTTTTCACACAATGCTCACAGTAATAATACAATTACATATACAGAATAATAATAATAACTTTATTGTCATTGTATGTGTATACACAGTCTACCCATACACTGAAATTCACTTAACACCCAAAGATCAGGTCCAACACATGTAACAATCCCCAAACACATTCCCACCCACCACAATTCTCCTCCCCTAAACCACTCAAACATCCACACAACAGACCAAGTAATGCTGTCCAACAGCTCACTGATGGTGGCCCTTTAGTTCATTGTTGAGTGCAATTATAGCTCTGGGATAAAAACTATTCAGAAAACGTGTGGTCCAAGTTTTAATTGTTCAGAATTTTTGTCTTCCAATTTCTAACCTTAATGTGCTCATTATAATTATAATGTATTCTTTTATGTATCAATCTATATTATACTATTTTCCCAATTTATGCTTACTTCTTTATTTTACCTGTTTGTTGGGGTTTGTCTATATTCACCTCATTATCTTTAAACAATACTATTCTCTCTTTATGATTTTTTATCACTTTCTCCAAAAGTATATAGAAACATCAATAACATTTCTTTATACAATATACTTATTAACCCCTGTTAAGTCACTAATATTTTAATATTATAAATATCACTCAGTGTTCCAACACATTTTCAATATCTCAATTTTCTATAAACACCAATAAAACCAGTTGTCAATAAGATTTAATCAGTCTCAAAATTATATCTCTAAGTCCCCCTAATTTATAGTCCTTGAAGACTATATTTTCCAATATATTTTTTGCATCCTGTTAATCATAATAATACCTAGACTAGTCCTAGTCTTCCACCTCCTAATCTTAAAATGTTCAGAAAATTTCTCCTTATTTCTAGGTTGAATCTCTCCTTGATCAGTTTCCATCCATTATTCAGTTGCATTGGAAAATAGCTTGACCCCCTCCTCTCTGTGACAGCCCCTCAAATATTGGAAAACTGCTATCATGTCTCCCCTTGTCCTTCTCTTCACTAGACTAGCCGTGCCCAGTTCCTGCAACCGTTCATCATATGTTTCATCCTCCAGTCCTCCAATCATCTTTGTTGCTCTTCTCTGCACTCTTTCCAGAGTCTCAACATCTTTTTAATAGTGTGTTGACCAAAACTGGAGGCAGTATTTTAGGTGTGGTCTTACTAAAGCTTTAGAGAGTGGTAATAGTACAACATCTGATCTTGATTGAATCCTTTTGTTAATGCAACTTAGAATTGCATTGGCTTTTTTGGCTGCCACTGCACACTGTTGATTCAGATTTAATTGGTTGTCTACTAAGACTCCAAGATCCTTCTCATGGTTACTGTTATTAAGCATGTTTTCTCCCAATCTATATGTGTACTTTTGGTTTTTAAAAATCACATAATAACGTAAATATTTACAATCTTGTGGGGCCCAGGGATGAAATCCAGTGGGTTCTGACAGGTTCTGGAGAACCGGTAGCAGAAATTTTGAGTAGTTCAGAGAACCGGCAAATACCATCTCTGGCTGGTCCCAGCCAGTGGGGTGGGAATGGAGATTTTGCAGTATTCTTCCCCTGGAGTGGGTTGGGAATGGAGATTTTGCAGTATCCTTCTCCTGCCACACCCACCAAGCCATGCCCATCAAGCCACATCATGCCCACCAAGGCATGCCCACAGAACCGGTAGTAAAAAAAATTGAATTTCACCACTGGTGGGGCCACATTACTAGCTGTAAGTAGTAGGACATGCCTGGCCTAAGCAATTTCCCCAAGATGTCTTCGTTTATTTGGTATATTGTATTCCTTCAAGATACCCATCACTCCATGCAGCAGGAAGTTTCAAAATAATCTTGATATAATCAGCCTAAGCATTTTTGGAATAAACTATTTATGAATGCTCAGGATGAGCAGATGGAAAGTAGGTATGTATCTTGGCAGATCTTTTACTAAACAGCATCAGGTTCCAAAAGAGACCGTAGGCCCCTTGGAGTTAAGTTTGTTGCTTGCCAGATAACTTCTAAAAAGTAGTTTGTTATTCTTTCTCTAGCACATGATTTAGCTTTATATTTTTGGCACCCATAGCTGAACATGATACAAGATATAGTACAAATAGGACCATCTCTTATATAAAATAAAACACAATATCCAATTGAAATCAAATTATTCCTCAGCACAGGAATTTAGCCAGAAATTTGGTTCCATGTGTAAAATTTAACAGGCGTAATAAAGATGAAGCAGGAAATCAATCTATCGCAGAAACAAGATTGGCTTGAAAAGTTTCCTTTCCTTTCCTTTCCTTTCCTTCCTTTCCTTTCCTTTCCTTTCCTTTCCTTTCCTTTCCTTTCCTTTCCTTTCCTTTCCTTTCCTTCCCTTCCCTTCCCTTCCCTTCCCTTCCCTTCCCTTCCCTTTTCCTTTCCTTTCCTTTCCTTTCCTTTCCTTTCCTTCCCTTCCCTTTCCTTTCCTTCCCTTCCCTTCCTTTTCCCTTCCCTTCCCTTCCTTTCCTTTCCTTTCCTTTCCTTTCCTTTCCTTCCCTTCCCTTCCCTTCCCTTCCCTTCCCTTCCCTTCCCTTTCCTTTCCTTTCCTTTCCTTTCCTTTCCTTTCCTTTCCTTTCCCCTTTCCTTTCCTTTCCTTTCCTTTCCCTTTCCTTTCCTTTCCTTTCCTTTCCTTCCCTATCCTTCCTTTCCCCTTCCCCTTTCCCCGTTCCCTTCCCCCCTTCCCCCTTCCCCTTCCCCTCCCTCCTCTCCTCTCCTTTAATCTCCTGCTTTTTTATGTATTTTGTTTCCAAGTTCTTAGTTTTATTTTGCATTTTCAATAACACACATCCATATCAGTTCAAAGGGAATTCGTGTAACATTTTCTGGATTGTGTTTCTAAGTTACAACTTTAAAATGGAATGTGTTATTACTTCCAGCATCTCATTAAAACAAAATGGAAATATTCCATGATGTTGCCCCCCCTACCTCATGTCTGTGGTCATCCATCTCGAACCCAAAGCATGTAGAAAGACATAGGTAGAAATATATTAAATCTGACAAATGACCTCCCATGTGCAAAGGAGGAAATAAAGATTCATTCTCAGTGTTTGTGAGATCATTTTGATGAAGGAAAGGCTAATTGAGGATGGCATATATTCTAAATCTAATTCAAATCAGCGTTTTTACATGAAGACTTATCACATTTTCAATGGTAGACTCCACCATAAAAGAGCTTAGCAAAGACATCCTAAATTTGATTCTGCAATTTTTTTAAAATGCTTCATCAGAAGTGACATTTTTCCCTGGTAATGTGTTTCCAATCTTGATATTAGCACAAAATAGATACCAGTAGAATGAAGGGTTATTTCCTTCCTTCCTTCCTTCCTTCCTTCCTTCCTTCCTTCCTTCCTTCCTTCCTTCCTTCCTCCCTCCCTCCCTCCCTCCTCCCTCCCTCCCTCCCTCCTCCCTTCCCTCCTCCCTTCCATCATCCATCCATCCTTTCCTCCATGCCTCCCTCCTTCCTTCCTTCCTCCCTCCCTCCCTCCCTCCTCCCTTCCCTCCTCCCTTCCATCATCCATCCATCCTTCCCTCCATGCCTCCCTCCCTCCATCCCTCCCTCCTCCCTCCCTCCCTCCCTCCCTCTTCCTTTCTGCCTCCATTCTTCCCTCCCTCCCTCCTTCATTTCTTCCTTGAAAACTAATCGCAACTAATATGTGATTATGCTTCGAATACATGCAGGATGAATGCAAACCCAGATATTTCACAACAAACAGACATGTTGTTGCCTTAGTTTTTGGGCCAACAATAAAATATACTTATCCTATGAGAAACAAATATCTTATTTCTTTAAAAAAATATTAAGAACCTTCCAATCGCTCCAACTTAAATACAGCCATCACATTATCTTCTTCCCCAGACTTTTATTCTATTGCTTTTAAGGGATTTAATTGGTCAATTGTATTTTATTACCTTTTTTATACACCATAAACCATTGCAACTGGGCAGCCTGCAAAGCAAACAAACAGTCTTATTAACCCAGAAGATGGCAGCAAAAATAATCAAAGTGCTTGAACAAAATTCTTGTGAGATAAATCTAGAATGTTTGGGACCCATTAAGTTAGAAAAAAGGCAATAGGGGACAAGACAGGATTGAACTATATAAAGAAAAAAATGTTTTCCTCTTAAAACATTAGGACCAGGAGTCATCCAATTAAATTGATTGGAAGGAAATTTAGAATCAAACCCTTCTTCTCACAGTGCATAATAAGCTATATTATCAGAATAGCAATAGCACTTAGACTTATATACTACTCCATAGTGCTTTATAGCACTCTCTGAGCACAGTGGTGGATTGCTCCCGGTTCGGTCCAGTTCTATAGAACCGATAGTAAAACTGGCGGGAGGCTCTGCCCGCCCGCCACGACGTCATCATGGGTGATCTGCGCATGCTCAGAAGTGTGCACGCTCCTACTGCTAACCAGTAGTAAAGATAAGTGGAACCCACCCCATCTGAGCAGCTTACAAATGTCAGCATATTGGCCCCCAACAATCTGGATCCTCATTTTACCAATGTCAGAAGGACGGAAGGCTGAATCAACCATGAGCCCATCAGGATCGAACTCCAGGCTGTGGGCAGAGTTAGCCTGCAATATTGCCTTCTAACCACTGTGCCCATAAGAAGGGCCCATAAGAAGATGAGATGACAGACTTTGAATTTAAGAGCTGGTTGGATATATTGATAGAGGGGAAGTTTATCAAAGGATACAATGCTTTCCCCATCCCTTCACTCTGAAAATGCTTTATTATTTAATAATCCCACTATTTATTTAATAGGGGATGCAGTGGCTCTGTGGCTAAGACACTGAGCTTATCGATTGAAAGGTTGGTAGTTCAGAGGTTCTAATCCCCACATAACGGCGTGAGCTCCTGTTACTTGTCCCAGCTTCTGCCAGCCTAGCAGTTCGAAAGCACATAAAAATGCAAGTAGAAAAATAGGGACCACCTTTGGTGGGAACAGCTTTCCGTGAGCCTTTGGCATTTAGTCATGCTGGCCACATGGCCACGGAGACGTCTTCGGACAGTGCTGGCTCTTCGGCTTTGAAACGGAGATGAGCACTGCCCCCTAGAGTCGGGAATGACTAGCACATATGTGTGAGGGGAACATTTACCTTTACCTTATTTATTTAATAATCCACTATTTATTATTTAATAATCCCACTATTATCCCACTATTTTAAAAAAACAGGATAAATAGTCCAATGACCCATACTTGGTCATTCAATGATCTTCTCCTCTTAGGAACCCTGATGGTGCAGTGGTTAAAGTGCAGTATTGCTGGCAAACTCTGCCCACAGCCTGGAGTTTGATCCTGATCAGGGCTCAAGGTTGACTCAGCCTTCCACCCTTCTGAAAATGGGGACCCAGATTGTTGGGAACAATATGCAAATAATGTGTCTACCTTGTAAACCACCCAGAGAGTGGCTTATATGGGGTGATATATAAGCCTAAAGCAGGGGTGGGATTTACTTACTTTCTTTACCGGTTCGCAAATGTGAGCACGCGCACATGTCCATACCTACATGTGCTTTGCTTGTGCACATGCCTTCTGCACATGCACCTGGCCTCAAAAATGTGCCTAAATAGGACAGCATAGACCCAGGGCAGGTGGGCAGCAGTGGTGGGTTCCTCCCGGTTCGGTCCGGTTCGGCCGAGCCGGTAGCGGTGACGATATGACATCACCGAACCGGTTCTCCCCCCCCGCCCTCCCACCCCCACCCCCCCATGTTATTCTTACCTTTTATTTGGTCCCACCCCCAATCTATTGCTGCCTCCTGAGTCCCAGCTGATGACTAGAGGGAAAAAAACTGTTTAAACTCTTGCTGCGGGAATTCAAAGAGCCGTCCTACAGCTGATCAGTGTTAAAAGCAAACAAATGAGTCGGGTCGTAAGTGCGAGGACCTTCCAGAAATGACTCTGACCAGCTAGCCACGCCCACCTAGTCACATGACCTCCAAGCCACACCCACAAAATAAGCCACACCCACAGAACCGGTAGTAAAAAAATTTAGAACCCACCCCTGGTCGGCAGGCCCACCTGTGATTTCTGCTGCTAGTTCGCCTGAACGGGTCCGAACCGGCTGAATACCACCTCTGGCCTTAAGGCTATTGTCGAGTCCTACCGGAGCTCGCCATCGATGGGGGGTGTGGGAGACGAAGGAGTGGAGATAAGCAGCCGCAGCGAACACACAAACAGTTCCTGGATAGCAGCTTATCATTGCCAAAGTAACCCTGATTCTCTGTGCGTTACTGGTGATTATTTCCTATCGCAGTTCTGAACGAACGACAAGCCGAGAGCTATGCTAATGCTATTCTTAGATCTGAAGCCTCTTACAGCAACAACTGACTTCCCTTTTCCCAGGTCACTTGAAAGTAGATTGGCTTTAGGTCTATGAGGACAATTTGGTCTTCTCTCCATTTGGTAGGTCTGGGACATCTTTGGTTTTTGTGTCCTGCAGATGATTCGAATTGAAAGATGGCATTCAAGTCTCCTCCCAAAAGTCTCAAAACCAATACGCCCTGCCCCAAAACAGTTGTAAAAGTGAGAAGATCCTCCTTGACTAAGCCTGGAAAAAAAAAACGGTGAGCTGCTAATTGACAGTGCTCTCTATGAGACATCTTAGGGGATTGGATACTTAAATCTTAATTACCAAAAACAATCCTAATCAGGTATTAAAACTCTACAGGGAAATTGAAAAACTCAGAGAAGCGAGTCTCAAATGTGGACGTTTGCTCTGTGCAAATTTAATTGATTCATATTATACAAATAAAGCAGATAAATTGGAAAATCTGTATATGTGCTTACTGGATTATTTATTTGTGGTGCCGATGCCAAAAAGGAAGTTGGAGCAGTAATCCCGATCAAGGCAATTACAATCAAATGATGAACTATTCAGAATGTTAGTATTGAAAAAAAGAGAACAGAGAGGAAGGGAAAGAGAAAGATAAGGAAAAAAGGAGAATGAGAAAGAAATGAAAAGAGAAAAAAAGAGAAAGAAATGATGAACTGTTTAGAATGTTAGTATTTTAAAAAAAGAGGGAAAGAGAACAAGAAAGGGAAGGAAAAAGAAAGGGAGGAAGGAAGGAAGGAAGGAGGAAGGAAGGAAGGGAGGAAGGAAGGAAGGAAGGAAGGAAGGAAGGAAGGAAGGAAGGAAGGAAGGAAGATAGATAGATAGATAGATAGATAGATAGATAGATAGATAGATAGATAGATAAATCAATTTTTCAAAAAATCAAAAATATGTTTTTTCTCTTAACAGCTACAGAGGAAGAAAACTATGGAACCTCAACTTACTTGGAATTGACAGTGAGAGAGAAGGAGGAGGAAAAACAACAGGAATAAGCCAAGACACTGATGTCAGTCACAGATTAGAAAGCGAAGCAAAACTGTCAGGACCTAACTTTTGTGGCAGCTGTCCACCAGGCGAAGTCAGTTTGGAGGAAATAATTCCCTCATTAAACAGGGAGCCATTTTAGTCTTTCAGAAACGATGCAACAATCCCCTCACAGATGACCAGGAGTCTAAGCAACAGTGACGGTTTTGTCTTTGACAACTGCTAACCGTTGTGCTTTGCTATCTTTGAAGGAGCTAGAGTTTAAAATAGCAGGTGGAGCCTCTGGTCTTGGTATCTCTGAGTCCTGCAGAAGATGTCCCTGGCTGTTGGGAGGAAAGGAGCAACCAAAAGTTTGGATCAGGTGGGGAGTGGGGTAGGGGAAATCTACCTGACTGTAAAATCCTGTAAAGTCCTGCTAGTGCCAATAGGTGAGAATATTAAGGAAGACTAGGACTGGTATGGTTGGAGGTAGTAGAGCAATACAGCAGAAGATGATAAAATAAGATGGATGGACTGGATCAGACATACAAGAAAATGTACCAAAGAAGAGAATATCTATAGCTCAAGATTGAACTGTGGCATCCTTGGTGTTCTCTGAGCTTGGTGGTTTCCTTGCAGATGTCGAATGATCCACAACTAGGTGATATCATCATGCTAGATGGGAGTGGGGTTCTAGCTTCTTTCACTGAAGATGTTCCCTAGTTGGGCCATGAAACATCTACTAGAAAATGACCAAGCCTGGAGAGCCCAAAAAACCCTGCAGTCATATGGATTTCCATTATTCTTGTCCACTCGCTTATGTCATTTAAGAAGCAGCAGAGCTTTTCTCACACAGCTCTGAATTTATAGATCTTTGCTTTAAAGGGGAATTGAACAGAATTTAATAACAGATTTGGAAGATGTTGCGCTGTCCGAAGACGTCTCCGTGGTCATGTGGCCAGCATGACTAAACGCCAAAGGCGCACGGAATGCTGTTACCTTCCCACCAAAGGTGGTCCCTATTTTTCTACTTGCATTTTTTACGTGCTTTCGAACTGCTAGGTTGGCAGAAGCTGGGACAAGTAATGGGAGCTCACCCTGTTACGTGGCACTAAGGATTCAAATTGCTGAACTGCCAACTTTTTGATCGAGAAGCTCAGTGTCTTAGCCACTGAGCCACCGCTTTTTCTTACCAATGTTTTAATTCAATATTATTCTACTTAGTTCATTAGAGAGTAGGAGGAAAGAAACTGAATTAAATCTAGATACAAGCAGGAACGCTTAACTAACCTTGCAACAAATGGCATAAATTCACTAAAATGTCCATGAAATATAGAGAGGTCAGGATATTCATATTTTGGCTGCAATATGGAGGAATCACATATGTCAACAGCAAAGTCTAACAGATCTTCTCCCTGTTTACTTTGACTTAATATATGACTACTCAAGGATTCATGCCAATGAATAAAGATGGACAGATCTATGTGCAGAAAGTTTCCTTGATTCTCAGTCATCCAGGTTGTAGGAAGTTAGCACCCACCCCTTTCCTGGAAGAGTGAAATATTTTAGGAAATATGAAAAAGGCAGAATATTGTATTTCCCTGGATGAGAAATGGAGAAGCATATTTTACAGACAAAGCAGCTCCCACCTTCCTGCCCCCCACCCTTTGTCAATGGGCCATTAAGGCCTGGGCCAGTCTATTCTACATAACAAAGATCTGCCTCCTTCAGGCACAGCCATAGTAGGAATTGCTGTGGAATTCCAACAAAGATAGGATTAGCTCTCTACACAATATCAGCAGAAACTCACCACATGTGACCTGGGAAGCACATGTGACCATCGGCTAGCTAAGACCCCCCACCCCCTGGGAGTCTGACAACCAATCAGAATACTCTTTTGGGGCCCCAAGAAATGCAGAGCCAGAGAGAGCATTAAAAACCCGAGGATTTACTGTATCTGCCCCTTTTCTGTTCAGGAACTCAAGCCATGTGATCCTGTCCACCATTAAACCATCTTTCCAAGCAGCCTCCATGTTTCCAGTGTCTGTTTCCCCACTTGGAGCAGAACCTAGAAGGATGTTTCTTCCAACAAGGTCATGGTTGTCCCAAAGGTGCTTTTTCAGGAGGCAACTGGACTTTCTTGTCCAGTTGGGACCTGGATGACTGAGAATCTCTACAGACATTTAGCCATACAATTTGGAATGAACACCCTTTGAATGGTGTGGGAGTAGGAATGGATTTCCAGAGAAAAAAATTGCAGACTACAGGAACCAGCAGCACCACTCAGGTGACCTCCGAGGACACAGATAAACTTCGAAGTGCTTCAACGACCCTCTAAAAGGAAGCAAATGACCAGCTGTCTGCAAGGAATATAAATCCTTCCATTCCTCACTATCCTGTCAGAGCTGAAGAAGCTTCTCGAATGAGAAGCGAAACGTCTTCAAAAGAAAAAACAAGAAAGTCCAGTTGCCTCCTGACGTACCACCTTTGGGACAACATGCGGAATTCCGTGCTGAATCCATCTTAAACCAGCATACATTTTAAGCCATTTGCTTTCTCCTAATGCCTAAGCAAATGAGTCTTTTGGAGGACTCCAGAAGAAAGCATTGAGAAGACTGTATGTCCATAGATCTCAACTAGAGACCCTGAAAAAAAGCAGTAAAATATCAATCGAGTCTAAATACTGGGAGACTCCTAGGATTTCAACTTTGGGCATACACTTATTTTAGGACTTTGAGAACTATATGTTGAAGTGGAGTAACTATTTTACCTCAGCTCTGTGCTCGATTTTAGGAAGTATTAAAAGGGCAGAATTTTTCCTCTAAAAGGGAGGCAGAAACTCAACCCCCCACCTTTGTCAATGGGCCATTAAAGCCTGGGCCAGTCTATTCTACATAACAAAGATCTACCTCCTGCCGGCAGAGCCATAGTAGGAATTGCCCTCACCCAAGATCCAACAAAGATAGGATTAGCCCTCTACCAGAGGTGGGTTTCAGCAGGTTTTGACCAGTTCTGGAGAACTGGTAGCAGAACTTTGAGTAGTTCGGAGAACCGGTAGTAAAAATTCTAACTGGCACCACCCCCATCTATTCTCTGCCTCCCAAGTCTCAGCTGATTGGGAGGAGATGGGGATTTTGCAGTAACCTTCCCCTGGAGTGGGGTGGGAATGGAGATTTTACAGTATCCTTCCCCTGCCACGCCCGCCAAGCCATGCCATGCCCACCAAGCCACACCCACAGAACCGGTAGTAAAAAATTTTGAAACCCACCACTGCCCTCTACCCATCTAGCAATAGAACTCACCACATGGCATCACCCAGCAAGGCTTGGGACTCAGGACAGCCTACAGAGTTGCCCCTGCATGGCCCCATGGGAATCTGACAACCAATCAGAATACAATCTCAAATTCAAAGCCCAACATAGGGCATAAAACCAAGGCACTCTCAGCATCTCTGCCCTTTTTTCCTGCTCAGGAACTCAAGCCATGTGATCCTGTTCACCAATAAACCTTCTTCCCAAGCAACTTCCATGAATCCAATGTCTTTTTCCCCGCTTGGAACTGAACCCAGAAGGATATTTCTTCCAACAGAGCCATATTCCTCTATCCATATTGTTTCCCTGCAACACGTTACTCCCAACTCAGCGTAATATTGAGGCTTCGAGACGCATAGCCCATATAGACTTCTCCTCTATGAAATTTCCCATTCTCCTTTAAAGCTTAAAAACTGCTAGAACAGATTGCAATTTAATATATCCATCTGCTTGCGTTAAAATACACAGGAGTATTTTAAACCTTTGGTGACACACAGGTCTAATCACTCACTTCTGTGCCCGATTCCCAACGTGTTTGCATTAAGTGCTGTTCAGACTATAGTCCAAATGCCTTTCTCACTTGAAAACCTTTTGTCTTCCACTGGGAGTTTTTCAAATAAATGGGGGGGGGGCGGGAATCAGTAAACAAGGATGCTCACTTTTTCCTACTTTGTTTATCCTCATTGAAAAAAAAAGAAAAAAAAGGATTAGTACCAGTAGGAATTATTCGGTGTCTTCAAATAAAAACAGAATATCGCATAATAAATCTGTTTCTCTGTTATATATATTTTCCCCAGAATTCTAATAGAGATGTAATTCACTTACAGTTTGAATAAATGTCATGCAGTTGTAGAATTAGAAGATAATTTGGATGAATTATCTGCTTTGTTAGTCAGCGTTGATAAAGACTTGTAAAATGACTTCAAGAATCCATGGACATCATATTAGTCCTAGAAGATTTAACTATTTAGGACTAATTATTCCAAAGGAAGTTAATGTGATTCTCTTTCACAAAAGAGAATGAAACATGATGCTTCCTTCTTCATCATTTTTGGATAAATCAGTAACAATTTGTGACGATTCCCTCCCTCCCCTTAAAATTCAATTCTTATTTTGGACTTTTTCAGTTCTCTTGTTTATCAAAGTGTGATTGGGCCAGAGGTGGGTTCTAAATTTTTTTACTACCGGTTCTGTGGGCGTGGCTTATTTTGTGGGTGTGGCTTGGAGGTCATGTGACTAGGTGGGCGTGGCTAGCTGGTCAGAGTCATTTCTGGAAGGTCCTCGCACTTATGACCAGTCCTCGTACTTACGACCCGACTCATTTGTTTGCTTTTAACACTGATCAGCTGTAGGACGGCCCTTTGAAGCCCCGCGGCAAGAGTTTAAACAGTTTTTTTCCCTCTAGTCATCAGCTGGGACTCAGGAGGCAGCAATAGATTGGGAGTGGGACCAAATAAAAGGTAAGAATAACGTGGGGGGGGTGGGGGTATTAGAGGGGGGGAGAACCGGTTCGGTGACATCATATCGTCACAGCTACCGGCTCGGCCGAACCGGACTGAACCGGGAGGAACCCACCACTGGATTGGGCCCATTAACAAAGGCATACATATACCTGATTGGAATTGTTACTTCAAATGTTTAATTAAACTAATTAATTCCTGGTACTTAGAACATAAGTGATGTTTGGAGCAGTAGTGGAATTCAAATTTTTTACTACCAGTTCTGTGGCCATGGATTGGTGGGCGTGGTGTGGCTAGGTGGGTGTGGCTTGGTGGGCGTGGCAGGGGAAGGATACTGCAAAATCCCCATTGCCTCCCCACTCCTGTGGGAAGGATATTGCAAAATCCCCATTCCCTTTCCACTCCTGGGGGAAGGATATTGCAAAATCTCCATTCCCACCCCACTCTGGGGACAGCCAGAGGTGGTATTTGCCGGTTCTCCAAACTACTCAAAATTTCCGCTACCAGTTCTCCAGAACCTGTCAGAACCTGCTGAATACCACCTCTTGTTTGGAGGGTATCATTCAGGGGTGAAATGCTCCCGGATCGGGTCGGATCGGATCGCCCGGTCCGGTAACGATCTTGGCCAGTGGTTCAGCGATTCGGTAGCGATGGCGGAGCAAAGCTCTGCCTACCCGCCCGGGTGTCATTACTTCCTGGTTTTAACCAGGAAGTAATGTGTTTTTTACACAGAAGGTCTGTGCACGCATGTGACATGGGGCACAGGTGCTCCTGAACCATTAAGGAAGGTAAGTAGATTTCACCCCTGGTATCATTCTTTTCATATTAGATGATTACAGCTACCTTAGTGTTAAAAGAAAAAAACACACTCTCACAAAACCATATTTGAAAGTTGCTTAGAAATTCAGGAAAAATAGAAATCATTTTATCACTCTTTTGTATGCCTCTTTACTCATTCCTTGATCACTTAAATGTTAAGCCTGTAGATAAATAGAAGCAGGTGGGAAGTCAAAGTCATTGATTTGATTACTGATCTTTGTTGAACAGGCTATATCTTGCTAAATAATCTGTTACCAGTTCCAAGCTAGTTTTGAATGAGACAAGTGTAATAATGTCTTCTGAAGCTGGATTATCTAAATTAGGCAAAAATCAATTTGAGCTGACTCCCATTAGCTTGACTAACCCCAGTCTTCCTACTCTTATCCACTAATCCCCATGCTAGCCAGACTCCTCATCTTCAGTTTTATTTTTTATTTTTTATTTTTAAAAGATGCATCATCGCTTAGGGGGAAAATAGCATCTTATGCTGCAAAGAGAAACAAATTGCTTAGATAACATACCTATTTGGAAACACAAGGGATCTCAATCAATAAAGAAAAATAACCAACAGGCTAGTGAACTGGAGATAGGAGGTAGCAATAGCAATAGCATGTAGACTTATATACTGCTTTACAGTGCTCTACAGCCCTCTCTAAGCTGTTTTTAGAGTCAGCCTATTGCCCCCAACAATCTGGGTCCTCATTTTACCCACCTCGGAAGGATGGAAGGCTGAGTCAATCTTGAGCTTGGTGAGATTCGAACTGCCAAATTACAGGCAGCTGGCAGGCAGCAGAAGTAGCCTACAGTACTGCATTCTAACCCCTGCACCACCATGGCTCTTGTACAAAAAATGGTACAAAAAAGATTGATTTGAGGTTGCACTCGTTCAAACTAGCTTTGAATTTGAGTGATTTGCTTTGGATTAGTTTGATCTGTACAGAAGGACTTGTAGAATCACGATTCTCTCTGAATCTGAGATATCCCTCTTCCCCAAAACTATGGTTGGGACAGGCAGAATGTTTTTATTTATTCTTTTTGTCCATTCATCCTTTCAAATGTAGTTGACCCAATGCTACATTGGGATGGGTTCATAGACATAAAGCCAATACAATACAAATTATTCTCAGTAGTAGATTTAATACTAAACTCCAACTGAGAAAAACTTTATTGAATTTTCCTGGGGTGAGGAAGAGAGAATGGAGTTAAAACAAATTTAAGGCAAGATATTTTGAAGGAAGAAAAATCCTGCACAAATAAAGCACAAAAGCCAGACACGGCTGAGATGTTGTTAGTTGAAGAGACAGAAGGTGGATGTTGCTGATTGGGAAGTAAACATTATCATTCCAGATCAATGGAAGAGGTCTTCATCTACCATGGATATTGTTGGTAGATTACCCTAGCTGGGTAATGAAATGACTTCAAGCAAACAATCAAGCTCGTAGAGCACCAAGGACTTCACAGATCTTCATCTTGCCCAATATATCTATAGAATTACATGGATTTGCATTGGTCAGAAAGAAAGTAATGCATTAGAAAGGGAAAATTTAGATCTATAGGGTTGGAAGGTCTGAATATTTGTATATGCAGATATAGCTGAGTTCATATGTAGAGCTACCACATACCGTACTTTTTGAGTATAAGATCCACTTTTCCCCCCCTAAAAGAGTGTGAAAATTTGTGTGCATCTTACACACCGAATGTAGCTCCTCCCACCCACCATCCCCCACCCTTTGGCCGTTTTCTGCCTCCATGTGTCACATTTTTGGTCCCCACACACTTTTTTAGATCTGTTCTAGGCTGCAGGGATCGCCACAGCACATCGCTACCTCTGTGTATCACATTTTTGGCCTCCGACTGCTTCATTTTAGTCCCATTCCAGGCTGTGGGGATCGCCGCAGCACATCGTTGCCGATTGCCGTCTCCGCACATCACATTTTCAGTCTCCAAGCATTGTATTTTTGGCCTCTGCATGCCCCATTTTTGGCCTCCGCGCGTCGTGTTTTGGGGCAGTTCTAGGCAGTTCCAGGCAGCTGGAACTGCCAAAAACGTGACATGCGGAGGCCAAAAATGGAGCGTGTGGAGGCCGAAAATGTGACGTGCGGAGGCCGAAAATGTGATGTGTGGAGGCGGCAATTGGTGGTGATGTGCTGTGGCAATCCGCGCAGCCTGGAACGGGTCTAAAATTCAAAAGACAACTGGACTGTTTTTTCCCTTGTGGAACATGTTTCTCTTCTCATCCAAGCTTCATCAATCATGAAGCTTCTTGGATGAGAAGGGAAACGTCTTCCTCAAGGAAAAAACATAGTCCAGTTGCCTTTTGAAAAAGCACCTTTGAGACAGCCATAACCTAGATGACCGAGAATCTCCACAGACATACAGCTACTACATAAGATTTTTAGTATGTATGCACTTGGATGCTTGCGTGTGTTTAAGGAGACAGAAAGATATAACACGCACGCACACAAATACACAGATTGAATTACAATGAAGATTTTTGGATAAACCTCCAACTGGGAATCTCTTCTAATTGTACAGCAAAAAATGTATTTTCTCCCCCGTTGGATGCAATGAGATAAGAAAATCAGTGGGCCAGTATTTTAATTGGTTTGAATACGTCTGACATATGCCATAAGTTCATATACATAGCCTCCGGCTGGAGAAACTTAAAAGCCGGTATGAAAGCGAGTTTAAAAAAATCCATAATGCCAAATATTCTTTGAATGCTTTAACTCGCCTCCTACATGAAGTGTAATAGTTTCAATGTTCTAATTAGTATTTGTCTATATTGCCATTACTTTGCCTCTTTAATCACATTAAGTCTGTTATGGAGATTCCTTATACAATCGCACTTGATAATAGTGGTTCTAATTTGAATATGTCCCTTTTTATGTTGTCTGATTCTGAAACATCATAAACTCTTTTTATGGGTCCTTTGATAGTAGGCACTTTCCTGCTTTATGCTTGATTAGAACATACAGTACTAAGTAATAAAGAAATTTCCTGAAGCTCTACTATTTTACGGCTGGGGAAAAAAAAAAAGTCAGATTCCTCAGGCATTTGGCCGCTCCTTTTGACACAATGACATTCACACAGAAAAAAAAAAGACCCAGAGAAGTGGTTAGCAGGAAACCTACCACAAAAAGGTAAGGATCTACATTGTAGATCAAAGTGTAAATTCATTTATTGGGTTTATACATATTTGCAGGTGGAGGATGGCGAAGCTCTATGCAGACCATAATATGGAAGGCCCATTCATGCTTAATTAGATGGTGGGATGGGTTGGAAGCGACATCTCTCTACCTTTTTGAAAATTGGCCTACATGTGGAGTTCAATCCAGAGTTTTCACTCCAGGCACAAATGGGCTCAAATTATCATATTTCAAACACATTATGGAAAGATTTAAATCTCTGGAGAATGCTCTATAAGCCTGAAGAAAGCGGTAGGGAGGAGAAGAGAAAGACCAGCAGCAAGGTGATGGACACAGTTAAGTGGTGATGTACCATTTGAAGATTAAACAGATTAACAGAGTTGGAAGGGACCTTGTACTGTAAGTCATCTAGTCCAACCCTCCGTTCAAGCAGGAGACCCTACATCATTTCTGACATGGCAGTCCAGTTTCTTCTTGAAAGCCTCCAGTGATGAAGCTCCCACAACTTCTGAAGGCAACTTCTGTTCCATTGGTTGATTGTTCTCACTGTCAGAAAAATTCTCCTTATTTCTAGATTGAATATCTCCTTGATCAGTTTCCATCCATTATTCCTTATCTGGCCTTTGGGTGCCTCGGAAAATAGCTTGACCCCCTCCTTTGTATGGCAGCCCTTCAAATATTGGAACACTGCTATCATGTCTCCCCTGGTCCTTCTCTTCAGTAGACTAGATCTGAAGAACCAGGTTGCGGGGACAGATCATTCTGGAGAAAAATCTACCTATGTAGTCTCTAAGACAGGAGTCTCCAAACCCCAGTCCAAGGACCAGCACTGGGCTGCAGCATTCCAGAAACCAGGCTGTGCAAACAAGTAAAGCCTCATCCGCGGGATGCAGCCAGCACATGAAACCATGTTTCCTCCAGTCTGTGGAAAAACCTCTTTCTGTGGAACCTGTCCCTGGTGCCCAAAAAGTTGGGGGCCACTACTCTAAGAGTTGACACCAACTTGATGCATAATCATTATGTCAGTGTTCCGAGTAATGCACCCATTGAAAGCAGAACTCTGAGGCAGGTAGATTCCTCTAAGAACAGGTTTATTGGATACATCATATTGGCACAGCTGGTGAAAACCAACTCTTTGTTCTCACAAGAAAACTTTTTTATTGTGACTATAAGCTGGGCCATCTATTTCCCCGCTCTCCCTCTTTCTCCGGCAACTGTGAGGCAGGACAAGATGGCTTCAGCTAGGTTCACTTCAGAGTCGACACATCAATCATGTGCAGTGGTGGGTTTCAAATTTTTTTAATATTGGTTCTGTGGGTGTGGCTTGGTAGGTGTGGCTTGGTGGACATGGCAGGGGAAGGATACTGCAAAATCCCCATTTTCTCCCGATCAGCTGGGACTCAGGAGGCAGAGAATCGATGGGGGCAGGGCCAGTCAAAATTTTTACTACCGGTTCTCTGAACTACTCAAAATTTCCGCTACCGATTCTCCAGAACTACTCAAAATTTCTGCTACCGGTTCTCCAGAACTGGTCAGAACCTGCTGAAACCCACCTCTGATCATGTGTTGAGTTAGATGCCTTACAGATTTTCTTAACTTTTCTGAAAATAGAGCATGGTGCTGGCAGAAAAGGATTGGTGCCAATGTGCCAAGAATCCAGTACTTATGCAAAATTCCTTAAAGCAGCTGTCCTGTTCTCAGGTTCAGACTGCAAGAGTAGATCCTGGGGGTGGGGTGGGGGAAATGAAGCTCTTTTAAGGAGTTCCACAGAGCCACCTATGGATCTAAAGCAGCGGCCCCAGTGGTGGGGTTCAAATAATTTAACAACCTGTTCACCCAAGGTCAGGTTGGCTGTTGTGGGAGGCATGGCCCATCCCCATCCTCCAGTTCTGCCGGACATGCAGGACAAGCTTCCCACGATGGCCAACCTGACCCTGGGTGAACCAGTTGTTACAGTAGTTGCCAAAATTGTGGAAACCTTTTGGGAAAAGTGTATTTTTGAGGTGTGATGGCTAATAGCACCACTTTTTTTTTGAGTTTCAAGATAATCATATTCCACTGCTGGAATGGCCTGGGAATAGCCCAGACCTTAACCCAATTGAAAATCTATGGAGCCGACAAAAGAAACTTGTTAGTCCAAAGCGACCCAATTAACCCAGTTAATAGAAGCCATCATTCCATCTTGGTTTCACATTAGAACAGCTGCAGAATTAAAAGACTTGGTTCAGTCCATGGGAAGACCTTGTAAGGCCGCAATCCATGCTAAAGGTTACCCAACTAAGTATTAACTGACATGGTGATCATTTTTGTATATCTCATTTTTTTTCTACATGTTTCACTTTTCTTCTTTATACTGTAACTGCTATTCTAATAGCAAAACCTTCATAAAAGTTATTGCACTGCATTCTTGATTAACTTATCTTTCCATTGATATATAGTTTTATGGTACTACTCCAAACAACGTGGTATTATTAGCTAGTTTTAGAAAATGCACTTTTCCCAAAAGGTTTCCACAATTTTGGCCACTACTGTAAATTAACCACCCACTCCCACCCCCCCCACCCCCGGTATCAAAGTGAATCCTGGGTGCTGCGCTGCAATGGAATACGGGCAACCGAGCGGCCAGCATGAGGGAAGGAGGAGGAGCAGGGAGAGGAAAGAGGGAAAGAGACCTTCTCCTTCCCTCGCATCGGCCGCTCCATTGCCTATTTCTCCATTGCAGCACAACACCCAGGATCCATTTTGATAGTTGGAATGGGTGGGTAATTTAACAACCGGTTCTCCCAAATTGGTGTGAACCGGCTGAATCCCATCATTGAGTGGCCCCAAACTTTTGGGCACCAGGGATTGATTCCTTGGAGAGAGATTTTTCAGTGGACTAGAGGGGGCTAGTGCAGGAGTCTGCAACCTTAAACACTCAAAGAGCCATTTGGACCTGTTTCCCACAGAAAAAAAAAAAAAACACCGGGAGCCACAAAACCCTTCCTGTGCTGACTAGTTCTTGAGCAGCCACAAAACTAGCATATGTAGTTGAATTAAATGTTCTGTTTTCTTCTGAAACTTTTCTTTTCTTGGATTTATCCATGGTTGGCCTACCGGGGGTTGAAAAGCTCAATAAATCATGTGCTGGCGGGTGTCGCACATTGGCGGTTGTAATGCATATTTTGAGTGACAGGGAGCTGCAGCAGAGGGGTGAAAGAGCCACATGCGGCTCCAGAGCCGCAGATTGCTGACTCCTGGGCTAGTAGTTTCATGTGCTGCCTGCATCCCACGGATGGGGTTTCACTTGTTCGCATGGCCTGGTTTTTGGTAAGTTGTGGACCAGTGCTGGTCCACGGACCAGGGTTGGAGACTCCTGATCTAAAGTACTTCATTGCCCTAGTACACTTATTTCAAGTGTCAGTATGGTATGACGGTAAACTATATGAAACTAGCAGCACATGGAAGCTGGGGTGGCTTTGAATCACTTTGTCTTCCCCTACTTATTTACTTCTTAGGCTTATGGGAATAACAGATTTGAAAACGGTAGCCTGTCTTGAGCTCCTACAAAAGGAACATGTTATAAATTGACTCCATGAATCAGGATTTTGTTTTGCATAATTGTATTAATATCTGTTTCAATTAAGTGTCGGTAAGGGTTTAGTTTTTGCTAGCTGAGAAATTACAATGACACGAGGTCAAATTTCTACATTTCTCATTTGTAAAGGGATTTATCTGAGTACTGAATTCACCATGTAATGGACTTCACAATGCTTTCAAAAGTTTGTAATTTAAAAAAAAAAACTCATGGGAAAACAAAAATAAATTGATGGGAAAGCATGAAAAACATAGCTGGAATGGGAGATAGCTGTCTAGATAATGTACAACATTCCAAATTTAATCTTGGTCCAAATTATGTTGTATCCCACATCATATTTGTAAATTTAATGTCTGTGCTGGGCACAAAAAGGAAACAGCTTTGTTATTAAACTATTTTGGACAACAAGGATGTAATGTTATTTAGATAACCATAGTTTTATTAAACTATTCTGGACACCGTGTATGTAATGTTATACAACCCCCATCCCTAATTTTAAATCAAAAGTAGTACTGTTCCAAGCCATTTCCTACCTATTTTTAGCTCGGTTTCTGAGAAATAAATATTTCCAAATTATAGCATTGTGTGGAATTTTTCCTTCCTGGTTTGTTTCTTGGAAACAAAGCCCTTACAGAATTAGCTTCTATTGTTATATCCAGTTTCAGTTTCTCAAATTAAAGGCAGGTTCAATCTCTCCAACTCAAGTGGTCAAATAATATCAATGTCTGGATTGCCTCAATTTGCAGAGGCACCAATATCAGCTCAGAGATATAAAGAGAACACTTTGTTCCCATCTTAGCAGAATAAAAAAGTTGGAAGGGGCTGTGGAGGTCCAAACCCCTGCTCGAGCAGACCTTATATCATTTCAGACAAATGGTTGTCCAATTTCTTCTTAAAAATCTCCAGTGATGGAACACCAGTAGTGGGTTGCTCTACCGCATGAGCTGAAATCCCCTCGCTCCTACAGCCAAGTCTCTTGCGGAGAGAGGTGCGGTGGGGTGGGAGTGGGGGAGGGCATGTTGAGGCTCCCCCTATGGCCTGACTTGTGCTAGTCAGGGCTTGGCGTTGCCCAGGGGAAGCTTCTTCTGACCAGTGATGAGGGGAAGGTGTGTTGCCTTCTCAAACTGCCGTCTAAAGCAGGGCTCTCCAACCTTGGCAACTTTAAGCCTGGCGGACTTCAACTCCCAGAATTCCCCAGCCAGCTGGCTGGTGAATTCTGGGAGTTGAAGTCCGCCAGGCTTAAAGTTGCCAAGCTTGGAGACCCCGGGTCTTAAAGGGAGGGAAGAAGCGGACGGTCGGGCCTGGCCTCTTTTTGGAGCCAGGCGCTCCTGCTAGCCAGCCGGACCTCCAGCCGATGAACCAGTAGTAACAGCAGCGGGAGGCTCCACCTATCTGACCGGACATCATCAAATATGCTCTGCGCATGCGCAGAAATGGCATGCACATGAGCGAAGCGAGCGTGCGCGAACAAACCATAAGGTAAGTGAAATCCACCAGTGTGGAGCACCCACAACTTCTGAAGACAAACATCCAGGGGTGGGCTTCAAAAATTTTAGCAAGGGGTTCTCTGCCCGGTTGCTGGGTGGGCTTGGCCTAGTCGGCCTCCTGCACCACGGAGGCAGCGGGGGCATTTTTGCCCTCCCCAGGCTCCAGAGCCTTTCCTCAAGCCTCCCTTCCAATTGGTCTCTTCCAATTCTGTTATTTTGTCTTGTTTGATAGATCATTTAAAAAAAAGTGCAAAACTTTGTATTGTGGTATTTAAAAAAATGGGCTGTGTAGTATTTTATCCTAAACGTGTAGCTATGGCAGACTGTATCATAGCCATTACTCCTTTTTGCCCAAGGAGGAGAGAAATCGTTTTCCTCCCCATTGAAATTGGGGAACTGGACTGGTATGTCATTCTGATCAATGCCTATTAATGAAAATATTGAAATATCATATTTTCCCCAAGGTGGTTCATGACAAATAAGTAAGAGAATGTTAATTAGATTCCACTTTAAAATTCACCTCAAGTTGCATTTCATAGATTGATATGTGGATCAGATTTCTTTGGTAGTATGCATTTGCAATTTTTTTGGCTAAGAATTTGAAATTCTGAAATTTGTATAATAAAGAATGGGCCATGAAAAAAAAAATTGTATGCATGTAGATATTGCTCCCAAAGTGTGCGTGTTGGAAAAAAATCTGACATGCAAACAGTAATGTGAATTTTCAAGTTCTTTTATTAATACAAAAATAAGACAAAATGGATATATTGAATTTATAATTAAATACAGGAGAAACTTATAGGGATCCAATATAAATCATTTCGTCCTTCCAAGGTAATAAAAAAGACTCAAGGAAGGTAAAATAGTTTTCAACTCATTGAGCACTTGTGAAAATATGTGAGTTGTTTTCAAATTGGATGTACTTTTGTTGTGTATGATTAGTAATGCATCCTGATTTAATAGTGTACATGGGTTGACAAAGGAGTCTAACAATCTGTACTTAAGGCTTAGAATTTGTCCTGAATAAAGATTTATCTTCATGAATTTGATAATGACTAATTTGAATACCAGTATTACTATAAATACACAAAGTTTAAAATAAAATAAAATCTTTTAATTTATGCTGATTAGATACTTGCTTTTCCTTTCATTCCCTTCGAGACCGTCTTCTGCCACCAATAGCCTCCCACCGGCCAGTTCGCTCCCACAGAGAGGGTCTCCTCAGGGTGCCATTGGCCAAGTTATGTTGGCTGGCGACACCCAGGGGGAGGGCCTTCTCTGTGGGAGCCCCAGCCCTGTGGAATGAACTGCCCCCGGAAATATGTAAGATCTCCGACCTCTGGGTGTTTCGCTGTGCACTGAAGACTCTGTTGTTCCGCCAGGCTGGGCTATCAACATAATAATTTTAAATTGGGGTATTTTAAATTTGTGGGGTTTTAAATTGAGCCAAATTTATTTAATTATTTTAAATTTTTAATTGATGTTTTGTCTTGTGTTTTTAAATAGGCAGTACACCGCCCTGAGTCCTTCAGGAGAAGGGCGGTATAGAACTAAAATAATAATAATAATAATAATAATAATAATAATAATAATAATAATAATAATAATAATATTATTATTATTATTATTATTATTATTATTATTATTATTCCCAACTACTTGTCATTATTGATTAGAATAAAGTCTTTTGTCTTTTGTGCTCACAACTTTTCTGAGCTCATCAAGGGCTACTTCCAAAAAGAAAAGAAAAACAAAATCCATCTCATTCCCTTACAGACTCCTGCTTATGAGTATCTTTATTTGGCATAGATATAATTTGATTTTAATAAACCTTGTTTGTTTTGTATTGTACAATTTATTGTACAATAAATACAATTTATTGAATATGTAAAACACTAGATAGTCCATAAAAAGTCTAAATTATTAGGGCAAAAACTAGCCACTGAGATTCATGAAAATATAATTAGTATTGCTTGAGTTACTGTATATACTTTTGAAAGTAGGATTACAAGTCTCTCTCAGTCTCTCTCTCTGTCTCTCTCTCTCTCTTTCTTTCTGTGTCTCTCTCTCTCTTTGTCTCTCTCTCTATCTATCTATATCAATTTTTTTCTTTTTCTGCAATGAATAGAAATGTAAAGAAAAAGTAGAATAAAAGACTTGGCATTCTGAATGATTTGTAGGGTTGCTAAGATAGATAGATAGATAGATAGATAGATAGATAGATAGATAGATAGATAGATAGATAGATAGACAGACAGACAGACAGACAGACAGACAGATAGACAGATAGAGACACAGAGAAACACACAGACAACAGAGAGACAGAGAGACAGAGAGACAGAGACAGAGAGTCAGAGAGAAAGATGAAGAAACCAAGACAGACAGACAGAAAAAGACACAGAGAGACACAGAGAGACAGAGAGAGAGGAGAAAGAAGGAAAGAGAGGAGAAAGAAAGAAAAGAAGAGAAAGGGAAAGGAGAGAGGAAGAGAGAAGAGAGGAGGGAGGGGAGAGGGGGAGGGGGGAAGGGGAGGGAGGGAAGAGAGAGAGAGAAATCTGGAAGTTTGCAGTCCTTTGATCCCACCTTTTTTTCTCTCTCTCTCTCTGCAACGAATAGAAACATGAAGAAAAAGTAGAATAAAAAAGCTGGCATTCTGAACAATTTGTAGGGTTGCTACAGCGAGTACTTGATCGTTACATAAGAGCCGATAAGAACATTTTCAACATGTACTGTGAAATGAAGTCTACCTTGTTACAGTATTAGCAATATAGCTATCAGGTTTCAGCAGACAACTGCAGGGGTGGAGGAAACTACATCAAAGATATTAAGCTTCCTCTTTAATATCCTTTGATTGGTGAAGGTGTCAGCTTTCTCCACCAGAGAGATGGAGAAAGTGGGGAGAAAAAAAGAGTTTCGGTCTATCTTGCCGTTTCTTCACTTGGCTAATGACATATAATTTGTGGGGACCATCCTGTCCATCTGTCTCTGCCTTTTCCAAGGGCTCATAACTATTGCTTCATTGTTAGAGAATATCTGACTACATTATATCGTTTCATGCAAATAGATTTTTCAATAATCCCGTTTGCTAACATTTGCTAAATCTTTACGGCTTGTATTATGAGGACTGCTGATAATTGCAAACATTCTGTTTAGAGATAATTACTGATTTCTATTTTCTGAAGCATTGTAATGGACTTAGTTACTAAGAATCAGTTAAAGAAATATTGAAAAACTTTAATTGCTGTGATGTGTTAATTCCCGGTTTATTCATTTGAACTCTATTTTTAATCCCTTTTTATTTTCCCGTTTTGTTTTCCTATTCTCTCTTGAATCTTTCTCTGTGTGCATGTGTATGCACACACAAAAGCTGATGTGCACACTTGTGCGCAAATATACACACAGACACAATCAATATTTTTTTTTCCAATTATGATTTGGGCATGTTTTGTGGTCCTTACAGTATAGAACTAAATTGAAGGTCGGCTATTTTCAGGTAGAAAAAAAAAAGAGTTGGAATAAGAGGGTGAGCCCTCTATGGGGCTATATGATCTTAACTCTCTTAAAACCAGGAGTGGGCTCTACTTACCTTTACTACCGGTTCGCAATGGGATCGCACATGTGCGTGAGATTTGCTTGCTCACACACCTTACTTCTGCGCATGCACAGAAGCTTCTGTGCATGCGCAGATCGCCGATCATGACATCTGGGGCAGTGGGCGGGGCCTTCCGTCAGTTTTACTACCGGTTCTTGCAAACCGTCCACCACTGGTTCAGGAGATCCTCTAACCAGGGATCACTGGGGTTCAGTGAACCCCCAAATGCCACCCCAACTGACCATGCCCACCCTGCCCCTCCCCTCCCAGGAGTTTCCACGCAACCCATTCATCATTCCAGGTAAGCGCAGGGGCCGCATGGAGGGTCTGGGAGGGCAAAAAATGGGCCTACTGGAGATTCCAGAAGTCCAGAAATGGGCCTGTTTTTGGTCTCCAGAGGGCCTCTGGACCCCGGGAGAAGCAATTTTTGCCCTCCCGGAAGCTTGAGGAAAGCCTCCAGAACCTGGGGAGGATGAAAAATGCTCCCCCCACCGTGTTACTGGCGGCCAACTAGGCCACACCCACCATGGCCACGCCCACCCAGCAACCCAGCAGTGAACCCCTTGCTAAAGGATCTGAAGCCTACCCCTGCTTAAAACCATGTTATTGAGTGCTGGGGAAATCAGGAGATTCAGGCAGTTCAAAAGAGTGTAAAAATTTATTGTAAGCTTAAGTTCTCTACAAGAATCTGACCAACTAATGGTAGACTTAGTTGGACTTAGATCTCTTGCGGGCTGTGCAGGGACTCATGACGTGTTTGATTCCTCCCTTGGGTTCAGCCTGGCCATCCTGCTTGAGCAAGATCTCCTGCTTCAGCAAGGGGTTGGACTAAAAGACCTCCAAGGTCCCTTCCAACTCTATTCTCTATTCCGATTCTGATATTCTGATCTCCTACACATGTAGGAGGAAAAATGTATTTAAAGCACTCCAGGAAAACAGCAAAACGGAACACCATCTCACAGAGATGAAAATAGAATGTTATATGTCATCATTTATAATTTGAAAGATTATTTAAAAAAAAAAATCATCAAAGGTCTGACCCTGTCATTGGAATATTGGAACAGGGTCCTGAAATTTATTTCGAAACAAATAAAATACAAATAGAAGCAAACCTTTTTGTGATTTTTTTTTTCCTTTTTAGGAAAGAGCCATTTTGTTTTCTTACCCCGGACGACAGTGGTGAAATCCAATTTTTTTTACTACCGGTTTTGTGGGCGTGGCTTGGTGGGCATGGTGTGGTTTGGTGGGTGTGGCAGGGGAAGGATACTGCAAAATCTCCATTCCCACCCCACTCTTGGGCCAGCCAGAGGTGGTATTTGCCAGTTCTCTGAACTGCTCAAAATTTCTGCTACCGGTTCTCCAGAACCTGCTGGATTTCACCCCTGCCTGAGGGTACAAAAGATCAGACTGTCTTGTGTTTGTTTGTTTGTTTGTTTGTTTGTTTGTTTGTTTGTTTGTTTATTTATTTATTTATTTATTTATTATTTTTCATATTTCTATGCCGCCCAACTCTCCGAGGACTCTGGGCGGCTTACAACAAAGACAGTATGAACAATATACAATAAAAGATGTTAAAAACCCATACACCCTGTTCATGGCCGGATCTCACAAGATCGCAGTGGTGAGATCAACTGCCCCAAGTCTGCCGGAAAAGCCAGGTTTTCACCATTTTCCAGAAGGCCAGCAAGGTGGGAGCAGTCCTAGCCTCAGGAGGTAGCTGATTCCAGAGAGCCAGGGCAGCCACAGAGAAGGCCCTCCCCCGCGTACCTACCAGGTGACATTATTTAGCTGACGGGACCTGGAGGAGGCCAACTCTGTGGGATCTTACCGGTCATTGGGAGCTATAGAAGATGCATAGAAGATAGCCTGGCCATATAGGGCTTTAAAGGTAATAACCAACACCTTGAATTGTGACTGGAGAACAACAGGAAGCCAGTGCACCTCACGGAGGATTGGTGTAATGTGGGAGTACCTAGGTGCACCCACGACCGCTCAAGCGTGTTTATTCCTCTTCAACGTGATTCAAGATCAGCTTGCTTTGGAGGTTTGCAAATGAAAATTTCAAAGCAGGTTTTTGACTTTTTATTTTTTTAGTTGGAAGGTACTAGGGGAAATGTGATCTGGCAAGTTCTGACAAGAAGTTGGATTTTAACTCTTTTGATTCCTCTGAGTTGTTTGCTCAAAAAAATGCTGTGGGACAATGCAAACACATGTATGACATCAACACTGCCACTTCCTTATACTTCAGCCACACACTGTCATCGTAGTGGCCAAAATTGTGGAAACCTTTTGGAAAAAGTATATTTTTGAGATTCGATGGCTAATAACACCACTTTTTTTGGAGTTTCGAGCTAATCATATTCCACTGCTGGAATGGCCTGAGAATAGCCCAGACCTTCACCCAATTGAAAATCTACAGAGCCAACTAGAAACTTGTTAGTCAGAAGCGACCCAGCAATAAAACCCAGTTAATAGAAGCAATCATTCAATCTTGGTTCCACATTATAATAGCTGCAGAACTAAAAGACTTGGTTCACTCCATGGGAAGACGTTGTAAGGCCATAATTCATGCTAAAGGTTACTCAACTAAGTATTAACTGACATGGTGATAATTTTCATATATCTCATTTTTTTCTACGATGATAATTTTTGTATATCTCATTTTTTCTGTGGTGATAATTTTTTTATGTCTCGTTTTTTCTAAGTGTTTCACTTTTCTTCTTTATATTGTAACTGCTATTCGAACAGCAAATCCTTCATAAAAGTGATTGCATTATATTCTTGATTAAATTATTTTTCCAAGATATATAAAAATATATAATTTTATGATACTACTCCAAAAAAAAAGTGGTGTTATTGGCTAGTTTTAGAAAATACACTTTTCCCAAAAGGTTTCCACAACTTTGGCCACTGCTGTATGTGAAGATGGCATCCGGGGGTTTGCTGGAGATGGTAAGGGCCGCTGCTGTATCCTGTTCTCACTCTGGTCTGTTCTCCTAGCGGGAATGGAGAATCATTCTGATTGGCTGCCCTTTCTGACAGCCCAGTATAAAAGAGCTGTCAGACGGACTGAAACCTCTCTGTTTTTGTGAGCCGAGCAGCCATGTGTTAGCAAACACTGTTAGCGTTAATAAACAGTTGAGTTTACATTTCGGTGTCACCTCAGTCTGTCTGTTCTGGGTACAATTGGCGATGAGGATGGGATTCGTCCCACACTGAGGTGTTTGACGCAAGCTAGTCTCTGAAGCTAAGAGCTATCACTAGACTGAGCTGAAGTCATAGACAACGAGAGTTCGTGCTAGAGAAAAATCCACAGACGCTGCCATCTGAGGCGCCTCAGCCCAAAAAGAATGGCTGCGTTACACTCTTTTGCTGCATTCAGCCCAGCTACCGAGACGTGGGACACAGCAACTGCAGTCATGATGCTCCTTTCCAAAGAGACTCTGCAATTTTCACTCTATCATAAACCCTTGATGTACATGCTTGAATGGCAATGTGTGACCCCAAAGAAACCATCACCACCAGATGGATTTTATTTTTTTTTTATTTGATTTATATGCCGCCCTTCTCCGGAGACTCAGGGCGGCTTACAATGCGTTAAGCAATAACTGGCTGACAAATCGTATTCAACGAATGTTCCTTAATGGATCTGTGCCTACATGGAGAGAAGTAAGCAGTAGGGTACCACAAAGTTCTGTCTTAGGCCCAGTACTCTTCAATATCTTCATACACGATTTAACTGAGGGAATAGAAGGGGAACTTATCAAATTTGCAGATGATATTAAGCTAGCAGGAATAGCTAACACCCTAGAACTGTGATGGCAAACCTATGGCATGTGTGCCAGAGGTGGCACGCAGCGCCATCTCTGTGGGCATGCAAGCCATTGCCCCAGTTCAGCTCCTCTGCGCATGTGCACACACTTCAGGGCTCTGCCACGCACATGCGGGGGTGAGGCGTGTGCAGGGGGAGGAAGGGCATGCACAAGGGTGGGCAGTGTGCAAGGGGCCCAAGTGTGCATGTGCAGGGGGAAGGGTGCATGTGCGGGGGCATGCATGCATTGCATTTTGAGGGTTTGGCCACATGCACACATGCGCTTTGGGCACTCGGTCCAGAAAAGGTTAGCCATCACTGCCCTAGAAGATAGGCTTAAGATCGAGATGGATCTTGACAGATTTAAACACTGGGCCCTATCTAAAAAAATGAAATTCAATGTAGAGAAAAGTAAAGTCTTACACTTAGGCAAGAAAAACCAAAAGTACACATACAGACTGGGTGAAACCAGGCTTAATAGTGAGAGGGATCTTGGAGGGAATCTTAGTGGACAACCAGCTAAATATGACCCAGCAGTTGCTGTGGCAGTCAAAAAAGCCAATGGAATCCTTAGCTGCATTAACAAAGGGGTACAATCAAGATCAAGTGAGGTACTAATACCGCTCTATAAAGCCTTAGGTCTTTATAGGGTTTCTTGCTTAGGCGGGGGGGGGGGGGTTGGACTAGATGACCTCCAAGGTCCCTTCCAACTCCGTTAATCTGAAACTTTCAAAGTGTCCTGCTCGTTGGGAAAAAAACCGAACCCACCCCTTCCGAATTTGTGAAAGTGGGAAGAGAGGAGAGAATTCTGGTAGACAAAAGATCTCACACCTCCTCTGCAGCACACTCCTCCCTGGGAATAAAAATTACATATTCCTGGCTGAATTTCCAAGAACACCTGGCACACATAAAACCTTAGAGCTACCAAGACTGGTTTATGTGCAGGCGAAGCAGATCTGCAGTCCTGGGTTTGTTACAAGGTCACCGAGGGCTGTTCTTCAATCTGCCTAATGAGCTAGTCACCTTTTCAGAATTCAGATGGGCGATTGCTGACAAAGGTCTCCTGGATCATGCTTTGTCACAATTGCTATTCTCACCTGACTTGAAATATTCCAGCCATCTGTGCTCATTTCTTTCTCCTGTGCTCTCCTCAATTTACAGCTTTGTGTGTGAGTGTGTGTGTGTGCTTATGAATTTTCTCACTGCTTAGAACTTCGACTAGCAGGATGTACGGTGCCCAACTGCATCTCTCGCTCTTTAATATTAATAATAAGAAAAAAATTACAACACAGCTGAAGTGTATTCTAAATATCTTGCGCTGAAAGAATGCTTCGATAGGACCCCCGAAACATTTTGAAGGAAAGCTGCAGCTTCGTTCTTTGTCTGCCGGCAAGAAAGAACATAACTGAATATTTTCAGATACTTAAAACTTGGAGGAGGCAAAACTCGAGTATTGCACAGCAGCTAACAGTAACAGAGTTGGAAGGGACCTTGGAGGTCATCTAGTCCAAACCACTGAGCCACCCAAGTGTAGACATTAGGGATCATTAAAGTAAAGATCCCTGCTGATTTCTGTAGGAAAAAAGAGGATACAATTTTTCCAAACATAGTTGGACGTTTGCATTTTGGCCCGTGTCTCCCAGGGACTAAAGCAGGAGTGAAATGTTAACGGTTCACTCCGGTTCGAGTGAACCGGTAGTGTTAAAATCTACCGGTTTGGGCGAACCAGTAATAATAATAAAAAAAAGCTATCGTTTCAGTTGAACCGGTATTTCCGATGATCAGCTGTGCAGTGAGATTTAGCTTTGCTAGAAAGCAGGATTTCCTGCTTTCTAGCAAAGCTAAATCGCGTGCCACAGCTGATGCCCCCACTCACTGTTCTACTTACCTTCCCAAGCCTCCTTTTGGCATGTACTGAATGCGCAGCCCGCACCAAAAGGAGGCTAGGGAAGGTAAGTAGGACAGCGGGGGGGGGGGGGGAGAGAATCTTATTTATTTTATTTATTTATTAGTCATATTTCTATGCCGCCCACTCTCCGAGGACTCTGGGCGGTTTACACCAAAGACAGTATACTAAATAGCATATTGCCCCCAACAATCTGGGTCCTCATTTTACCCACCTAGGAAGGATGGAAGGCTGAGTCAACCTTGAGCCGGTGAGATTTGATCCACTGATCTGCTGAACTAGCAGTCAGCTAAAGTAGCTGCAGTACTGCACTCTAACCACTGCGCCACCTCGGCTCATTTTAATCAGCTGTAGTGCACAATTTAGCTTGCCAGCAAAGCTAAATCGTGCGCCACAGCTGATCCCCCCCTTGCTTCTACTTATCTTCCCAAACTTCCTTTTGGTGCGCAATGTGCATGCACACTCAGCGCATGTTTGGCAGGCAATGCACATGTGCAGCCAGCAAACCGGTAGCAAACTGGTTCAGATTTCATCACTGGACTAAAGTATACCGTAATAATTTCACGCAGAGGAGAAGTCGGTGTTTACAAGGTGCATCATTTTGTGTTTCAGAATACAATAAGCTCATTTCCCTAAAAATCGAAGTAAATGTCTTTAATTTCGTGAACCTCCATACAGTGTAGGATGCGATGGCTTTGAAAATGACAGCTCTAATGCAATGATGCTTTCTTATCATGTACATCAGTCTCTACTTGCCAAATGCTAGTTTGTGAACTCAAAACGTGAACGCAAAGCATGCTTTTAAGTAATCTAATTTTCAGAAGCAAAGAAATGCGATCATTGTAGACTTTCCTAGCATTGATGAATTTTCTACACAGATTGAAGCTGTCACAGCTTTTTTTCCTGACAGATTATTTCAAATCAGTTGTCCACAAAATGATGGCCTGGAAACCAATGTAGCTAATTTGCCTTCTTGTAACAGAACGAGGGCTCAAGGGAAAACAGCAAAGTTCATTTTAGAGTGATTCTCTCACTAAATAAGATGTTTCCTGCTGAGCTCAGGAACTTCTAGGTCAGGCTTGCTACTTAAAATAACATGGTTCTTAATTTCACTTCTGGTGGTTTGGGACTTTGGAGTGAAAAGAAGTACCACACACACCTCTACAGTACCACACACACACATAGGACTAGGGGTGACATGATAGCAGTGTTCCAATATCTCAGGGGTTGCCACAAAGAAGAGGGAGTCATTATATTCTCCAAAGCACCTGAATGTAGGACAAGAAGCAATGGATGGAAACGAATCAAGGAGAGAAGCAACCTAGAACTAAAGAGAAACTTCCTGACAGTTAGAACAATTACTCAGTGGAACAGCTTGCCTCCAGAAGTTGTGATTGGACAACCATTTGTCTGAAATGAGAGCCATTATGGCGAACCTATGGCATGCGTGCCTGTGGTGGCACGCAGAGTCATCTTTCTGGGCACGTGAGCTGTCGCCCAACTCATCTGCAGCTGTGCATGCATACTTGCCCCAGCTGGTGTTTGGGTGTCCAGTGCGCATGTGTACAATTCCAGAGACCCAGCTGGTCTTCGGAACTCTCCTGTGCATGCACATGCATTTGCGCATGTATGCGTACCTGCATGCAGCATGCCCTTGTGCAGATGGCTTTTGCACGCATGCATTGTGCACACAAAAGCCATGCACATGTGCAGAAGGTGCAATTGCATGTGCAGTGCATGGGAGCCACGCAAAAGGCACATGCATGCACAGATGGTGCAGTTGTGTGCGCAGTGCACTGGGGGAGCCAAGCGTAAATGAGGCACGTACTTGTTTGGCACTCAGTGAGAAAAAGGTTAGCCACCACTGGTATAGAGTTTCCTGCCTAAGCAGGGGGTTGGATTTGAAGACCTCCAAGGTCTAGTCCTATTCTGTTCTGTTCTGTTCTGTTCTGTTCTGTTCTGTTCTATTCTATTCTATTCTCTCCTTAAAAAAAAATTTCCCACTGAAGGAAAATGTGCAGGTCAGTCCTAGGGAGGCTTATTACTTCCCTACAAGCTTTCTTGTGGGAAGTCTATATAGACTTGCAGTCCTAGACAGTAAAATCTGCATATGTGCCACTTACTAGTTCAGTGTTTCTCAGCTGCAATATGAGAAGAGACAGAATGTGTGAAACCCAGTTGGTTTACAAATAAAATATCTCACATCTGGAGGGAGACAGAGCTCATATGCTTTATTTGCAGAACTCCTATATTGAATCCTTGACCATCTCCAGGTATAGCAAGTGTCAAGAGTTTGAATATTCATAGATTGGAATAGGTCAGCCAATGGGGGCTGTTTGGATAACTGAAACATAGTATTTGTTGTATGGGGCCATAAAAGACAGTTTGGAGCCTGGGCGTGTCTTAACTGTTCTGTATATAAGCTTGGGGGGACTGGCTTCTCTCCTCCATTTTGCCTTCTCCATTTTGTGCCTCCGTTTTGTGATGTGTTTGTACTTGCTATTTCTCTTCTCTACAATGTGGAGAAACCTATAAGGGTGTTGTATATAAAGACATTTCCTTATGTAGTTGAATCCTGCAGAATTATTTAATTGTGTGTCTGATTGTGTGCTGCAACAAACTCTGACAGAAAGTGGTTGCTATTTATGACATCTAATGTAAAGTTAGCTGAGACATTAGGGAATTTCTCTTTAGATGGAAAATGCTGGCTGGTTGATTTAGATTGGGGATTCCAAGGAAGATTGAGACTGTTGTGTGATGGGATTCTCAGGTAGCGGCATCAAGTTTTGTGAAGGCTTGAGACCATTTTAATAACCGTCATTCCACACGTAACAGCAACAAGGATTTGTTCTCACAGCCATCTCTTTCTGAATGGTCCAGGGAAAGACAGAATATTCTCAACCCTAAGCTACAGTATATCGCAGAAGTGAGTACACCCCCTCACATTTTGTAAATATTTAAGTATATCTTTTCATGTGACAACACTGAACAAATGACACTTGGGTCCAATCAGTGGTGGGATTCAGCCGGTTCTGTCCAGTTTGAGCGAACTGGTAGTGGTGACTGCGGGAGACTCCGCCCACCCACCCGGACGTAATGCGCGAGCAAAGAGCATGTGCGGAAGGCCATACACATGCGCAGAGGAGGCGCGTGCACTCATATTTGCAAACCGGTAGGGAAGGTAAGTGAATCCTACCTCTGGCTACAATGGAAAGTAGTGAGTATACAGTTTGTATAAGAGTGTAAATGTGCTGTTCCCTCAAAATAACGCAACACACAGCCAGTAATGTCTAAACTGCTGGCAACAAAAATGAGTTTACTACTTTACATTGTAGCCAAGTGTCATTTCTTCAGTGTTGTCACTTGAAAAGATATACTTAAATATTTGCAAAATGTGAGGGGGAGTACTCACTCCTGTGATATATTGTAAAATCAAGGAAGAGATCCATCATCAACCTTCCATGAGAAAAGAGAAGGAAGCAGAATTGAGATTTGCTGAGTATGATGTGTAAACATTGGCGGTATTCGTGGAATTTGCTCGTCTCAGTAGGGCAGCTGAAGACGACCTCCAATTTCGTTTTGAGTAGTGAAAATAAAGCAGATCCATCAGTTTCCTAGAGACAGAGATGTTTCTTTCAACACAGTTCTGATAAAGGCAAAAGAAATAGATGGAATGTCACCGACGCGGCTGTTCCCATCAGGAGGATCTACAGGTACAATTCCGAGACACTGAAATTCATAACTTTTTATTAATGTACCTCTTACAATACCATTTTCTGCCACATGTTAAGAATGTTTGTGCTTCGGGAAATTAAAAAAAAAAGATAGAGAAACGAAATTCCATCTTAATGCTGGAAATTTATGGGTACACAATTAAAATGAGAGGGGTCCAAAGGTATCAAGATAATTACATTTTTCTAATCTTACTAAACAAGATAAATTACCTGTAGGCCCTCTTATAAAAGATGAAATCTTCATAATAAGTGAATTAATCAAGCAGCAGCTTGCTACTGCACAGGCATTTATAAAGGGAATGATTCAAAGAGTTATTTTATGGGGAAATTAATGGAAACCGGCTTTTCATTCTTCTGCACCAATTGAAAACCTCAGCAGCCAGCTGCCCACTTGTCAAGAAAACAGAAAGAAGCTGGAAACAAAGATAAATAAAAACACCTTTTCCCTGGCACTTTTGAAGAGAAAAAACAGCTCTCATTTACAGCCGCCATCTGTTTGTTATTTAATATGGGTGAATTACATGCTGTAATGAGTTTGTTTCTGCATCACTCACTGCAATGGAACACAAGTTCACTCTCTTAATGTGTAGCAGTTTTTAAAAGCTAATCATTTAATTGGACACAATAGTCAATGACAAATGGAGATGTAAAAACTCAGCCAGCTGTAGACTGAATATGTAATCATTGTGAAATCATATTATTTTACACGCATGAAAAGTCCTTAATAGTAGCTGATGTTGGCCGCAGAAACGGAGAGAACTGTAAGCAGGATCAAAAGCATCGGCTTGGAAAAAAGGAAGAAGAAAAGGGAGAGCTAAAGCTTGGCCTTTACTATCATGGAGGGATATCTGGACTCTCTAAATGAAGGCACCTTTAGCAATCTGTCAACCCTGGAGCTGGCCTGGCTGGACTTTTAATTAAGTGAAAATCGACATAACTTTTAGAGCCGGTTTTCTCCAGGTTCGTGCCAATATGATATATCGCAATAAATTGTTCTGTGAGGAAAATCCCTGCCTCAGGGTTCTCCTTGTTGTGGATGTATTACTTGGAGCCCTGACATTATCTCTGTGCCAACCCTGAAGCTGACCTGAGTGAGGCCATTTTGTGAGTTCCGGTGTTGCCACACTGTAGCTAAGGGATAGAGAGGGGCGGAATAGAGATGGATGGGGTTTTGTAGCCAAAACAAAATACTTTCTCCTGGGAACCAAGGACATTCCCACAGGTGGTCAGAGAGAGGAGGAGTGAAGTTATCAGTCAACTGGATGACACGATGATTGGGCCATGTGACTGATTGTTTCAAAAGGGGGAAGAACTTGTACTTTTCATTAGGTGAAAATCACGGGAATATTCAGAGTCGGTTTTCACCAGCCTGTGCAATATATCCAATAAACCAGTTCTTTGAGGAATGTACCTGCCTCGGAGTTCTATTTATTATTACTTGGAAGCCTGACACTCTGAGATCTTTCTGATACCTCCCTCCATTTCTCCTTATGCTTGTTTTAACATTCATGGTTCAACACAGACATCGTACAGGTTTGCAAAGATGGAAATTATCGGATCTGTCTGGATAGAAAGTCTTGTAATTTTCACCAATTTTTTGATTCCATTCAGGATGCTGCATCCAGAGAAGAAGATCTCCATTCTCAAAGAGCAAACTACTCAAAGCCAAAGAGCTTGACTTCTCTGTATCACATGTCTGATTTGTTTAGAGGAAGAGGAAGAAAGAGGTATAGGCCATCAGAAATAAGTGCTTTAGGACAGAAGTTGAAATGATGGGAAAGACTCCAGATGTTCTAGAAGGGTTTCATATCAGGTGTAGTTCTCCATTTTTAACTCGTCAAATCCAGTGAAATTCACTGCATTCTCTTTCTTCCCATTACCATCTAATTATGTGAAGCAGATGGAAGGAATGTCAACGTGTCTTGATGCTATGGAGGACAGATAGGGCACCTATACAATTATGCAGTGTAGAGTTCCCATTCAGGAGGCTAGCTTGTCAGTCAGCTAGCTGAACAGACATGTCCATTCTATTCTTACACTCCCATTTTCTCCTCCTTCCCCCCAAAAGATATTTGATCAAGAACATCGAACAAGATCATTTCTCACCGAACCCATATTTATTCCAAGGGTTCCTTCTGCCCTAAATGTGTTATTGCCGCTATAGACCAGTTATCAGAAAGCTTGTCCCAAAATGGTTGACTTTTCTTGAGCAATTGTCCATACTCCTGAGGTGGGTAGATATTGGTTGGGCATGGCATCATAGCACATAGCACAATTTTGAAGAACTTCTCCTTGATGTTCTCCTAAATAAAATCATAGTCATGTATGCCTTTCATTTTCAATCTGATTTTAGACTATAATTTCCTATGTACATATTTGAACTGGATTTACATAATGTTGGCATGTGTTGCCCCTACCTATCTCAGCTTACGAATCCACAAAATCATTTCTTTTCAGAAAGTCCATCTGAAAACCCAAGAGTCCACTAAAAACTATTGCTGTTCTTACTCAAGTTGGGGAAAATAATAATTCTTCCTGCATCCTTGGCATTCATGTCATAGCCCTACTTGTCTTTGTCAAGGTCACTCCCATCTTCTAAAAAAAATACAAACTTCACATAGTGCCATTGCCCAGCCTTTTCCTGCAATAGAGTATTCCATAGTATGAAATGCTATTGTGATGTTTAGCTAGAAAAGATGTTTTCTTATCATTAACTGGTCTTCTCCTCTATCTTCTTCCTCTTTGCTTTGATGTCTTCTGAGACATCACTGTGGGACATGTGGCTCAGTGGCTAAGAAACGGAGCTTGTCGATCAAACATTTGGCAGTTCAGCAGTTCGAATCCCTAGTGCCCCATAATGGGGTGAGCTCCCATTACTTGTCCCAGCTTCTGCCAAACTAGCAGTTTGAAAGCTATAAAATGCTTTGTGTAAAAAATGCAAGTAGAAAAATAAGGACCTCCTTTGGTGGGAAGGTAACAGCGTTTCATGTGCCTATGGTGCCTATAGTGTTTAGTCATGCCGGCCACATGACCATGGAGAGGTCTTCGGACAGCGCTGGCTCTTCGGCTTTGAAACGGAGATGAGCACCGCCCCCTAGAGTCGGGAATGACTAGCACATATGTGCGAGGGGAACCTTTACCTTTAAGACTCTATGTCTTAACTTATCAAGACAAAGAGAAAGAACAGCATTTTCCTCACATTGGCACCCATATTTTTGCTGCGATGAGTATAATTGAACCAAGCATACTTATTTATTTAATTATTTTATTATTCAATCTCACATATGTGATTCAGGGCAGTTCATAACAGTTGATTCTGCTCATTCCAATAAGTTTATTTCTAAATTTATTACTGGTTATTCATTCTGAAATGGAGGTTCTCCATTTCTGGGAATTTCGAAGAAGCAGTGGAGAAGCACCTCTGAACATTGCAGAAGGTTGGGTTAGATCAGGGGTCGGCAACCTTAAACACTCAAAAAGGTCCTAACCAGAAGCCCCTGTTCAATTCTGGAGCCAACCGGAAGTCTGTTTCCCCCATCATAGTCTCCTCCTAGCGCGGTGTCCTTTTTCCCCTGCAGACTGGAGGTCCACTTCCTCCACCATAGAGTCTCCTCCTAGCGCGGCATCCTTTTTTGTCTCCCTGTCCTAACTAAAAGCCCTATCAATTGTGGAGCTAACCAGCAACAGGGAGCCTCAGCAGAGGTATGAAAGAGCCACATGCGGCTCCAGAGCCACAGGTTGCTGACCCCTGGGCTAGATGAACCTTGTCATCCTTTCTAACATCACCATTCTACAGGAAGATGCTCTGAACTGGTCATTGCTGGATCCTATTTGTCTCCTTTATTTAAAGACTGTGGGTTGCATTTTACCCACAGTCAGTTATACTTAATTCCTATTACAACTACTGTAGCGGACAATGTATTGACGAGAGAAACGTATGGCTTCTTATCTAGATCCAGAAATATGCATAGTGACTGAATACAGTTCCTTAAATTAACTTTTCAGGCCATCAGCTCCCGTTCATTGTCTATTGTTCCATTATGTTTGTCTATCTGGCATGCTATAAACAGCATTGCCTTCAGCCACTCTTCAACCCCCATTGAATTTCTTCCGATTCGATCTCTTATAATTTGCTAATGAATTCAGGCTATTTTAGCCTCTGAAGAAATGAGAGAAAAGCCCCTTACATTGATTAAGTGTTATGGAAACAGCTAACATATTGGAATGATTTGGTATTCCATAGAATTAAAAAAAAAAACACATCCAAGAGTTTACCCATAAAAAGATGTACCCAGAGTTATTTATACTGGGGAAAATGCAACTGAGAAAGGATTTATAAGAGCAAAGAGAGCAGCTTCAACAAGCCAGACTGCCATCCAGGAAAGAAGATAAAGAAAAATACGCTGTAAATTAAGAAAACATTCCAAACATACTTCAGAAGTACAATCTGTAAGAAACAAATTGCTCTGTGTTTTTCCTACAGTTGATTAACTGCTAAGTAAACTGAGTAAATCATACAAGGTTCACCTCCAGAATAGCTAGAAATTAACCAGCAGACAGAAAGACTAAAAAATGATAGGGGTGCAGCAGAAAACGAACATAAAATGCAAAATCCACTAAACAAGACACGATAAATGCACAGTTAAAATTCAACACAAACCTGGCTTTATAAAAGTGAAGACAATTCATGTGCTCGGATAAAGATGATGAACTAATCAGTTGCTGTTACACATTTGCACCTTAATGAGCAATGCTGATGAATGGGAAAATTCATGTGAAGAAGACTTTATTTATTTAGATTGATATCACATCCTTGCACCTAAAGTAGCTCAGGAAAGTCTCCAGTGGTGTTTGTAAAAAAAAAAAATGAAATAACTTTAAAATAGGTATTGAAAACTAATAAAATAGAACCATTCAGGTTTCAGAAAACGCCTTCCTTCCTTCCTTCCTTCCTTCCTTCCTTCCTTCCTTCCTTCCTTCCTTCCTTCCTTCCTTCTTTCCTTCCTCCCTCCCTCCCTCTCCTCTCCTCCCCTCTCCCTCCTTCCCTTCCTTCCTCCCTCCCTCCCTCTCTTCTCCCTCCTTCCCTTCCTTCCTTCCTCCCTCCCTCCTTTCCTTCCTCCCTCCCTCTCTTCTCCTGTCCTCTCCTGTCCTCTCCTGTCCTCTCCTCTCCTCTCCTCTCCTCTCCCCTCCCTCCCTCCCTTCTTTCCTTCCTTCCTTCCTTCTCTGACAAACTCATGCAGGCACTTATATACAAAGAGAAAGAATAAGCTATTTCAAGCAACACCAGAAAAATGAACAACAGTGAAATAAATAATAGAACACCTGAGAAAACTATAAAATAGGATTGTCTGTTTTTCCTTGGTTAACGGGATTAGAATTAATTACATTAATTATATTAAGCCTGTTTTAGGGCTTCCAGCATCATTTTTCTTGTGTTTCTTTCCTCAAAATGACAGACAACCAGGCCAATAATTTACCACAATTGTGTCAGGAGAGGAAAACGAAGAAGAAATTTGAAGTCCACAAACCAATCTGGTGGCTCCAGGTTGTTCGATCATATTCTGGAGCTATTTCTTTTTTTTCAAACTTCTTATCTTCAGGGCCAAGAACCAATTCTTAAATAAAATAGGCACTGAAAGGCTTGATCTTGTTTCAAATAAAATACACCCATTACCAAAACCTGAAAATACAGTAGGCATTAAGCTGTTAATTGTTTTGTTCTGTAACAACCTGAAAAGATGGGACCAGATTATTTTTAACTTTCTAATTCATTGTCTGCATAAATAATGGACTCCTTTCCCTTTTGGACAGAAAATGAAGGAAATTTTTGCTGGGTGAGCAAATTTTCCCCCGTCTCCCTCCTTCCTGTTTAATAAAATCTTGCTGAAACTTGGTCCACAATGAAAGGCATTAATTAAAATCTATCCACATCTTAATATGGAGAGAGAGAGGGGAAAAAAATATGTCAAGAAAATAACATAAAAGTAGCCCAGGAGGCCTTTTGGGACTTGAGAAAGTTATAATCAGTAGAAGAAAAAAAACATATATAAATGCACTTCAGCCACATTTAACAGATAATCTCACTCTAAAAGGAGATTCAAAATGCTTATCTTGCGGAACACAATACAATACAGTAATGCAATACAGAATAGAGCTGGAAGGCACCTTGGAGATCTTCTAATCCAACCCAATTTGGTTGTGATGGTGATCTGGACTATGTGTCTGAATGGTAATCTATTTGGCGACTTCAAATTTCGATTAATAAATGCTCTGCCTTACATATCGGTAAACGTAATCAGAAGGTCAAGTATAAGGTCTGCCACCAATAGCCTCTCACCGCCCAGTACGCTCCCATAGAGAGGGGCTTCTCAGGGTGCCGTCAGCCAAACAATGTCGACTGGCGGCCCCCAGGGGGAGAGCCTTTTCTGTGAGGGCACCCACCATCTGGAACGAGCTCCCCCCAGAGATACAGAAGATTCCGGATCTGCGCACTTTCCGCCGTGCCCTCAAAACATTCCTGTTTCAGCAGGCCGGCCTGGCCTAACTTTCCCTTTATATTGCTTTTTGATTTTATTTTAAACTGGGATGTCTTGAATTATCTAGGACCAGAATGTTTAGTATATTTTAATTGGTTTTTTATTATTAACGTTTGTATTACATGTATTTTTATCGTTCGCTGTTCACCGCCCTGAGTCCCTTAGGAATAGGGCGGTATATAAATTTAATAAATAAATAAATAAATAAATAAATAAATAAATAAATAAATAAATAAATAAATAAATAAGCTAGGTGGCATTGATCTAGCAGATGGCCCTCACTTGGTTAAGGACTGGAAAATTCTGGAAACCTTTTGGGAAAAGTGTATTTTCTAAAACTAGCTAATAACACCACTTAGTTTTAGTAGTGCCATAAAATTATATATCAATAGAAACATAATTAAATCAAGAATGTAATGCAATCACTTTTATGAAGGATTTGCTATTAGAATAGCAGTTACAGTATAAAGAAGAGAAGTGAAACAAGTAGAAAAAATGAGATATACAAAAATTATCACCATGTCACACATCCAAATTTGACAAAACGAGGGGGAGCTGTCACCTATAAAGATATTTTGAATGAGAAAGAAAAATTAAGAGTGAGAAATACTTTAAAGGAAGAAGGAATCAAAGTGGGCGTATCTCCAAATTCAATCTAAATTTAGCAAAGACAAAAAGGAATGGGGCATAAAACAAGAATCATCAGACTTAGATAAATTTTCATTTATCAGGGAAGGCAAACTATATTGATATTTATTAGAACAAGATATGATTTTTTTTTATTTATATGCCGCCCTTCTCCGGAGACTCAGGGCGGCTTACAATGCATTAAGCAATAGCCTTCATACTTCTGTATATTTATACAAAGTCATCTTATTGCCCCCATAATCTGGGTCCTCATTTTACCTACTTTAGAAAGGATGGAAAGCTGAGTCAACCTTGAGCCTGGTGAGATTTGAACTTGCAGTAATTGCAGGCAGCAGATGTAAGTGGATGTTAATTAGTCTGCTGAGCTACCAGGAACAGGTGAAAGAAACTATGATAATTTGGTGTAAATGTTTTGGGCACAATATTGATTTGGACAATTGACAAAGTTTATGGGGAAAAAAATAAAAATTACACTAGCAACCTCCTATAAGGAAAACCTCTATAAGATGTTCTATAGGTGGCACCTCCGCCCCACAAAATTAGCACAAATGAATAAGGGGAAATCTTTGATATGCTGGAAGTGTGGAGAGACCGTTGGGAATTACTACCACATGTGGTGGGAATGCCCAAAGGCGCAAAAATATTGGAATTTAATAAAGAATTGGCTGGAAGAAATTTTGTCAACAAATATAGAAGTCAAACCAGAGTTTTTCTTATTGGGAATTATAGAAAGAAACTATAAGAAAGATACAAATTATCTATTACTGCATATACTCACAGTGGCATGGATAGCCTTAGCTCAAAAATGGAAAGAGAAAGATATTCCAACTGAAGAGGAAATATTACTGAAAATCTTTAACTGCGCAGAAATGGACAGACTCACTTCGGAACTCAAGGATAAAAGTGAAACTAAGTACTACAAAACCTGGGAGCAATTTTATGATTGGATAGATAATAAGAGGGTAGCCAAGACAAATGTACAGTGTTGGAATAAAAATATAGATGTTATTGTAGATAAATGTATGTTTAGAGATGAATAAATATATAGAAATAAGGGAAAAATTATTAATATTATATTATGTTTAAATAATGAACAAAGTTTAAGAACTATATGTTTATATGAGTACTAATATTATTGCAAAGTGACGGAAAATGTTTGGAACCAATGACGTCATATCTATGTTCAATGTTTTTTAATTTTGTACTATTAATAAAAAACTATTTTTTTAAAAAAAATAATTATCACCATGTTAGTTAATCCTTCGTTGGGTAACCTTTAGCATGAATGACGGCCTTACAACGTCTTCCCATGGAGTGAACCAAGTCTTTTAGTTCTGCAGCTGTTCTAATATGAAACCAAGATTGAATGATGGCTTCTATTAACTGGGTTTTATTACTGGGTCACTTCTGACTAACAAGTTTCTCTAGTCGGCTCCATAGATTTTCAATTGGGTTAAGGCAGGGGTGAAATGCTCCCAGTTCGGACCGGATCGCCCGATCTGGTAGCGATGGCGGCGGGTGGTTCGGAGAATCGGTAGCAAAAATCCCTGCACACCCCCCCACCATGCCCAGATGAGCCGTAGGATCATCAGAGGCTTTTTTTTTTTTACTTTTAAAAGCATTTTTCCTACAACCTCTTCCGATGAAAAAATGCTTTTAAAAGTAAAAAAAAAAAAGCCTCTGATGATCGCGCGGCTCAGCTGGGATAGTCAGAGGCTTTTCAAAGCATTTTTTTCTGCAACCTCTTGGCTGAAGAAGTGGTAAAAAAAATACTTTGAAAAGTCTCTGACGATCCCAGCTGAGTTGCCTGATTGGCAGAGAGATATTTTTTAAAATGCCTCTCTGACGATCCCAGCTGAGTTTCCTGATTGGCAGAGGCTTTTCAAAGCATTAGAAAAAATGCTTTGAAAAGTTAAAAAAAAACTTTCCTTGAGCCTCCGGGAGGGTGAAAACAGCCTCCCCAGGCTCCAGAGGCCCACTGGAGGCCGGAAACAGGCCCGTTTCAGGCCTTACCGATCTTCTGGTAGTCCCATTTTTCACCCTCCGTGAGCCTCCGTGCACACCCTGCACTTACCTGCATCAAAAACAGGCCGCAAGGGGACTCCTGGGAGAGGCGGGGCGAGGTGGGCAGGATCAACCAGGAGTGTAATTTGGGGGTTCTCTGAACTGCACAGAATCTTAGCTAGAGGTTCTCCCAAACCCCTGTGAACCCCCAGCAGCCCACCCCTGACTATGTCTGAAGGCAAGCTATTCCCCTGGTTTCCATCCATTATTTCTTGTTTTGCCTTCTGGTGCTTTGGAGAATAGGTTGACTCTCTCTTCTTTGCTGGCATAGATAAACTGGATAAACTGGTAGAATGTTTCCTGACTAGGTTAATAATTAATTTGGGTGCAATGCATGTTACATAGTGAAGAAATCACTAGGATTTCTCTAGGGTTATTGTTATCAATGGTGCAGGGGGTGGGAATTATATCTGTGTTATAGGAATGCTGTGACTAGGTTTATGCATGGTCCTGTAATTGGATAAAAGGGGGAGATCCCTCTTAAATAGCACTTTGGCCTTTTAGTAAGGAGGAAGACAATTTGTTAATATTCATGATAGGAATTTATATTCTATCCCTATTTTCCTCTCACGGCCAAATAATCCTAGGAGCTTTGGATTGCGTTGGCACTTTCTATCTACTTTATGGCTGATAGTAACTCTTCCTAATCTTAAATTACCTCCAGATTTAAGGGTGGCTGGTTGAATAATCTATCTTCTGGGTTTCACCTACTATGGAGGTATGTATCTTGCTAAGGATGGAACTCATTTTCATTTTAACTGCCGGATTTCCAATTTACAAATGTGGAAAACCAATAAGTATTTATTTTTCTTCTCAGTGCAGGTTTTCTACTCACGGAAAGTACAACTGTTCATGCAGATGGACTCATTAATGTTGGAAAGATACTATCAAGTAGCTAAAATAGGTGAGAAGAACAACCTTTATTTGTATCTATACCAACAAGCATCCAACTTTCTTGAGCCACTGGAAACAAAACTGAGTAATTAGCATGGACAGTCGCCAAAGGAGACATCTTTGGTAATTCCAGCTTTAACCTTAATAGATATATAGCAGAAGAACAGAGTTGGATTCCCCCAGATCATCATTCTGCATCACAAAGAAAATAATTTAGTTGATGGGGCTAGTATATCCCATAATTAAGGTGTGAAACGTAAAGGTAAAGGTTTCCCCACACATGCGTGCTAGTTGTTTGCGGCTCTAGGGGGCAGTGCCAATCTCTGTGTCTAAGCTGAAGAGCCAGTGCTTTCCAAAGACGTCTCTGTGGTCATGTGGCCAGCATGACTAAATGGCGAAGATGCACAGAGCGCTGTTGCCTTCCCACCAAAGTGTTCCCTATTTTTCTACTTGCATTTTTTATGTGCTTTCAAACTGCTAGGTTGGCAGAAGCTGGGACAAGTAACGGGAGCTCACTCCATTACGCAGCACTAGGGATTCAAACTGCTGAACTTCCGACCTTCTGATCGAGAAGCTCAGCATCTTAGCCACTGAACCACTGCATCCCTTAATTCAGTAATGAAAGTGTGACCACCTTTCAAATACCATACACATGTTCCATTTCAGGCAAGGACTTCTACTCATCTTGTACAACATTTCAGAAATTCTCCTGCTCCAGAAGATGTTTTCTATACACCGCCTCTTGTCAAGGAAACAATTCTAGCTAGTCTTTATATTGCATGGATACGTTGCACCAGAAGTATTATTCAGATTGATTTTTGAAGCCTGGTTATACATAATCTATCTTTTCAAAGAAACATTCTGGATTGCTCAGAAGACTGGAGTCTTTGATGTTATCCCATTTTAAATACATGGATGAACCAACATTGTTTTATTATTATTTATTTATCTATTAGTCACATTTCTATGCCGCCCAACTCCCTAGGGACTCTGGGCGGCTTACAGCAAAAAAAAAAAAAAAAAAAAAACCAAACAAAAAAAAAAAAACCCCACAATGTGAACAATATCCTGTAAATTTTTTAAAAAAGAACATTAAAAACCCATACACTCCATTCCATGGCTGGGTCTCGCAAGATCGCTATAGCGAGATCAACAGCCCAAGGCCTGCTGGAAAAGCCAAATCTTCACCACTTTCCAGAAGGCCAATAGGGTGGGGGCAGTCCAAACCTCAAGAGGTAATTGGTTCCAGAGAGCCGGGGCAGCCACAGAAAAGGCCCTCCCCCGCGGGCCCACCAGCCAGCATTGTTTAGCTGACGGGACCCGGAGGAGACCAACTCTGTGGGATCTTACCGGTCGATGGGAGCTATGCAGTAGAAGGCGGTCTCAAAGATATCCTGCCCTGAGCCATGTTTTCAACTGGAGAACTGCAGAATTGCACAGGGAAGAATCATTCTTATTTCCTATGCAGTGTTCTGTCAGGATAAGGTACAGTACCTCTATAAGGGTGCCATTTTAGGCATTGTAAAATATTAAGAGATTTGAAGATTTAGCTTTAGTTAAACCCACGATTATTCTCGCGGAAGTGCCTAATTCCTTACCATGTTTTCCCGAAAATAAGACTGGGTCTTACATTAATTTTTGCTCCAAAAGACACATTAGGGCTTATTTTCTGGTTAGATCTTATTTGGGTGGAAATACTGTACTAAATGCATCCATCTGGCTGACAATCTTACCTGGAGATTATTTTTTTTGTGGGGGGGTAGGTCTTATATTACGAGCATCCTGAAAAATCATGCTAGGACTTATTTTCCAGTTGGGTCTTATTTTTGGGAAAACAGGCAGGATATTCAAATCACCAACTTTATTTGTTTGTGTAAAACCTTCAATTCCTTTTTTTTTTAAAGAAAAAAATTCTCAAGGTTACTTATGCACATTAAATGCTGTTGTATTTTTTTGGACAAGGGCTCACGGCAGCGGAAAGGTTTTTATTTTATTTTTTAGAATGCTTTGTGTTAACCTCAAGAACATAAAAATAGTCCGTTTTGTTTTACTTTAATCAGACTCATTTTATGTGACTGTGGAAAACCCTTTTACATTCTCTTTTTCTTTTTTTTCCCCCTGTCTGGAGGTCTGTGTATAAAACTGATTGGGAGAAAAATGCAAAGTGAAGACACCTGCTGGCTTATAACACAAATACTAAAATATCTTAGAGCCTGCTGAAAGACGAATTGGAACAATATGTCATTAGTGAAGGCTCACTTACAAGTTCTAATGTATTATAATGAAAACAGTATGACAAACCTAATGAGACAGTGAAGATCTGGGTAATTGTTCTTACAATGTATGGTAACTTTTCCAGCCATTATTGGCAAACATAAAACCTAATGAGATTTTATTAATTTAAATGCAGTACATCTGCAAAACATTTCCTTAGCTCCATTCACCTCCGATAATCATCCTTTCCACATATACTTGATCCTCTTAAAGTTAATTGTTCTCTGTTGCATATTTTATCTGAATAAAAGATATAGAATACCTGCTATAAGGGCTCATTAAATTCATTGTTGACTCTTTGGATTATATATCTGTTGCTGATTTGATGTATCATTTCCACAAACATTTCACAGGCCAATCATCATTAGGTACAAACAGCAGATTTGGGGGTAGGGTGGGGAATCCCAGATGTTGAGATAAAGTCAGACAATCGAGGTTGGTTATTTCCTTTTATCAGGCTGCATCAAATGGGTAGAAACGCTTTCATGCTGATTCTGTTCCTTCCTATAGTTTCTATCTAAATCTGTTTTCCTGTATGTTGCAAACATGGCAGCCCATCTGTTGTAACAAGGCTCAACCACACGAAAAGACTCAGAATTAGAAAGATGTGAGGATATTGGATTTCAGCAGCTGATAGAGCAGTCCTCAAATCAGAATGATCTTAGGATCCAGCGAGTAACGGGGTGGGGTGGTTACCATTGTTAATGCGATTTTAAGAGCTGAGGTGCTGCAGGGGTTAGGGTGCAGCACTGCAGGCTACTTCAGCTGACTGCTGGCTGCAGTTTGGCAGTTCAAATCTCACCGGCTCAAGGTTGACTCAGCCTTCCATCCTTCCGAGGTGGGTAAAATGAGGACCCAGACTGTTTGGGGCAATATGCTGACTCTGTAAACTGCTTAGAGAGGGCTGTAAAAGCACTATGAAGCGGTATATAAGTCTAAGTGCTATTGCTATTTAATGTCATCCTTTCTAAAAGTTCATGGTGTGTCGCATTACAATTTAAATAATGCAAATACATTAAAACAAACATATTTCAAATCAATGGAGAAAACCTAAAGAAGATGGAGATTTTTTCAATATCTGGGATCCCATCTCCAAGGCAATGGTGACATCAATGGTGAGTTGCGAGCAAAGCAGGGGTGAAATCCAGCAGGTTCTGACAGGTTCTGGAGAACCGGTAGCGGAAATTTTGAGCAGTTCGGAGAACTGGTAGGGGAAAATTTGAGTAGCAGCAAAGCAGCAAATACCACCTCTGGCTGGCTTCAGAGAAGCAGCAAATACCACCTCTAGCTGGCTCCAAAGTGGGGTGGGAATGGAGATTTTGCAGTATCCTTCTCCTGCCATGCCCAACCTTTTAATAAATAAATTAACATCATGTGGACTGCCATCAGTCTATAATCTTCTATTGTTCCTCCTTCTCAATAAGGAGAAGACTACCAATGTTTTAAAAAAGAAACATGTTGGTTTTTCACGAGATTTGGCAGTGAAGGAAAACCATGAAATATTGAAAAGGTAAAGGTTTCCCCAGGTCCGACTCTAGGGGGGCAGTGTTCGTTTCTATTTCCTAGCTGAGGGAGCCAGTGTTGCCCAAAGATGCTTCTGTGGTCATGTGGCTGGCATGACTATACACCAACACACACAGGATGCTGTTACCTTCCCATTGAAGTGGTACCTATTTATCTACTTGCATTTTCAAACTTTCAAACTGCTAGATTGGCAGAAGCTAGAGCCAGGAATGGGAGCTCAACCCATCATGCAGTACTTGGGTCTTGAACTGTCAACCTTCTGTCCAACAAGCCCCATGTCTTAACCACTAGGCCACTGCAAACTTATGAAATATTATGCATATCATCACCCTCTTTTAACGACACCATAATTCCTTGCAGGGTGGAGTCTGGGCAACTGAATGGAGCCAAGTGTTTACTGGCCGGATGCCCTTCCTGTCACCAATGTGGATTTCTTTTCAGCAGATATATTCTCAGTGTGTCCAGAGAGAGAAATATCTGCCTCTACCTAGGATCGAACTCACAGCCTCCTGATTGGTGAGGTGAGAGCTCCACCTCTAGGCCACCTCACTGCTCAACATCATGATCTTATCCTGCCAAGGATAATCCAGAGCATAGGCTTTGGAAGTTGGGTATAATTCTTTTCAGGGCCGCCAAGATTCTTTCAAATCCTGCTGTCAGCAGAGCTAATGCAGACAAAAGCTTGATATAGCTACACCAAAAATATTGCTCATTAGAGCAACCTGACTATTTTTAGGGGGGATTTAAGCTATTTCTCAATTTTGAAATATTCCAGAAACCGGTCGGATTTCTCAAGAGTACATTTGCTCTAAGGCAAACTTTTCTTAAATGGTCCCTCTGCAAACCTGTTGGTGAATGTCTCAATCTAACCATAATCACTGTCAATTGTATGATAGGAAAGTTATATACTGCTGTTAACATTTATCTCAAGGCCCATTTGTAAGAGCACATCCATCCACCTAACATTTATTTGTACTTCATTTTCTGCTGCAATATCTTTTTTTTCCCCCTTCCTGGTCAACCTGTCATAAAAGGATGACAGGAAAAGCTTTTGCTTTGTGAGCCTAGATGAAAGAACATTTCTAAATGAATTCACTCATACGATGGCTGTTTTGTGGTGCTAAAAAGCAATGCAGCTGTCAAGAAGCTCAAAAATTATATTGGCTGTCCTTCAATAACTAGAAAGAGATGCCATCCTCTTCTCTTTTTTTTTATATCATGGGGAACATATTGTATTTATGTTTTTTTTTTAAAGGATAGCATATAGCCAACCATACTTAAACAGTATGGATTTCTGAGAGAAAGATATTTCAACACTAGTCATTATTGTTTCAACATCAACACAGGGACGACTAAGTTACAAAACAGAAGAAGAATCTCTTGTCTCAAGGTCAGGCACAAAAGATCAGGTCCACCCACGAAGATCTAATTTATTGCTATGCATGCTTACTAATAGGAATACTAACTCTCAACCAGTGTTGGGATTCAGCCAGTTCTGTCCGGATCGCACAAACTGGTAGCGGCAACTGCAGGAGGCTCCGCCCACCGACCCTGGACATGTGCGCGCTCACATTTGTAAACCGGTAGGGAAGGTAAGTGAATCCCACCTCAACTAATGGTTAGCGCCTGTCTGTAGTGAAATAAGGGTCAAGGGAATTCAAGGGAGGTTGAACGTAGTCCTTTGTGACTATGTAGAAACTGGGGACTTCAATGTGAAATGCTGAGATCCAGGCTTGCCACTTGTAGGAAGATCTGCCAAGTCTATTCCATCCATAGACAAGGAGAATGGGAAGAACTCACTTCCAGAAGTATTTACTAAAAACAGGAAGCCATGGGAGCGAGAGGACCTCAAGTATGCTTTCCAAAGTTATTTTAGAGAGGAATGCTTTGGCCTTCTCTGTAGACCATTAACTTCTCTAAAATAGATCACCGAGACATGCAGAAGCAAGTTTTAAAGGAAGTTCAACACCTTGTCCAGCAGTGGGTTTCACATATACTTACCACCAGTTTACCACGCATGCGCCTTTCGTGCATGTGCCCGGCCTTGAAAATGTAGCTAAATAGGACGGCATTACATCCAGGCGAGTGGGCGGGCCCACTTGCAGTCGCAGCTACCGGTTCACCTGAACTGGTCCAAACCGGCTGAGTACCACCTCTGACCTTTTCCTTATTTACATACCCAATAGCGGCTGAAGGAAAGACCCATATTTTATAGTGTTATCTAAATGTGCGAGGGGATTCTACAACATTAGCAATCCTGTTGTAGAAAAAACTATAGGCAGTATATTTTGGAATATTTATTTCCCTGACCTTTATTAGAAAATGATGTAGTCAGATTTTTAAGGGGTTTAGCTCACCTAAATCTAGAAGAGATGATGAGTTGTTCAACCAAGACATAAGAGGGAAACAAAATCCCTACTCCAGTTACTCTTCTTGCCTAATTCCCACCTTCTTTTTACAGTATAGCTTTGATAGAGCTGCAGCAAATTCTTAGATTAAAACAGCATTCCAAGTCTGTAACCAATCGAAAAGAAAACCTGATTGATTCCTTTTGTAAATGAGAATATCATTTCACTGATTTTTAGTGTTCTGCAAAAAGGCACAGTGCGAATTCGGTTTTATTTTATTTTACATAAATAAAAATATTATTTCTTGACAATTGTTTTCTCCCTAACTCAGTGAGTGACATTTATAAGGAGGCTTAGGTTTGCACGAGTATTTTGAGATTATTATTATTATTATTTTTGAAAAATTCTAGGAACATTTTTCCACTTAAAGCTTAACTTCGAATGAGCATCACAGCCTAAGTTATATCGTTAGGAAAAAAAAAATCCCCTTGGGTCTTATGACTGTAGAATTTAGGTACCATAAAAAGCAAGAAACAGATGGCAAGGCAACATGAAAGCATTCTAAAATAAACATTAATACAAGTTAGGATACACATCTTATTAAGGATGCAGTTTTAATCATATTAACGGTTGTTGACATTACTATTTCAACTGTTTCATGGAGCTTGATGGAGAAAAATCCCTAATTAATATAGAATAAAATTCATGTAAAACATTAACATATATTATTTACTTGTCTTTTTTTTTTGAAAAGGATTATTTTGATTGTAGCAAAGAAGCCCAATAAATATTTTTAATTACTCTTGTATTTTCTCTCTGCTTATTGCAAAAGTATCACTCATTAAAAGAAGAACAAACATGTAGAACATGGAAGTCCAGAAGATATAACCCTCTGGGCGTCCAGATTTTGTGGCACAAGGATGATGGACACTGGAGTCCTATAACATCTATGGGTTCTCCAACCATAGCACCACAAAATACTGATGGTAATTTCCATTACTAACAATGATTCTGCTGTCACAACATTTTGTTGTGCAGAAGTGTGGAGAGAGTCTTCATTCAGATATTTGCAATCTCAGAAGATTGCAACATCTCTCTAACCCATTGTGGGATTAACTTTTTGAGCTGCATTAGATAGCTGACTTGGACCAGTTCGTTTTATTGAAAGAATTAGAAATTTCGTCACTTGTGTTTCCAGCTGCACAGGTTTTAGAAATAGGTTTCGGCATTCTTTGCAATACCCTGGGCCTTTTTTTTTTTTTTTTACAAAAACTTTCTGTGTGCATGTTCAAAATTTGGTATCTTCCCTAAAAAGGTAAAGTTTCCCCTCACACATATCTGCTATCGTTCCCGACTCTAGGGGACGGTGCTCATCTCCGTTTCAAAGCCGAAGAGCCAGCACTGTCCGAAGACATCTCCGTGGTCATGTGGCCGGCATGACTAAACACCAAAGGTGCACAGAACTCTGTTACCTTCCCACCAAAGGTGGTCCCTATTTTTCTACTTGCACTTTTTACATGCTTTTGAACTGCTAGGTTGGCAAAAGCCGGGACAAGTAACTGGAGCTCATCCTGTTACACGGCACTAGGGATTCGAACCGCTGAACTGCCGACCTTTCAATCGACAAGCTCAGCATCTTAGCCGCTGAGCCACTATGTGGCTTTATCATTGCGAATTCCATCATGTGTAAACTCAAAACAACACATGTAAAAGTGTGGGAAGTTTTTTTTTGTTGTTTTTTTTTTATTTGATTTATATGCCGCCCTTCTCCGAAGACTCAGGGCGGCTTACAATGTGCTCAGCAATAGCCTTCATCCTTTTGTATATTTATACAAAGTCAGCTTATTGCCCCCACAAACTGGGTCCTCATTTAACCTACCTTAGAAAGGATGGAAGGCTGAGTCAACCTTGAGCCTTGGCGAGATTCGAACCTGCAGTAATTGCAGGCAGCTGGTCTTAATAACCAGCTTAATAACAGGGTGCCTTAAACCCCTGTACTACCAAGGCTTTTTAAGGAATATAGTGCAATATCCCTTACATTAATTCCTATGAAATTTGGTTCACTTTACCTACACTTAGAGTTTAAACAAACAAATAAATAAATCCTTATCTTGCTGCTTACAATTATCCAACTGTGTCAATTTTTTTTAAAAAAAGGACAGCAGTTTGACATTTTGTTCTGGCAAAAATCCTTCCTTCCTTCCTTCCTTCCTTCCTTCCTTCCTTCCTTCCTTCCTTCCTTCCTTCCTTCCTTCCTTCCTTCCTTCCTTCCTTCCTTCCTTTTCATTCTGAATATCCCCTCACACTAAATGAAAGCTTTAGTCTATAATATAAACATTTGGGAGAAAATAAGGCCTTTTTTTTGCATTTAGAGAATCTTTAAGGAACCTCTAATTCTGTAGAGCATAGATATCATCCCCAAATTCTATAGAATTCCATGAAGTTTACTCTAAGGATGCAATATTTACTTCAAACTTGCCCAAAGTAATATATGACTACAGTTGGTCAATTAATACTTTTGACTCTAGTTTTCCATTTACACACATACTCACAAACATCCACTGAGACACACCCACAAAGGGACATACAAAGCATTTTTGGGTATACAGATTAGATTAGTTTAATTAATACTAATGATGAGCAGTATGGTGGCCTAGTGGTGAAGACACTCGCCTCACACTCAGAAGGTTGCAAGTTCAATTCTAGGTAGCGGCAGATGTTTCTCTCCTAGGGTGCAAAGAAAAAAATATCTGCTGCGAACTCCGCATGGCATCAGGAAGGGCATCCAGACAGTAAATGTTGAGCTCCATCCAGTCACCCCAAATTAAGGGATTACAGCAGGAGTGTCAAACTCAATTTCATTGAGGGCCACTTCAGGGTTGTGTTTGACCTCGGAGGACTGGGAGGGGGGGCTGGAGCATGGTCGTGGGTGCGCATGGCCAGTGGTGGGTTGCTCCTGGTTCAGTCCGGTTCTTGCGAACCGGTAGTAATGGTGGTGGGAGGCTCCACTCACCCACCTGGATGTCATCATGGATGATCTGCATATGCGCAGAAGCTTCTGCGTGCATGCGCTCCCATTGCAAACTGGTAGTGGAGGTAAGTAGAATCCACCACTGGACATGGCCATGGTGGGCATGAAATGGGACTCTTGTCAGGGGCACCTGTGGCCAAGTGCTAAGGCACGTGTTCTGTCCCCGCACCTCACATAGGCAGACACATGAGCAAAAGACGTCTACCAGTAATTTATTTTTACAAGCCAACCTGAATCCTTTGGCAGATAAAAGTTCTGGCAGCTACTTTCCGAATGCCTGCCAAGTTTCTTATCACTTCTAGAAACAGGAGTCAGTGTATCTGTAGTCCGTTGCTGGGGCAACCAAGAGTTCACAAGGCACAAAAGAGTAGTCAGAAATCATTCACAAAGTCCAAGCCTTAATTCCGAAAGATATCCCATCCGAAGCTCACGATATGCAGTTTTTGTCTGTCACAGAGCCTGCAAAGCAACCCCACCCACTTTTATCCCCTGTGGGGCACAGCTCAGTGACTCAGCAATCTCTGGCCCTTCCACATCTCTTCCTTGCTGTGCATGGCTCTCCCTCTGACGCTGCCTGGGATCAATCCAAGATTGATCTTCATCACTCCCTATTAGTGGGTGCTCCGACATGCCTTCCTTCTGGCCTTCAGCTGGAACCTGAGGCATTGCCAGAAAGGAGGGTCCTGGAGAAGGAGGCCTTGTCAGTTCCTCTCCATCACTTTTAGAGTGATCGTCCTCCGTGAGGACAGGCTCGGGAGCCGGAGTCACAACAGAAGGATTACCCTCGTTTTTGGCCACAACAGCCTCCTGCAGCCCTCTGCCAGTGAAAATGGAGCGGGGCGGGAAGGGCAAATGCAGCCCCCCAAGCTTTGTTTTCACTGGAAGAGGCACCATGGGCCGGTCCTTTGCTGTTTCCATGCTGTGTTTGATATCCCTGTATTACAGAGTTGTAAAAGGGAGTTTTAGTTAATACTAACGGTACTTCAGTGTGAATCAATGAGAAATGTAAAATTTAAATTGAAAAGGGATGTGGAACTGGAAGATGGAACACCCTTTCTATTTCTTTCCTCAAGCAGCAACAGGATTGAGACTGCAATCGTTGTGAAATATTGATACCCTTGCAAGAGGCCTTTTGGAGAATCCGGAGTTTAAAATGAGCGTGGTATTTGCATTGAAAACATCTGTATACATCTTGGAGTGACAGATGTGTTTATATCTCACAGAAATGTGCCTCAGAGTGACAGGGGCCTTGAAACATTGTTTATGTGTTTAGCTCCCGGTATCAAGGACTTGATTTAGTGGGATGTTATCATGTTAACATCATTAATAGCATCTTCACCGGCATTTATAATCCTATCTTGAAAAGGACAGTTTCCCCCTTTTATGGAGGGAGCACAAGGTTTCCATATTCCATGGACATTATTTTCTACTCATGCCATTGAAAGTTAAGATGTAACTTGTTAAAACGTTCAGTTCTCTAGTTAAAAGAAATGGATTGATGGATGAGAACCTCCGTACTGCAGACACGCAGCAGGCCTCCTCTTTCTGTTTTGGCTGTTGTCATTGTCGCAAAATCTTGCCTGCCTTTGATTGTGAATGTACATTACATTGAGAAAGGTACATTAGTCCTGTCAGCAAATGGGTACTCAGGCCATACCTCTGGATTTTCTTTTGCAGATGATTTGATCACCTGTCAGGATCATCTCTGTGAAATTTCAAAGCCTTCTCTTCTTTTTCTGTTATCATCTCAGGGGTGAAATCCAGCAGGTTCTGACAGGTTCTGGAGAACCGGTAGCGGAAATTTTGAGCAGTTCGGAGAACCAGCAAATACCAACTCGGGCTGACCCCAGAGTGGGGTGGGAATGGGGATTTTGCAGTATCTTTCCCCTGGAGTAGGGATGGAGATTTTCAAGTATTCTTCCCCTGCCACGCCCATCAAGCCACGCCCACCAAGCCAAGCCACACCACACCACACCACACCCACCAAGCCACGCCCACAGAACCGGTAGTAAAAAAATTAGAATTTCACCACTGTATCATCTCCAAGGCAAAGGAACAAATCTTTTTTGGTTTGGAAGATGTGAGGGAGCTCAGGAATTCAGAAGATATCCAGCTGAAAATTTGTAGTTATTTATGCACCATTGTTAGGACCTTGGACATTTTGAGTTAACAGGATACCCCCTGTGCTCACTGGTCTTTTTTGTTTGATGCTACAGTAAGTTACAGTAAATTACACTGTGATATTTATATAACACTGGCTGATAACCCCACATTGCCCAGGTATTTATTTATCCCAATCCTGTATTAGACAGGAAGAGCCTTGAGCCCTGATTTTGGCAAGAATTGAATTAGTTAAATATGTTTTCTCTGTGCCCCCAAAAGTGTCAAGTAAAATGATACCACCTTGTTGTTTTCTAGCTGATCCATGATCATTTGGTATGCTTTTTTCTGATCTTGATTTAGAAGTGTCTTCTTGCCCGCGATATATGCACTAAGGTGTTCAACGTTGTAGTTCTTTTCTCATATGTAATCTGTGTGAAGTACATCATCTCAGTCTCATAATGGTGCAGGCAGGTTGAGTTGCAGTAATGTTTTATTGATCATTGCCATACATTTGTCCCCAAGAATAATCAAAGCCTTGTTGAAAATGTCCGGACCAAATGTCATTTCTAATGTTGGATTTTCCCCTTTACCAGAGGGAGCCCCCTTGTGGAGTACTGTGAAGCCGTTACCATGGCAACTCCACTGTGCTGCACAGTAGAAGCCATTTTAAGGCAATACAGTAGAAGCCATTTTAAGGCACAACAGGCTGTATCTTAACAGAACATACATCCTGAGGGGTATTAGGAGTGTCTTACCCCCACAGTATTTGTTTCCAGAGAGTAAGTCATCTATATACAAGTTTGGTTGAAATTGCTCGAGTTTGGTTTATAGAGACATGTCAATTCACAATATTAAGTACAGGAGAAGCAGTTCTAATTCCGTTTATTATATAGGTGTGCCTTGCATGATTAAAGCACAAAGGATTTTATTAAAACTACTTTTATTGGAATTCATGATAATAACAGAATCGGATAGTGCTGAGTTCCTATTTCTTTTTATAAACCAGTCAGTTAAGGTCTGCCTGTTTTACTTCCAAATGTTATCTGGCTCTTGCAAACTTAAAAGAAGTTTCATCTCCCTTGGTCTAGCTCAGGTGTCATCAACCTGCGGCTCCAGAGGGCTCTTTGGGCCCTCTGCTGTGGCTCCCTGTCAGGTGATCCCACCACTGGCTGCCCCTCCCTTGCCCTCCCCTCCCAGTCATTCCTCGCCTGGCCTGAAAAGGTAAGGGCGATGGGGGGTGATGGAGAAGTGGCCCGGACAGAGTCAGAGAGATACAGAGAGAGGGGAAGAGAGAGAGACATAGAGAAATACAGAGAGAGAGGTGGGCAGGGAGGGAGGGAGAGATGTTAAAAGGGTTTTGTGGTTCCCAGTGTTTTTTAACAACCAGTTCTCTGCCCTAATGACCGACTGGGTAGGTGTGGCTGGGGGGGGATGTCATGTGACTGGTGGAAGTGAGTGATGTCAAGTTGGCCATACCCAACCAGGTTTTGTGGCTCCACGTGTTTTGTCTTCTGTGGGAAACAGGTCCAAATGGCTCTTTGAATGTTTAAGGTCGCAGACCCCTGGTCTAGCTAATAATTCCTACATATCTCCATCTTCCTTACAGATTCTCTAAACACACGTGGCGCTCCCATGTGACTCCCCTCCTGCGCGAGCTGCACTGGCTCCCGGTGGTCTTCCAGGTGCGCTTCAAGGTCTTGGTTACCACCTTTAGAGCGCTCCATGGCTTAGGACCGGGGTACCTACCAGACCGCCTTCTGCCACCAGTAGCCTCTCACCGACCAGTACGCTCCCATAGAGAGGGTCTTCTCAGGGTACTGTCAGTCAAACAATGTCGACTGGTGGCCCCTAGGGGGAGAGCCTTCTCTGTGGGGGGACCTGCCATCTGGAACGAGCTCCCCCCGGAGATACGGAGGATCCCGGATTTGTGCACTTTCCGCCGTGCCCTCAAAACATTCTTATTCCAGCAGGCTGGTCTGGCCTAACCTCCCTTCTAAATTGTTTTAAATTTGTTTTATAAATTGGGGTGTTTTAAATTTGTTTGTGGGCCAAAGTATTTAATGTATTTTTAAATGGTTTTTTAAAGTTTGTACTATGTGTATTTTATCTCTTGGCTGTTCACTGCCCTGAGTCCTTCGGGAGTAGGGCGGTATATAAATTTAATAAATAAATAAATAAATTTGTCATGCTATAAAAATATGTCTTCATGTGAATGGTGGCAGCATCAAGTAGACTTCAATTCATCATAGTTTGATAAAGAGACTGTTCTGCATGGTTATATTTAGATTAGGTGAAATACGGCAGTAGGCTGTTTAATAAGAAATGAGTTCACTTAAAAACCATGTTTCCATTTGTGCCTCTGCAACCGCCTTCCGGATTTCTAAATGGGACATCAACATTCAAACAGGATTATCTTTATTTAAATTAGACTTATTAGAAATTTAAAACAGATGAACACACTTTCAATGAAATGAATAAATAATTAAGGCAAATCTGTAAACTTGTCAGAAGTTCTCTGCTAAGAAGTATAAAAGGAGAGACAGTTTTTTGACATTCTGTCCCATTTTCTTTTTTTTTTTAAAAAAAACAAAGGTAAAATTTAAAAGAGAAGGGAAAAAGAAAAAGAAAGAATGAGAAAGAAGCTTGATGTTGCTTTCAAGTTGACTTGATCAAACTATAAGCTCCCTTGAGGGCTTCCGATAACTTGGCTAATAATAATAATAATAGCTGTATTCTTTCAGTAATAGCAATAACTAATAATAATAATAATGATGATGATAAGGGATAGATCTTTATTTGTAATGGATGGTGGGACAGAAAACATCAAGGTTTTTTTTCTCTCTCTCTCGTGACGCTTCAAGCAGCTTTAAGCATTGATCTGGGGTGTGAAATACAATAACAGATTGCATGTTAGAAACTGGTCAGTAGGCAATGCATTGTCAGCAAACTTAGACAATAATCCTTTGAGTGTTGCAGCACTACAGCCATTAATAACAGAGCTTGTTAGCTAAAAGCTGGCAAAGTCTCAAGTATTTAAGAGGATTATGGCTATAAACCATTAAACACAGACGCTCACACACACATACACGCACGCACACACACAAATGAACATACATAGCCTTCTCTTTAACATTCAGAGCCTGACACTCTTTGCAAGTGTGTGTGTGAGAGAGAACATGTGCATTGTGTATGCATAGGTACACGAGATTTTGATTTTATAAAGGATATGTTTATGGATGTCTGTTTGCCTTTAAAAGGTAATGGAAATCTAAGCATTATTTTTTTGAAACCGATTGAGGTGGGAGTTTTTACCTCTTGTAAAATATTTCTGGAATCAAAATGTCTTCCCATCTAAGTTGCTGTCAACGTCCGACGTAAGGAAACTTTTTTATATTTCATGAGTCCCATTGAAGCACTAGAACAGGGGTGGGCAACTGTGGCCCTTTTACCACCTGTGGACTTCAACTCCCAGAATTCCTGAGACAGCCAGGCTGGCTCAGGAATTCTGGGAGTTGAAGTCCACAGGTGGTAAAAGGGCCACAGTTGCCCACCCCTGCACTAGAAGGTTCTTGGTCGTCCAGCAACTTTTCCTTAAGAGGCAAATATCTCTACATTGGGGATGGGCCCATGAACTGGCTTTCAAGACCCACTTGATAGGAATCTACAGCAGGGGTGTCAAACTCGATTTCATTGAGAGGGGTGTGTTTCACCTCAGGGGGCCAGGGTGGGTATGGCCAGCTTGATGTCACTCATGTTGGGGGCGCCTGTGGGGGCCTGAGCGCTCTGCCAGCAAAAACAGGCTCCCGAGATCTGTTTTCAGCTGTGACGGCCTCCTGCAACCCTCTACCAGCAAAAACAGAGCACGGGGGGTGGGGACCCTCACAAGCTCCGTTTTCACTGGCAGAGGCACTGCAGGACAGTCCTTTGCTGTTCCCAGGATGTCCCTGTGGGCGAGATCTGAACAGAGTACGGTGGGGGGGACCCTCACAAGCTCCGTTTTCAGTGGCAGAGGCACCGCGGACCAGTCCTTTGCTGTTTCCAGGGTGTCCCATGGACCAGATCTAAGTACCCTGTAGCAGGGGTGAAATCCAAAAATTTTCCTTACCGTTTCTGTGGGCGTGGCTTGGTGGGCGTGACAGGGAAAGGGTATTGCAAAAACTCCATTCCCACCCTACTACGGGGGAAAGGATACTGCAAAATCTCCATTCCCTGCCCTCCTGGGGGGAGGATATTGCAAAATCTCCATTCCCGCCCCACTCTGGGGTCAGCCAGAGGTGGTATTTGCCGGTTCTCTGAACTACTCAAAATTTCCGCTACCGGTTCTCCAGAACCTGTTAGAACCTGCTGGATTTCACCCCTGCCCCGTAGGCCGGATCCATCCCCCGGGCCTTGAGTTTGACACCCCTGATCTATAGCATAGGGACTAACCAATAATTAAACCCGATTTGAAAATAATTTTACTTTCTATTGCATTTTTCTGTTACAGATTTAAGGAATACCACCTTTGTTCATTTACTTCCCAATCGGTGAGTTTCACTGCTGTGGGATTTGCACAAAGAGAAAGCTCATTTTATATCAGTTCACGCAGGGACAGTGGTGGTATTCAGCCGGTTTGGATAAACCGGTAGTGGTAACCCCCACCCACCCGCTCCAGCACTATGCTGTCCTATTTAGCCACGTTTTCTAAGCTTTGCACATGTGTGCAAGCCGTGCACATGAGCAAAGCACATGTACGGAAGGCCACACACATGCGTGGAAGCGCATGCATGTGTGTGCACATGTGTGCTTACATTTTTGGTGCACGGCGAACCGGTGGTAAAATTATGTGAAACTCACCTCTGTTTAGGCACCACACAACACCATCAGTGGGAAATGTTCATCACTTCCAAAATTTATAGTTAAATATTTTTTTTTCCCTTCTGAAAATATCTACCAGAAAAGGAAAGATCCAGTGTTGCTTTATCCTTGATGCAACATTTGTTTAGATGTCTTCGGTAATTTTTCTGAGTCCCACCTAAATAAAGGTAAAGTCATGTCAACAGTAAAGAGTGGTGCTCATCTCTGTTTCTTAGCTGAGGGAGCCAATGTTGTCTGAAGATGCTTCTGCGGTCCTATAACTGGCATGACTATAGGTTGAGGCACATGGAACACTGCTATCTTCCTCCCAAAGTGGTACCAGTAGTGAGTTGCTCCCAGTTCGGTTCAGTTCTTGCGAACCGGTAGTAATGGTGGCGGGAGGCTCTGCCCACCCACCCCAACATCATCACTGACGATCTGAACGTGCTCCCATTGCGAACCAGTAGTAAATGTAAGTGGAACCCACTCTTGAGTGGTACCTATTTATCTACTCACATTTGCATCAGGGGTGGGTTCTAAAATTTTTTACTACCGGTTCTGTGGGCGTGGCTTATTTTGTGGGCGTGGCTTGATGGTCATGTGACAATTCTTTAGGATTTAGCAGAGGTACTAGTCTACCAGGCTTTTAACTGATTGCAGAGCTGTACTGGTCTACCCATTTATTTTTGCAGGCACTGATCTACCCATTTATTTTTGCAGGCACCGGTCTACTCATGTATTTTTGGAGGCACCGGTCTATCACCAAACTGCCTTTTACCACTGATCAGCTGTAGGGCGGCCCTTTGAAGCCCCGTGGCAAGAGTTTAAACAGTTTTTCCTTATAGCCCATCAGCTGGGACTCAGGAGGCAGCAATAGATTGGGGGTGGGGCCAAATAAAAAGTAAGAATAACACGGGTGGGGGGATGGCGGGGGGCAGAACCGGTTCGGTGATGTCATATCGTCACCGCTACCAGCTCGGCGGAACCGGGCGGAACCAGGAGGAACCCACCACTGATTTGCATGCTTTCGAACTGCTAGGTGGGCAGCAGCTAGGGCAAGGAATGGGAACTCGCCCCATTGAATGGTGCTTGGGTCTTGAACCTGGTCTGTCAGCTTTCCAGCTTAGTGTCTTTAACCACTGAGAAATCATGCCCCTTCCCATTTAAATATTCATCTGCAACCTGTTTGGATACCTGGCTAGTAGCATAAACTGGCTTTTAATCTTCTGGGTTTCTTTATCTTACATAAAGACATCAAATACATGCTGGAGACAGCCATAAAGCTTCTCTTTTCAATTTTCATTATACTTCAGAGACTAGATTACTAAGCTCATCATCCTAGGGAAGATGTTTTTCTGAAGTTTTACTTTTCCTGCATTGTTCTATTTCAAGTCTTTTGCCTAACAATTTCCCCCCTCCCCTTTTAACGGTTTTCTTTTGAGAAAACTCTGAATTGTTTTTAAAGACAAATCCCCCTTTGTGTGCCATTAGGATTGAAATGCAGTTGATAAATATCATTCGTTGAAGATAGAGATAGATAGACCTACACTGGAAAAAAATATGATGTCTTGCAGTGGATCTACAGTTCAGGAACCACCATTAAGCTCAACTCCACTCAAACAAACAAACAAACAAATAAATCTTCTTCAAGAGAAGAAATTATTCCTGCCTTCCCATTAATGGAAGCAGAAGGTTATTACCCATCCAGCTCTTGATTCTGTTATTGTCTACAAAAACCTCTTAAGAAGAATGCAACGAAAGATGAAGCTCTACATTATGTACACAATAATGCAGCCAGCCATTTCATGCCCTCCTCATTTGACTGAATCTACTCTTCTATTCAGGCAAGACAATTGTCAGGTCTGGCAAGTTTAGCTCCCTCTTTCATGACAAATGGAAATGGAGAAGAGCAGTGAAGCTCCCTTGTAAGACAGATAGGGGGCCACTTTCTTTTCTCTCCAAACAGGAAAAGTAATGTTTATATCCCATTCATGGTTTACTGCCTTGTCGTGGCAAAGGGGCTTGCATAGCTCAATGAAGCTATGAGCTATGCCATGCAAGGCCACCCAAGGTCATAGCAGAGAGTTCTGACCAAACGTGATCTACTGGAGAAGGAAATGGCAACCCACTCCAGTATCTTTGCCATGAAAACCCCATGGACAGTACCAAAAGGAAAAAAGATATGACACCAGAAGATGAGCCCCTCAGGTCAGAAGATGTCCAATATGCTACTGGGGAAGAGCATAGGGCTAGTACCACTAGCGCCAGAAAGAGTGAAGCGACTGGGCCAAAGCCGAAAGGACGCTCAGCTGTGGATATATCTGGTGGTGAAAGGAAAGTCCGATGCTGTAAAGATTTTTTCTCCATAGGAACCTGGAATATAAGATCCATGAATGAAGCCAAGCTGGACGTGGTCAAAGAAGAGATGGAACATTGAACATTGAAATCTTAGGAATCAGTGAACTAAAATGGACAGGAATGGGTGAATTTAATTCAGATGACCATCAGGTATAACTACTGCGGGCAAGAATCCCTCAGAAGAAATGGAGTAGCCTTCATAATCAATAAAAGAATAGGAAAAGCAATACTGGAATACAATCTCCAAAATGACAGAATGATCTCAGTTTGAATCCCAGGCAAACCATTCAATATCACAGTAATCCAAGTCTATGCCCCAAACACTGGTGCTGAAGAGGATGAAGCCCTACAGCACCTTATAAAATTAACACCAAAAAATGATGTCCTCCTCATCATGGGGGATTGGAATGCTAAAGTAGGAAGCCAAAAGATGACCGGAATAACAGGCAAGTTTGGCCTTGGAGTACAAAATGAAGCAGGGCACAGGCTGATAGAATTCTGTTAAGATATTACGATGGTCATAGCATCTTTTCCAACATCCCAAGAAACGACTCTACACATGGTCATCACCAGACAGACAACACAGAAATCAGATTGACTATGTGCTCTGCAGCCAAAGATGGAGAAGCTCTATACAGTTAGTAAAAACAAAACCAGGAGCTGACTGTGGCTCAGATCATGAGCTTCTTATTGCAAAATTTAGGCTTAAATTGAAGAAGATTAGTCTTGAAGTCATGTCTGACCCATTGCGACCCCATGGACTATGTTCCTCCAGGCCTTCCTGTCCTCTACCATCCCCCGGAGTCCATTTAAGCTCATGCCAACTTCTTCAGTGACTCCATCCAGACACCTTGTTCTCTGTTGTCCCCTTCTTCTTTTGCCCTCAATCTTTCCCAGAATTAGGCTCTTCTCCAGCGAGTCCTTCCTTCTCATGAGGTGGCCAAAGTATTTGAGTTTCATCTTCAGGATCCGGCCTTCTAAAGAGCAGTCAGGGTTGATCTCCTCTAGCACTAACCGGTTTGATCACCTTGCAGTCCAAGGGACTCTCAGGAGTCTTCTCCAGCACCATAGTTCAAAGCAGTGGTGGGTTGCCCCCGGTTTGCACCGGTTCTATAGAATCAGTAGTACAACCAGAGGGAGGCTCCGCCCACTGACCCTGATGTCATGAAAATGCTTCTGCGCATGCACAGAAGAGTGTGTGCATGCACGGCCCCGTTGCAAACCAATAGTAAAGGTAAGTAGAACCTACCCCTGGTTCAAAGGCCTCAATTCTTTGGCACTCAGCCTTCCTTATGGTCCAACGTTCACAGCTCTACATTGCAACTGGCAAAACCAAGGGGGAAGTACAACCTCCCAAATGAACAGAGCGATGATGAATATTTTGGAAATAGATGAATGTGGTTTCTGGAATCTCAATCATCATGCACAGATGAGATCAAAGTCTAGAAGAGACCAATAAAGTTTAGCTTTCTGAAGCTTCTTCTTCTGGGTGTTTACCTGGACTTGTGAAAATCTAGCTATATGGAAAACTCAGGCCTAAACAGAATGAAATTTTAACCCTGAACCGGTGGTGAAATTCAATTTTTTTTTTACTACTGGTTCTGTGGGCATGGCTTGGTGGGCGTGGTGTGGTGTGGCTTGGTGGGCGTGGCAGGGGAAGGATACTGCAAAATCTCCATTCTCTCCCCACTCCAGGGGAAGGATACTGCAAAATTTCCATTCCCACCCCACTCCAGGGGAAGGATATTGCAAAATCTCCATTCCCACCCCACTCTGGGGCTAGCCAGGGGTGGTATCTGCCGGTTCTCCGAACTGCTCAAAATTTCCATTACCGGTTCTCCAGAACCTGTCAGAACCTGCTGGATTTCACTCCTGCCCTGAACTATGTGGGTAAGGGAGTTAAATATTTGCAAGGAGGTTAGGGTTATGATCATAATGCTTAGTGATCAACTCGTTATTCTTTGGATGGTATTTCTATACATATTTTTAAATATAATTTCCATATTGGGGGACTTCTACTGTATAAGAAAATTACCTACATTTGCATAATGATTAGAATGCAAAGACTTGTACCCAATTATTCATGTAAGCCGCCTTGACTCACCATGGGTGAATAGGCAGCAATATAAATTTTCTAAAATAAATTAAAATAAATAAATAAATAAATATGAAAAATTGGTCACAAAATTTATTTATTTATTTATTTATTTATTTATTTATTTATTTATTTATTTATTTATTTATTTCATTGAATTTGTATACCGCCCTACTCCCGAAGGACTCAGGGCGGTGAACAGCCATGGAATAAAACATATAAATACAAAATTTAAAATAGATTAAAATGAATTAAATAATTTGGCTGAACAAATTTAAAACCCCAATAATTTAAAACCAGATTTAAAATTTCCATTTAAAAAGGGGAAAGGTCAGGCCAGCTTGATGAAATAGGAAGGTCTTAAGCACGCGACGGAAGGTACGCAGATCCGGGATCCTCCGTATCTCCGGGGAGAGCTCGTTCCAGATAGTAGGTGCCCCCACAGAGAAGGCTCTCCCCCTGGGGGCCGCCAGTCAACATTGTTTGGCCGATGGCATCCGGAGGAGCCCCTCTCTATGGGAGCGTACTGGTCGGTGGGAGGCTATTGGTGGTATATATATACTGCACAATGACACTTATATGAACAGATCACAGTGGATGATGGGGATTTTCATACTTCCTGAATGTTTATAGTGGAACTGGTATGACCCAGTGGTTGAGAGATTAGATTCAGACAGACCTGGGAGATACCCGGTCGAATCCATCTTGCATCGTGATCTCACTGGAGCACCAATCTTGGCTCTAGCCCATTGCAACTAGTTCCTTGTTATTTGTGTGGTTTGCTAATACTTGGTGTGGCAGCTGCATTTGTGCGAGGAGTTGCTACTGTTCATTCCATGCCTACCATGATAGAAAAAGTTGGCTTTTCTGCACCAGTAAATATGTGATTTTTGGCACTCCCGACATGTAGTGGATATTTATGGCTTCCCTACCGCTGTGATTTCTTTTTTTTTCCTTCCACCTTCTACTCTCTAAAACGTTAAACATTTCTTTATAATTAGTGAGCCTTGTCAAGTAAGTAGCAAAGTAGCAATGCAGTTGGCCAGCAGCCTAAAAGCCGAAGGAAGAATTGCAAATTCTTGGAAGAGAAGATAGAAGCAGAAGTTTAAAGCAAGCAGAAGACAAATCCCTTCCAGTTGGCTTGGTTTCAGTTTGGCAGGCCTGCAGTGTACACAGAGAAAATGTAAAAAAGAAAAGAACAAGAAAAAAACAACAAGAACCAAGGACAGAGTGTATTGGGACAATACTGATAAAAATTGAATAAATAAATAAAAAATCCCAGATAGCAATCAGTGCATATTGATGATGAAAACAAGGATGATTTCTTTTCCTTCATTTTCCCAAATGAGTATTAATTCAGGGTGCGGAGTCTGTTGGGAATGAAGCAGTTTTACTTCCATATCCTCCAACTTTTAAAATCAATACTAAGAATTCATAATAAATCCCCCCCCCCACATACACATTCTGCAAATACAGACACAGTCAAGTATCCCAAGCAAGACTCAGCTTCCCCACCCTATTAATCTAGGGTGGTCAACATCCAATTTACACCCACCCTGATAATTCTTAGCTTCATAAATATGTGCCTTGGGTGCAAGGGTGTTGTTGTGGTTTGCCAGCAGCCTGCCGAGCTGGCAGTGGAGTCGGACAGCGATGAGGCTGAGGAAGAACATGGGCCAGTCCTGGAGGCTGGGGAAGGCCCAGATGAGGGCTCTGCGTTGGAGGTAGAGATGGGGCCAGGGCCATCGGAGAGTGATGTGCGGACTCCAGAGCCTCCAGAGGCTGATAGTAGAGAGGCAGAGGAACAGGAGGAGCCTGGTCCTAGTGCACGTATGAGAAGAGCTGCCAGAAGGCAAGAGCAGCTAAAGCAAAGAGGACGACTCAGGAGTAAGGCCAAGAGATGATAGGCCCCTCCTATAAGGCTTAAAAGAGCAGCAACGGCTCTTGGGCTCTTTGTTGGAAAACAACGTTGATAGTCTTGCTGCATTTATCTCTTGTCGGCATCTTCTGCTTTTGAACTTTTGCCAAGAGAAGCCTTTGCCTAATTATACCAAGGTTGGTGATTAGACTGGAGAATTTGTGTTATTAAGAGTTTGTTTTAATTTAGTTTGGACTACGCTGAGAATGAGTTAATTCTCAGTTGTTCTAATAAAGTCTGTTTATTTTGGAACTGTTTGCGTCGATTACTACCTACTTGGGCCTGGATCACAACAGGTGTATATGCCCATGCATACCCATGCGTGCACCACGAGCAAAACGAAACTACCCATTAATTGAATTAATGACTATAATTAAAACCGATGACCTGTAAAAGAAGAGTCCCAGCAGAAGGAAGCAAATAAAGAGACAGGAGATGGAGTGAAGGAAGCTTATTATCCCACCAAGAAGGAATGAACATGAAAGAGAGAAAGAGAACTGGGGTGAGGGTCAAAGCAGAGAAGCTGGCTAGGAGGTTGAAAGGGAAGGAGAGAAAAGAGAGAGAAAGACTTCATGAAGATGTTAGGGAAGAGTTACGCTTAGCAGTGAAACAACAACAACTTTCCTCAGCCCCATTTCCCAAGGTCTTTCTCACATACCCTTACAGAAAGAGAGCATGGATGCCTTCTTCTGAGGAGTCCTTTCCATCCACAGCTGGCCTTGGGTTGACTTCCATGTGAATCTGATCATGGGTAGACCAAGATTCTGAATAATCCAATGTTCCTGAAGCTGTATTTTTGAGAACTTTCTTCAGACTAGGCAGGTGAAAGGCTCACCTGAAGAGCTCACAGATATGATGGTAGAATGCAGAGCTAGGTCCTGCGGCTCATTCAGAGGGCATCACTATTGTGATACTCACCTGAACAGAGAACTTTCTCCAACCCTACAGGTGGTTTATGAGGAAGCTTTGCTTACACATCTTGGACCAGCTATAACCATCCAGGCATTTCCTAGTTGAGAAATGTTGTAGCTACCACCATTGTTCTCTGTTTTTGGACTTTAACACTGTAGAGTACAATGCATCACACCTGTGTCAGAAGCACCAAGGGTTGAAAAGATTAGCCAGTGACATCACTGTTGCCCGGGGCATGTTGAGTTGTGTGGGGGGGAGTCCTTTCATGTCTCTGGCAGAAGCTGGAGTTCAGGACAGGAGCTCACCCTGCCCCACAGCAGCACTAAGGTCTCAAACGCGGGCTTGGTGTTTGTCACCCCAGCAACTTAACCAGGTGAGCTACCACGCTCCTTTGTATAGTTCCTAATTTTGGCATTAGAGAGTCCCACCGACAGTTTTCTCTTAATCAGAATTTATTTCAGATTTGCTCTGTGTAGTTCATTTTAAAATAATGACGACAGAAAATGAAATTGGAAGGTGTGTTTGGCAGCTGCTTTTATGGGCTGACTAGGACAAGGAAAGGCTGGGAGTAAGCAGTATTTATTATCACAAATTCCAGCATAAATTTCAAGTGTTGTTAGCAGCTACCGTTTTTTCTACCGGCAGCAAGGCACATGTTCTTCTCCCTATTATTTCAAATCCATGCTTACACATTTGTAACCACCTCAGTAAATCAGTCCTCACCCCTCAATTGTGTCTTTAATTTAATATATAGATTTGTATTTGTATTTTTATTTTTTTTTTAAAAAAAAAAAAACAAGACTGTAGAATATAATAAATTTTATGTATATATTTCAGCTTCTACCAGTTGGAACTGAACTAATGTTATTCTCTTTTAATTCCTTAATTACATCTACATATTGTAATTAGCCATCTATGGCTATGATCCATAAATCTATTAATTCCAAGCATTAGGTTCTGTCACATTTTATCCCTTTTTTAAGAAACTGGACAAATCCAAGGGTAATATTGCGACATGCTTATAAGTGGCAACTGTTTTCAATTTTAACACAAAAGCCAGAGCACAAAAGCTGAAGTTCTCCCTTTTCCAAAGAAATGTCTATTATGATTCTTGATCAAATAGTGTCCCTATTGTGCTATCATTATACGTACAAGATTATAGTGTTCTCGTGCAAACTAATGTCTCTCTCTCTCTACATATTCCCATGCTATTTTACCAGTTGCTGATGGCATGGAAATGTTGGGATATTGTTGGCCAGGGTAATCCCCATACTTGCACCCCAGTGGGGCTACTGCCAATCACTCTAGATGGGGCTAGCTTTAAGAAACATCCAGAAGATTCCATTGCTACAAAATGTGGCAATTATGACTCTGACTGCTAATCTTGAAATGAAACCAATACAACATAAAATTAGCCAAATGGTAAGGCCAGGAGATGAGGCAGGGAAGGAAAGAAGGAAGGAAGGAAGGAAGGAAGGAAGGAAGGAAGGAAGGAAAGAAGGAAGGAAAGAAGGAAGGAAGGAAGGAAGGAAGGAAGGAAGGAAGGAAGGAAGCAGGGAGGGAGGGAGGGAGATCAAAGGAAGGAAGGAAGGAAGGAAGGAAGGAAGGAAGGAAGGAAGGAAGGAAGGAAGGAAGGAGGAGGCAGGCAGGAAGGGAGATCAATGGAAGAAAGGAAGGAGGGAGGGAGGAAGGGAAGGAGATCAATGGAAGGAAGGAAGGAGGGAGGGAGATTAATGGAAGGAAAGAAGGAAGGAAGGAATGAATGAACGAAGGAAGGTGGCATGGAGGGAGATCAAAGGAAGGAAGGAGGGAGGGAGGGAGAGAGATCGAAGGAAGGAAGGAAGGAAGGAAGGAAGGAAGGAAGGAAGGAAGGAAGGAAGGAAAGAGCATTAAGACTCTTCTCTCCATCTAGAGCAGGGATCCAATCTTTTGGCTTGCCAGGGCCACATTAAGCGAAGACAAATTATTTGGGGGCCACATAAAAAACGTATAATATGGTTAATTTATATAAATAACAAACTTCCTTTATTTTCTAAATATTTTTTGTTACAGTCTTGAGGGACCGTATGACTAACTGTCCAGGGCTGCATGCAGCCTTTTGGCCCAGGGGTTGGGCACACCTAATTTAGATGTTGGGCTATGTTTTACATTTTTATCAAATGGTTAGTGTTATGTTTCTCTTTTGCATTGTTACCCATCTTGTGAGCCTGTGGACAGAAATAGGGTTCTGTATATACGAACGAAGCATCAGAAGACAGGTAAATTCTGGTACATATTCCTGCTGAGCAGAGAGCACACACCTATATATGGGTCAAAGTCAACTGAAGTCTTTCGTTCTTTTCAACTCAGAGTTTAAGATTAAAAAGGTCAGCTGCTTCCTGAGCATAGGGAAAAAGCCTACTGCCCAAATGCCTCCTTGTTTCGCTGTGAGATTTGAGCTGAATTTGCTGAGAGCATGCTTTGTCACAAATTTGTGGGGAAAAAAACCCAGAATCTGCATCCAAAGAATCTTTTTATTAATGAATCATGTTCTATGCACACAACATTGCTACCAGGAAATGTGCAAGCAGCACAACTATTAATTTTTGAGCATCTTTTGAAAAGGCTAATTAGAATAACAAGAACCAACAAGAGCCAGATTTACATCTCTCCTTTTTTTTTTTCCAACTCCCTGGAGCTCGGGAGGCTGTTGCTTTGATTTTTATATATTTTTTGCAGTTTACCAGTTCAGGAGCCTATGACTAGTTCACGGTACTGTCATCCCCTTTGAGAAACAGAGACGAGCCGGCCATCAATTGCGGCTCGGATTTGTTTGCGATGCATCGCTTTTGTCAAGAAGGACACCCATTTTCAAAGCGCTCTTGTCAGAAAAAAAAAAAAAAAAACCTTGGGAACCTCACATCTCGGGCCACTCTCTGTTGTCATCACAGGTTCAAATTAATTAATGCGAGGCCCTGCTTCAAAAACCTTAATCCAAGCTGGTGTATTAAGACGCCTGCATTAGCTGTGTCCTGTTTTCATTTTGACATTGCCCTGTTTAAAGCGTTCGTTGTTTTTGTTTTTTCTTTTCTTTTACGTTGCGTGAGTAGTATTGAGAACCTTAATGCACAATATTGACAGAGTAATAAAAATAGCAAATTACACTGCAGGCTTTGTGCCAACTTCATTAAGATCCCAGTCATACAGAGAGAGGAAGAAAAGGAGAGAGAGAGAAAGAGCAAAAAAAAAAAAAAAAAAGAGAGAGAGAGAGAGAGAATGCAGGACCAAACAATATCAGGATATATTGAATACATTTTCAAAGCTGCCACGGTACATTAAATAAAAAATCCGAGCTTTTAATACAAGAGAGAGGTGCGCACACAAGACACAATTAGCCCATTCGTAGTCAAAGATCAGTTTAAACAAATCCACATTTATCTGTCATTCGCGTGTCCTTTAACTTGAAGCGTCTTCTCTGCATTTATGCCCAATAGCATAAATCCCTCTTATTTTTTTTTTAAATGTTACAGTACTTATGTTTCCTGCACACTTCTTGTAAAAATAAATTTCAGAAAGGTTTGGGATTTTCTATGTAACGTTTCAGAATGCGAGAGCATTTCAAGCACAATTTTCCGTCAAAATGTGTGTATACGGGTGGATTTGTGTGTTGATTTTGTTTTTTTTTTCCATTGGAAATCAATTTTAATAGATTTCACAGCTTTGCTTTTAACAGAAATCCTTGCTGGATTTTTCTTTCAACATCCTTAGGAGAAAGAAGAGATTGAGTAGTTCAAATGCAAAACATTCTTCAAAAGGAGAAAACTAATGCATCAATGAAGCCTACTAATGGATACATCCAACTTTTTTCAGTTAAAAAGGTAAAGGTTCCCCTCGCACATATACTCTAGTCATTCCCAACTCTAGGGGGCAGTGCTCATCTCCGTTTCAAAGCCGAAGAGCCAGCGCTGTCCGAAGACGCCTCTGTGGTCATGTGGCCGGCATGACTAAATGCCAAAGGCACACGGAACGCTGTTACATTCCCACCAAAGGTGGTCCCTATTTTTCTACTTGCATTTTTTATGTGCTTTCGAACTGCTAGGTTGACAGAAGCTGGGACAAGTAACAGGAGCTCACCCCGTTACGCGGCACTAGGGATTCGAACCGCTGAACTGCCAATCTTTCGATCAACAAGCTCAGTATCTTAGCCACTGAGCCACCACATCCCTTAATTCCAGTTAATACCACTATTCAAACGGTTACTCATCATTTTGTCATTTATTCATATGACTCTATTATTATTATTTTTTCCAGATGGCAACATGTTTGCTCTTAAAGTGCATTTTCTACTCATGGCCTGTTGGCATGTATGATATAGTCCTTGTGACCTTCAAGGCACTAGGTTTGGAGAGACAATTCATTGCCTTGTGTCCCTAAAGCTTAAGGCTCTTATGCAGTAAGCTAGAAGTAAGTAAGTAAGCAGTAAGAAATGGGAAAACTTCGATCTTTTTGCTCAACCTGCAGATGTTAAGAGTCTTGAGCCATCTCACCACATCACACCCATTTCTGTCTGCACACACAACCTTGTTGAAGGTAACACATGTGCTCCTTCTTCTAGAAGGCTAATTGTTGTGGTCAATGGTGAAATCCATTTTTTTTACTACCGATTCTGTGGGCATGGCTTGGTGGGCATGGTGTGGCTTGGTGGGCATGGCTTGGTGGGTATGGCAGGGGAAGGATACTGCAAAATCTCCATTCCCACCCCACTCCAGGGGAAGGATACTGCAAAATCCCCATTCCTTCCCCACTCCTGGGGGAAGGGTATTGCAAAATCTCCATTCCCACCCCACTTTGGGGCCAGCCAGAGATGGTATTTGCCAGTTCTCTGAACTACTCAAAATTTCCACTGTGGGTTCTCTGAATTGCTCAAAATTTCTGCTACCGGTTCTCCAGAACCTGTCAGAACCTGCTGGATTTCACCCCTGGTTGTGGTGAATGATGCCCCCAGATACTCCAGAGGAAACCAGATTCCAGGGAAGAGCTCTGCATGTTTCCTTCAATGAATCCTGGAAATTCTGATGTAGTCGAAGGGCTAATATTCTGCTTTTGTCTTCCAACAGGGATGGCATTGGTGAATGATCTGAACTTTGTCAGATTCTAAACCCCAACCTTGTTAAATATACTTACAGCAATAGCAACAGCCCTTAGGCTTATATACTGCCCGATAGTGCTTTACAGCACTCTGTGAGCAGTTTACAGTGTCAGGATATTGTCCCCAACAATCTGGGTCCTTATTTTACTGATCTCGGAAGGATGGAAGGCTGAGGCAACCTTGAGCTGCTCAGAATCAAACTCCAGCCTGTGGACAGAGTTAGCCTGCACTAGTGCATTCTAACCACTAACCATTAACCATGGCTCTTATTACAGAGAAAGCCATGGGAGTGAAATTTAATAGCAGTGAAATTTGTGTTGTAAATGTGCAAAAGAAGAACAGATCCCTTCAAATATAATTGATAGTTCAGCTTTGCAGACTCACAAGCCATAGCAAGCTAGTCAAACTTGAAGGATAATAGGAACTCACTAACTTATGGAACTAGCTGTATGTGTAGGATGCTATTGTATTTTTTTACACTACACTACACTACACACTATTATTATTATTATTATTATTATTATTATTATTATTATTATTATTATTATTATTATTACTATTTATTGGATTTATATGCCGCCCTCTCTCCAGAGGACTCAGGGCGGCTCACATCAAACGAAACAATCCCAATAAATGCAATGTAAAACAGACTAAAAACAGACTAAAAACCGATTTAAAACTAAAAACCAATTTAAAACAATGCATACACACATGCACAATCTTGATCAAGATTTTTTCTAAGCTAAATGTATTCTATAGAGCAGCTTCCCAAGGATGGGTATGAAAACAACACAATACTAATACTTTTGACTGTGATTGCTTCAACAAACTAATCTTCCCATTGAAGCCCAAACTTCTAAAACTGTTAAATTGTCCCTGGAGTGCCTCCCACAGGCACAACACAGGCCAGTCTAAAGCTGGTGAGCACACAAAAAGGTGTGATTTTGTTACTTAATTGAGTTCTAAATCATTTCCTTTGTCAGGATGGATTAACAGACTGGATGAATTGTAGAGGGGTCTTGTTGACTCACAAAATAGTAGCAGTGATGGACATCTACTTATTAGGACCAAGTTCCCCCACCCCACCCCCCACCAAAATTTAATCTCCCAAGAAGAAGATAAAGATGAAACTTTTCAGATGAAATCATGGTTCACTTTAACATTTTATTTTTTTTTAGAATTAAATGCTTTTTAAATAGACATAATGATGTATAACTTTAATAGACATCCTCCTTTTAATACCGTGTTTTCCCGAAAATAAGACCCTGTCTTTTTTTCTTTTTTTTTTTTTTTGAACCTTGAAATAAGAGCTTGGCCTTATTTTCAGGGAGGTCTTATTATTTTGGGGAGCGTGAAACAAGACAGGGCTCCTCTTGCCATTGATTGATTGATTGATTGATTGATTGATTGATTGGTTCGATTTATATGTCACCCTTCTCCGGAGACTCAGGGTGGCTTACAATGCATTAAGCAATAGCCTTCATACTTTTGTATATACCTGCTTAGTAGAGCTTTTGGGCCCCCCAAGCGGTGTTCTTTTTTATACAAAGTCAGCTTATTGCCCCCCACAATCCGGATCCTCATTTTACCTACCTCGGAAGGATGGAAGGCTGAGTCAACCTTGAGCCTGGTGAGATTTGAACTTGCATTAATTGCAGGCAGCTGGTGCTACTTAATAGCACTTTAGTCTGCTTCACCACCAAGGCCATCTTACCTGATTTCCAGCTCTGCATTTAATTATTTTCGGGGGGAGGCTTATTTTAGCGCATGCACTCAAAAGCCTGATTGGGGTTATTATCAGGCGATGTCTTATTTTTGGGGAAACAGAGTAGACATCTGCCAATCCCAATAGAATAAGCTAAGAAATTTATGTTTTAGCTTACCACTTGTATCACCCTTTCTCAAAGTAAATGCTTTTTCCTGGTGGTTTTTGGTGGCATGCAAAATCTATCAAGGGAAGACTGTCTCCTGATGACATGTCCAAGAAGACCATGCACTTCCCTTGTTGCCATTTTGGTCTACACAAGCATATTCAAATCAAGACTAATTAGGAAATTCTGAAAGTATCTCACATGAGTGCTTTATTGGAGATATGGGGAAAATAGGGATGCAAACAATGAGAACCAAATACAAGAGAGGCAGTATTGTTTTACTGCTGAACATAATAATAAATACAAGCAATTTAAATCTTACCAGCGATGCTCTGTATGTGTGGGATGTGGGTTTGTCCTTGGATGACCACGTGCCACAGATTAAGATGGATTCTTCTTTGTGCTTCTGCCTTCTCCAAATGCTAAAGGAAACGGAGTCTGGCTTCCCAGCATGCACTTGGTTTGAGACTGTGGGCTGATGGGTAATGGGGTGGGGGTCAGCTTCAAACAATATACTTGATATTTATCCTTCTGGCCACTAGATGGGGCTAGAGAGCAGCGACAGTATATAAAAGCTATATGCTGTGGCACGGCACTGACTATCTGCTTTTCTTAGGAAACCAAGCGAACAGAGAAGCAAATTAAAAAATGAATGAACATAAGGACAGAATGTGCGCACACAGAGATTTTCTGATGAATATTCTACCTTTTTTTTCCTTTTAAAAGAAGGAAACAACTGCTTTAATCGGGGGAAAGGGGAATAACACAAACGCAAATACTCCTTCCCCATTTCTGATGGGTCGAAAAGCTGAAAAGAATGAAACAGGTTGAATAATTTATGTAAAAGGCCTGTTACACAGAGGGTTTTTTTTTTTTTTGCAATGAGAAAAGTTAAATGCATGCCGCTTTAGAGAGACCTGTGTTTGATATGGAAAAAGATAAATAATTAAGAGTGCCTGAAATAGCATTATGCCCCCTTAGAGAATTATTTCTTTTATAATGCATTGATTTATCTATTGTTTTACCTTGCTCATCTTGTTTTTAGTAGTAGATGGAGTGTTTGTGGAGGAAAGGAGATGAGGGAAACTGCCATGTAATTTAAAAAAAGTTGAAAAAAGAAAAAAAAAACTTTGGGTCATGTGGGTATTATGTGTAGATATGACCTCTGGGCTGCAGTAATGCTGGCAGCCACCAGATGGTGACAAAGGGAATGTCTTTTTTCCCCCCTAAATAGAGACAGTAGTATCATATATAGCCATGATGGCAAACCTATGGCACGCGTGCCAGAGCTGGCACACGGCACCTTCTCTTATGGCACGCAGACCGTCGCCCCAGTTCAGCTCCAGTGCACATGCGCGTATACCTCCCACCGGCTAGCTGATCTTCGGGTCTCTGCCGCACATGCATGGGGGAGCAGGGCGCATGTGAGGGGCGCGTGAGCATGTGCGGGGATGGGGCGCATGCAGGGAGGGCCGTGCGCGCATTGCATTTTGGAGGTTCAGGCCCGCATGCGGCTCCACACACTTTGGGCACTCGGTCCAGAAAAGGTTAGCCATCACTGATATATAGTATCATAATATCACTTAGATGGTATGGATATGTCGTAGGCAATAAAGAAGACCCGGTGGTGAGGACGGGCCATCCGTCTGGATCCTGATGGCCAGCAACTGCGTGGTACACCCAAGAAATAGTAGAGAGGACTACATCACGGAGGATATGAAATGCATGGGCATCGCCCTAGATTGAGCCAGGAAGAAGAAGAAGAAGAAGAAGAAGAAGAAGAAGAAGAAGAAGAAGAAGAAGAAGAAGAAGAAGAAGAAGAAGAAGAAGAAGAAGAAGAAGAAGAAGAGGAGGAGGAGGAGGAGGAGGAGGAGGAGGAGGAGGAGGAGGAGGAGGAGGAGGAGGAGGAGGAGGAGGAGGAGGAGGAGGAGGAGGAGGAGGAGGAAAAAAGGAAGAGGAGGACATTGCCCCTAGTAAACAAGATATTGGAAACATATTTCCTCATGACGTGCTTCCTATCTTAATATTTTAATTTATTCTTCATTTTGTTTCTTTACATATAGCTAAATACAGGTAATCCTTACAACCACAACTGAGCCCAACATTTATGTTGCTAAGGTGAAATATTTGTTAATAATAATGGGTTGTGAAGGCTGTGAAGTAAGAGTAGAAGCCAATCTAATGTGATGATGTTGAATATTATTACATGTAGTAACATCTGTAGGTGGAACAGTGTTTTGGCTTTACTCTTGAATGATTTCCATAATTGGACCTTACATGACCTCAACATCTCTGAAGCTGAATTTTAGTATGCCTGGTTGAGCCAAGCCAATTTAAAGAAAGATAGAACAATTAGGTCCCCTCAATAAATCCCCCCCAACTCCACCAGTTTGGCCTGGGGTGTCAGAAACCAAGAGGTGAAAACCCCAACCCCCAGGCTGGAGTAGATTCCTCTTCTTCTTTTCTTGGGACAAAGGGAGAAAGATGACAATGCCCCTGCTGCCAGCATACCTGTGCAGGGAATTATGTGAAACCCAGAAAATGATTTCAGATACACTTTACCGCGCAGAACAAGTTGAGGGCTGTTCAGTGATAGTCCTGAAATGAGGTTTCAATTCTGAGAACAGAAAGGCTTCCTACTTCACTTTCTTCTTCTTCTTCTTCTGCATTCATCATACTCTAGGTTTAATTAAACAAGTTCATTATCAAATAGTGAATTTCTTCCTGAAAATTTCCACTCTGCATTCAGCTCTACAGCCGAACATTTTAATTAGTTTTAGCTCTCTTTTTTAAATTATTCAGCTGTTTATGCAACTTATTATCCTAGAGAGGTGTTTTTTTTTTTTTTTTGAAAAAATAAATTATCTAGTCAATGATACTTGACTGTAATCTACCTTTACTGTAAACTGCAAAGAGAGATGAATTCTGAATGGGAATATGTAGCATGTGAACATGGAGGAGGGAGGGAGGGAGGGAGGAAGGAAGGAAGGAAGGAAGGGAGGGAGGGAGGAAGGGGAGGAGGGGGGGAGGAGGGGGAGAGGGGAGGAGGAAGAGAAAGGGAGAGGGGAGAGGGAATAGAATAGAGTAACAGAGTTGGAAAGGACTTTGGAGGTCTTCTAGTCCAACCCCCTGCTTAGGCATGAAACCCTACACCACTTCAGGCAAATGGTTATCTAATCTCTTCTTATAAACTTCCAGTGTTGGAGCATTCACAACTTCTGGAGGCAAGTTTTTCCATTGATTAATTGTTCTAACTGTCAGGAAATTTCTCCTTAGTTATAAGTTGCTTGGGAGAGGGGGAGTGGGAGGGGAGAGGGGGAGGAGGAGAAGGAGGAAAGGAAGAAGAAGAAGAAGAAGAAGAAGAAGAAGAAGAAGAAGAAGAAGAAGAAGAAGAAGAAGAAGAAGAAGAAGAAGAAGAAGAAGAAGAAGAAGAAGGAGAAGAAATCCAATCAAAGAGTCAATAAACACTAATGAAATAGAAATGTAACACTCAAGAGCATCTTCCAAAGGTCTGTTGGAAGAGTTTGGTTTCCATCAGCTGACAGGAAATAATTCAGATGGCCACTAATCTGGCTTCAAGGGGAAGATTGAACCATAAAATGGGACTCTGTCTGAAAAGTCCTGGTGAAGAGGCTGTTCTCACCATCTTCAAAATGGGAGACCCACTGGTAATAGGGAAACTATGCATTAGATCACCTAAAACTGGGTGGTTTTTTTTGGGGGTAGGGGACTCTAATATGAAACCAGATTGACTCTTTTCATTTTCCTTGCATGGAGCTGCAACCTCTTCAATGAACCAACTGGAACCAGTCACAGATAAGAACCACAAAAAACATAGGGTGCTTGCTTTCTGGAAGTCATTTAATAAGGCTCATTTCCTTTTAGGTATGGAGAGTGGTGCCATGGCCTAGAGGTGGAGCTCTTGCCTCACAATCAGGAGACTGTGAGTTTGATCCTAGGTAGAGGCAGATATTTCTCTCTCCGGGCACAATGAATATATGTGCTGAACAAAACTCCGCACTGACAACAGGAAAGGCATCCGGCCATTAAATACTCTGCTAGCTCCATTCAGTTGCCCAGACTCCATCCCACAAGGGATTATGGGGCCATTAAAAGAAGAAGATGATGATTTCCTTTTAGGTATGCAGGCAAAATTTCTCAGCAAGTCAGAAGCACAGATGCAATTAATTAATTAATTAATTAATTGTAGCAGAAGCCACTGACTTCACAAGGACTTCCTTTTTGATAAGCAGAGGCAGCATTGTTTCTAATGTGAATGGTTTTTTTTTAGATATTTTTTTTCTCTCTCTCTGATGTTTAGATATTAACTGTTTTTGTTGAGCTATTTAGAAATTCACAAAAATAAAATCAGATTTCACTGCCTGGCTCCATTCTCTTCCACATCATCTTACTTATCAATGCAAAATAAGCAGCGTAGAGAATCTGGCTTGCTTTTTTCTTCTCTGGATATTGATTTCTGCAAGGTATGTGCTAAATTAAGACACCTTCTAAAGAACCCCCTCCCACCACCATTTTTCCATCGTAAAGAATAATAAGACAGGCTGTTTTCAAGTTATGTCCATCTGCTTCTTCTCTGGGCTAAGCCTGCTGTTGCATGGAGAGCTCATTAATGCCATCTACTGACAATTTATCAGAATCCTAATTATTACATGATAGGATATTTAGAAGAGACATTGAAGGTGGAAGCTATGCGTTTATCTGTTGAAGTTTCGTGATGAAAACTTCCTTTAACAGGCACCAAGAGAACAATTCTCTGGATGTATTTGAAGTATTTCCTTGCACCTAAAATGTGCAATCCAAGGAGTTGGCACTAAAATTAATCAGCAATAAAATACTATATACAAGAAAACAGGCATGAATCAATAATGTTGAAACTCGTAACAAAGTACTTCAGACTTCCATTCCATGGAGAATCCATAATCCTGGTCCCAATGCACAGGAACAATCCAAACCACCCACATGCAAACACCATAATAGTGTTGATGGTATTATATTAATCAAAACTCAAAGCCCTAAGTCAAAGAAAACGGATTCTACCCAAATCCACCCTGTTTACAGAGAAGCTGAATCCTATGGACCATTTCAACTGAGCTTTTGAAGTTCTTTGAGGAGGGGTGATGATCAGTGGTGGTATTTAGCCTTTCTATCCGGTTTGGGCGAACCGATAGTGGCAGCTCTGCCCACCACCCCGGACATCATCACGTCCCGTTTTTGATGCTCTACGTATTTTGATGCTCTACGCATGCATGGAGGTGGGCGCGCACTCCCATTTGCAAACCGGTAGCGAAGGTAAGTGAATACCATCCCTGGTGATGATGCAGAAGGAAGGAGGAAAATCTATGAATGCCAGCGATATGGAGAGAGAAGATGGGAGCAGAAAGATGAAAAGATGGAGGAGAGGGCACATTATCATTTACAATAGTTTTGCACCAAGAGTAAGGAAATAGTGCCCTTCAAATGTCGTTGGATGATTACTCCGTTCAACATCAGGCTATATGATCAATAATATGAATGGACGGGAACCATATGTCTATCACAACTAGAAAGCTGTAGGATCTGTATGGTGTTTTTCATCTTGTGCCTAGAGATGATGCCTTTCCTATCTCCAAATACAGCTAGTCCTTAACTTACAACCTGTCACTTGGCATTAGAATAGAATAGAATAGAATAGAATAGAATAGAATAGAATAGAATAGAATAGAATAGAATAGAATAGAATAGAATAGAATAGAATAAAGAGTTGGAAGGGACCTTGGAGGTCTCCTAGTCCAACCCTGCTTAGGCAGGAAACCCTACACCACTTCAGACAAATGGTTATCCAACCTCTTCTTAAAAACTTCCAGTGTTGGAGCATTCACAACTGGAGGCAAGTTGTTCCACTGATTCATAATCTCCTTAGTTCTAGGTTGCTTCTCTCCTTGATTAGTTTCCACCCATTGCTTCTTGTCCTGCCCTCAGGTGCTTTGGAGAATAGCTTGACTCCCTCTTCTTTGTGGCAGCCCCTGAGATATTGGAACACTGCTATCATGTCTCCCCTAGTCCTTCTTTTCATTAAACTAGACATACCCAATTCCTGCAACCATTTTCTGGTTTTCCAGCATTTATTTCTGCTTTCCAGTCAAAAATTCCCATTGGGTAAATTTGATTTGCTTAATGACCGTGGTGTTCCCTTAACAACAACTGGAAAAAGGTCGTAACATTGGGTCTTGTCATGTGGTTACACCCTTAATGCCTGCAATGATTTACGATCATAATTCTGATCTCGCAGTTATAAATTGAAGATTATCTGTATTCAGGAAACAAAAAAAACAACAGAAGGAATTCTTCGTGAACTTTCAAGAAACATTTAGTAATTCACTGCTGAGAGTACAGCACTCTCTAGAGTGGTCATTATTTGGGGTTAGCACAGCCAGCTATGGTAGAAGGAAAAATCACCCAAAGAAGTGATGGAAATGTTGGTTCAGCCATATTTTGACATCCTGGTTTATGTAATCTGCCCTACATGGATTTTAATCTGAGTGAATGTTGATTAAATTCTTGAAAGGGAGAAATTGTTGATGGGCAGAGAGCCACATTATTATTACTATTATTTATCAATTTCTACCAGAATATTGTCATGTTGAAAGCCTTATTTTAAGTACTGGTTAAGGGAGTTATTTCAAACATCAACCAAAGACTCACATAAATTTCATTTAAATCAGGTTAGAAATACAACAGCAGGGAAGAGAAATCTCTATGAAAGCCCCAGACAACGGAACACCTTATGGTGTGCTCAATCCTTCCACTCCTCAACTTCTGCAGAGAATACTGTTGACTATTGTTTTCCTTTGGGTAATTTTTTAATTAAACTAACAGCATGGATGCAAGCGTTAGATCTCTACTATTCAATTGGCAGAGAAAGCTATTTGAATTTTAACATATTCAAGGGTTGCATTCTGTAATAAAAAGAAAAAAAAGCAAAACAAGAGAGAGGGGAATGAAAGAGAGACTCTATCTGCGTGAATATAGATTATTCTATGCAGAATAAATATAGAAAATATTTAATATGAGTTGCCCATCATTTATGAGGGAAGCATTCCTTGGAATACATTGCAAAGATGAATTGTAGCTGGAATCTTGCAAGAATGTATTCATGCACCAAAGAAAAGACCATTGCCCAGGTTTATTGGAGTAGATGTGGAAAGATATGGAACGCCCTGTTTCAATTGCCAGTGTGAATATTATTTTAGCTCACAGTGGGTATGTCTTGTTTAATGAAAAGAAGGACCGGGGTGACATGATAGCAGTCTCCCAATATTGAACAGGCTGCCACAAAGAAGAGGGGGTCAACCAGTGGTGGGATTCAAATAATTTAACAACCGGTTCTCTGCCCTAATGACCGGCTGGGTGGGTGTGGCCATGGTGGGCATGGCCTGGGGGTGTGACAGGCAGGACTCAACCTCCTGTACCCCCCTGGGAGCAAAAACAGGCCAGGGGGATGCGCTGCCCCCCCGTGCCCCATTTTGGGCCTAGGAAGCCTCCTTCCACTTACCTGGGAATCAAAATGGGGCACATGGGGACTCCTAGAAGGGGCAGGGTGGGGAGGGCCAGGGCTAGCCAGCAATTTAACTACTGGTTCACCCGAACCGACCTGAACCGGCTGAATCCCACCACTGGGGTCAACCTATTCTCCAAAGCACCTGAAGGCAGGACAAGAAGCAATGGATGGAAACTAATCAAGGAAAGATCCAATCTAGAACTAAGGTGAAATTTCCTGACTGTTAGAACAATTAATCAGTGGAACAACCTGCCTCCAGAAGCTGTGGGTGCTCCAACGCTGAAGGTTTTTAATAAGAGATTGGTCAATCAATGTTCTAAAATAGCATAGGCAGAGGTGGTATTCAGCCGGTTCAGACTGGTTCGCCTGAACTGGTAACAGAAATCACAGGTGGGCCTGTCCACCTGCCCACTCATCCCAGCTCTATGCCTTCCTATTTAGCCACATTTTTGAGGCCAGGCACATACGTGGAAGGCGTGCACATGAGCAAAGCACATGCGTGGAAGACCGGGAGCATGTGGGAAAGCAGGTCCATGCTCAAACCAGGTGCGCACATGCACGAAGTGAGCAAACCGGTAGTAACATAATCTGAAACCCACCACTGGGCATTGGGTTTTCTGCTTGAGCATGAGGTTGGACTAGAATATCTCCAAGGTCCCTTCCAACTCGGTTAGTTTGTTAAAACCAAATCCTTCAAAACAAAACAAAGCAAGAAAATGCATTGCTTTCATCCGTGATTCTCCATGTTGAACTCACCACCAGTGCATTTGGATGTGTCAGGTCCCTGGCATGTTTCCTATCAGTTGCCATTCTGCTCCGTGAAATAGAAGTGGTGATGTTGGAAATTCTTTCGGAGAAGGCGGTAAAAGAGGAAGTTCAAGGAACTACTTCTACATTGAGCATGACCTTCTTGGGTTTGCTTTCTTATCAGGTGGCCAGATGGCATGGATTGAGCTTCTTGCATCATATTTATCCTCCTTGTGAGCTCTGAAGTGACCTTACCTTCTGTTAGAGTTTGTTGCAAAATCAAATCCAGAAGCACACAGAGATAACTGATTCAGCAGGATTCATGAACTTCTCTTTATATACATAATAACAGATGAAGTAAATTTTACAATACCAATACCAGAGTTCTTTCAATGTGGTAAAGAGCTTTCAGTTCCAGCAGCAGTTTTAGATCTGAGCACAGAGCTTAGTCATGCCCAGACCTCTAGCTTAAGTTTCTGTTTCCAAAACAAACCCCATTGGATGACCTGTTACCATGCCTATTCATTGGCTGATCTATTCCAGTCTGTGAATATTCATACTCTGACACCTTCAGTCATATAAATCAAATTAAAAAAAAAAAGTTTCATCTCCAGACTTATGGAAAATATTATCTCCAGTCTTATGGCAGATTTTTCTATGGTGCGACTGTCATGGCTAAGTCCAAGTCATGTTATTAAGAGATGGTTTGAAACTTTTAGCAAATATGTCCCTCCAATTTTCGCTGCCATTGTTTTGGTGGAAAACTTTGAAGGTGATCACAGCTGCATCACCTTGTATAAAGTGGTGGGTTTCAAATATTTTTACTACCGGTTCTGTAGGTGTGGGTTGGTGGGCGTGGCAGGGGAAGGATACTGTAAAATCTCCATTCCCACTCCCATCCAAGAGAAGGTTACTGCAAAATCCCCATTTCCTCCTGATCAGCTGGGACTTGGGAGGCAGAGAATAGATGGGGACATGGCCAGTCAGAATTTTTACTATCGGTTCAATGAACTACTCAAAATTTCCGCTACCGGTTCTCCAGAACTGGTCAGACGCTGCTGAAATCCACCTCTGCTTGTATATAGAAACTCTGTAAAGTGAATTGCTCAAGATTCAGAAATGATCCCTATTCTTAAATTTCAAAGGAAATAAAGTATCCGTGTCAGAGTGTTTACAATGTGATTACTATTTTGAGACCACCCAGGAGCAAAATACAGGACACAGAGGTTTTGTATTTACAAACAGTGGTTTATATACAAGTTATATACAGTATATATACATACACGTGCTAAGCAAAGCCAGGCAAGCAAGCAATCAATCTTCAACTCTACACGGAGAACTACAATTCAGATACACGCAATGAGGAGAGTGATACATGAGGAGAGAGAGATAGAGATGCCCTCTAATGGCCTCCTTTATATAGACAGCTTCTTAAAGGGCAATAACCCTGCTGACTCATCCTCAGTCTTTTTTTTTTTTAATATTTTTAATTTTATTAACATACATAAATCATAATATATAATATATAACAATATACACAATACCAACAATCAACGAGTACTCCCCCACCCCTCGGGATCATTCCTGCTTCCAAAATCTTAAAGCTTAAAGCTTCTTCTGGTGGTGGCATCCCCCTTCCTCCAGAAAACACATATATTAGGAACTGTTTCCAGATTCCATTGAATTCATTTACTTTCATTATGCCCCTCCTTACTTTAATATTACAAGTCAGTTTATCATTTATGGCAATATCCCATACTTATACCATTCTTCCAAACAATAATCACCTTGTGTCTTCCAGTTCCTAGAAATCATTAACCTTGCTGTGGTCAACAAATTTGTTCTCAACTCTTTAGTCTCTTTTTTACACTTTATATCTTCCAATAGTGAGAGTAATGCTACCTTTGGTGCCTCTTCTACCTTTATTCCTACAATTTTTTTCAATCTCCTTCAACACCATCTTCCACAATTTTTGCACAAATTTACAATCCCGCTCATCCTCAGTCTTAAAGGGCTGGTCAGCTTTAAATCATCATTACTCTGACAATCCGTCTAGCTGGAAGTTTTATCGGATACAGGAAGCCTGTTCTTATGTGGGTTTGTGTGTGGGTATGTGTGTTTCGTTCACTTTGGATCCTCAAAATCTTGTCCCTAACAACAGCATATAATTGTGTGGGAATGGAAACATGCTACTCTCCTAAAGTAGGGTTTTGCTTTATAAGTAGTCCTCGAATTATGAGGACAGTTGAATCCAAATTTCCATCGCTAAGCAAGACGGTTGTTCACTGATTTTTGCCTCATTTTACGACCTTTCTTGCCACAATTGTTAAGTGAATCACTGTAATTATTATGTTAGTAACGGTTGTTAAGTGAATGTGACTTCCTGGCTAACTTTGCTTGTCAGAAGATCACAGAAGGGGTTCACATGACTATGGGACACTGCAACTGTCATAAATACATGCCAGTTGCCAAGCATCCAATTTTTGGGGTTTTTTTTGAAAAAAAATATTATTTTTTTAAAATGTAAACATAAAATACATCTTTTAAGAACGGTCAATAATAGGTGTTAAGGATATTGTTGTTGTGTTACCAACCAGCAGAGTGTAGAGCACAGAGAAACGTTGCTGAGAGCAATGAATAAGAGATGTGCAAACTGGTTTATCAAAAGTTTACTTTATAGTGAAGAAACAATCTCATAGTCTTTAAATGAATCCAAGTCTTTGCCAGTTAAATCAGTCCAGATATCTTCTTACCACACAAACAGTAGTTGGTTAGAATAACAAACTCACTCTGGTTCACAAACCACGATGGTAGCAGATCCATCCAACGATGATAGCACAATGGTTGCAACTCCACACACTATGGTAGCTTATCATCAACTGAATACGTTACAGTACCTTTCTTAAATACGTTTACAACTAGTGATTATCTAATTACAGCATGACTCAGCATTACAATGAATCAGCAGTGAAACTTTAAAGTCACGCAATACATATTCATATTAAAGTCACAGAACACATATATAGCCTGGACAACTTGTTAGGCTCAAACCATATCCTAACAATAGGTACAATCGCTTTCCCCTCTTTATCGAGCTCTTTCCCAAATCTCCACCATTGCATCTTTCAAAATAAAAACCAAAACAATTTTTCCCCACAATTATAATATCTTAATCTAAACATTTATCACTCTTTTATATCACCACAATCTTAATTTCCAAATTACACAACTCAATATTTAATTACAATTGTTTACCCTAAATTCTATCTAAATACCCGTCCTGTGACCCATTACATTAAATCTTTAAATCCTAATCTCTTTTAACTAACATCTAGGCTTATCACACATTATATTCTTCATTATACACAGAATCATTTCATTATTACAATATTATCATCTTCATTTTATTGTTCATATCAACATAGTCACCTTTATTTTGATGTTAATCCCAACATAATCATATTATTATTACTATCAATTCCAACTTAAATCATATTTATTTTAACTATCCCTTAATCATTTTATTTTGGCTATTTTCCAGCATGTTCAATTATTATTTGGCTGTTTCCCAGCATAATCCTGCAAGCATCCAAATTTTGATCATGTGACCACAGGGATGCTGCAACGGTCATAAGTATGAAAAATGGTCATAACGTATTTTCTTCAGTTTTGTTGCAGCTTTGAATGCTCACGAACCAAATGATTGTAAATCAAAGACTACCTGTACAGCATCTCAATATTACAAAATTTACCAAAAGGTCCTAGATTCTCTTCTTCATCCTCTTTTGATTGGTTCGTGTCGATGTCAAACTTGACGGCAAGATTTGGGTGAGATGCAAAGGACATTGGACAAGGTTCATTTTTACAGGTTTTGTTTTTTAGTATTTGGAACATAGTACATAAAATAGTAGAGTTGGAAGGGACCTTGGAGGTTTTTCTAATCCAACTCCCTGATTGAGCAGGAGACCCTATATACCATTTCAGACAAATGATTGTACGATCTCTTTTTGAAAGCTTCTAGTGATGGAGCACCCACAATGTCTAAAGGCAAGCTGTTCCACTGGTTGCTTGCTCTCACTGTTTGGAAATTTCTCCTCAGTTCTAGGTTGCTTCTCTCCTTGGTTAGTCTCCATCAATTGTTCCTTGTCTTGCCTTCTGGTGCTTTGGAAAATAGGTATTCCTATTTTCCTCTTATGAGAAGGAAGGACTCATTGGAGAAAAGCCTAAACCTGGGAAAGATTGAGGGCAAAAGAAGAAGGGGACGACAGAGAACGAGGTGGCTGGATGGAGTCACTGAAGCAGTGAGCTTAAATGGACTCCAGAGGATGGTAGAGGACAGGAAGGCCTGGAGGAACATTGTCCATGGGGTCGTGATGGGTTGGACACGACTTCACAACTAACAACAAATTTTCCTCTTCTTTGTGGCATCCCCTCAAATATTGGAACACCACTACCATGTCATCCCTAGTCCTTCTTTTCATTAGACTAGATCAGGGGTCAGCAACCTGCAGCTCCAGAGCTGCATGCAGCTCTTTGGGCCCTCTGCAGTGGCTCCCTGTCAGGTGATCCCACGATTGACTGGCCCCGCCCCTCACCCTCCCCTCCCAGTCACTCCTCACCTGTCCTGAGAAGGTAAGGGATGGAGAAGTGGCCAGAGAGAGAGAGAGATACAGAGAGAGGGGGAGAGAGAGAGAGACATAGAGAGATACATAGAGAGGGAGAGGGGGGGGAGAGGGAGGGAGGGAGGGGAGAGAGAAATATGTCAAAAAGGATTTTGTGGTTCCTGGTATTTTTTAACAACTGGTTCTCTGCCCTAATGACTGGCTGAATAGGCATGGCTAGGGGGGGTGTCATGTGACTGGTGGAAATGAGCGACATCGAGTTGGCCATCCAGGTTTTGTGGCTCCCGGTGTTTTCTTTTCTGTGGGAAATGGGTCCAAATGGCTCTTTGAGTATTTAAGGTTGCAGACCCCTGGACTAGATATACCTAATTCTTTGTATGTTTTAGCCTCCATCCCCCTAATGCTTCTTATTGCTTCTTCTTTGTCCTCTTTCCAGAATCTCAACATCTTTTCTATATTTGCATTTATTCTAATGGGGTAAAATATTTAATGCAAGATTAAGCATGTGGACATACACAGAGACGTACATGCAAATCTCTCCCCTCCCCACATCAAAGCAACAGTTTTCTCACCCTTTTCCATAAGTTGGATTTTTTTTCCCCTCATCTTTTAAACACACTCTTTCCATTAATGCAAAGGAAAATCACTTTTCACACAATCGGATAGCTGTACTTTCAGACATTTGTCTGATATTGTAAATTTTATCCATACACAAAGTAGGTGTGGAGATTTATACCTTGTGTGATCCTTTTAATGCTTTGTACTAGCTGCTAAGTTGCATATTTTGCTATCCAAGCATTGTAACTCACCACGAAATAACTAACAGTAGAAATTTAGTTAAATCTCAACAAAAAAGCTGGGGTGGAATGGGGAGGAAAAAACACGCAGAGCATCAGTTCTCAGATATAGCACTCCTTTTGGGAAATCAAAATTTTTATTGCCAGAAAAATAAATGTTCCAAATGCATGAATACAGATGCTGTTTGCAAATATGCACAATCTGTCTTTCAGGGGAAAGAATTTATACTGTATATAGTAATGGGAAACAGAAAACTGCATATTTCACTAAATTGCGTCTGTAGAGAGCAAGATTTATATGGTTGCTTTTTGTCACTAAACATGGGCCTCTAAAGCATTTCAGTCGAGGAAATGGACACGGGGGGCTCTGTCCCACATATTCAAAAAGGAGATGCATTTTGATATCATCTGCAATAAAACTATGCATATAACCTTTTTGGCCCTGTTCAGTTGATTTGTAAAGTGCAAATGTTTTGGTGTGAGAGAGGCATTGGTATTTATCTTAACTTGAGGAAATCTGAAGAGGTGCTTGGAACAGAAAGTGTAAGAGATTTGGGGGGTTGGGTCTTTTTCTTGTCCTGAATTCAGGAATAAAGTAGAACAAACGATTCACAAATTTGTGACCATATGGGTGCCTGAAATTTGAAATCTTTGGTGTATCTCAAGAGCCGTGGTGGTGCAGTGGTTAGAATGAATATTGCAGGCTAATTCTGCTGACTGCCAGCACTTTGATCCTGACCAAAGGTTGACTCAGCCTTCCATCCTTTCAAGATCGGTAAAATGGGGACCCAGATTGTTGGGGGCAATAGGCTGACTCTGTAAACCACTTAGAGAGGGCTGTAAAGCACTGTGAAGCGGTATATAAGTCTAAGTGCTATTGCTATTGCTATGTTATGAGTGATATCCAGAGAGAATCGTGGACAGATTTTTAAGCCTGATGCCAGTTCTTGAAGGTCTGTTTTTAAGTCTAGAAAGACACTCAGCAGGAATTCCAGAAGTTCTCTTGATTATATTAAGGTGGAGTAAGAGATTCTTGAAAGCCTATCCAAATTTATGTCTCTCTCGTTTTATACTCAACACAATCAAGGCAGGATTATTTGAGTTTCTTTACCACATTCCCCTCTTTTTCACAACTTAGTGATACCAAATCCCCCTTAACTGCTTGTTCATGTCCTTCCTATCCTCACAATCAGCTTTACATTCCTTTACAGTGCTAAATTGCAATGTAGGGCTGTGGAAGTTGGACCATAAGGAAGGCTGAGCGCCAAAAAATTGAGGCCTTTGAACTATAGTGCTGGAGAAAACTCCTACGAGCCCCTTGGACTGCAAGGCGATCAAACTGGTCAGTCCTAGAGGAGATCAACCCTGACTGCTCTTTAGAAGGCCAGATCCTGAAGAGGAAACTCAAATATTTTGGTCACCTAATGAGAAGGAAGGACTCGTTGGAGAAGAGCCTAATGCTGAGAAAGATTGAGGGCAAAAGAAGAAGGGGACGACAGAGAATGAGGTGGCTGGATGGAGTCACTGAAGAAGTCAGCGTGAGCTTAAATGGACTCCGGGGGATAGTAGAGGCCTGGAGGAATGTTGTCCATGGGGTTGTGATAGATCAGACATGATTTTGCAACTAACAACAACAACAGTGCTAAAAACTACTGACCTGGAGATCTTTTTATCTCCTTCCATGTGGAGGAGGAATCAAGGAACTAATTGAACCAAAGTTCTATTGTGAACTGGTAGTAAAGGCAAGTAGAACCCACCCCTGATCCGTGAATGAAAAATAATTACAACAACATAGTACAATTGACTTGTGGGGCCGGCGTGATGTGCAATAAATTCACATGGTACTATAGGATTGGGTGATTGTTATCAGGATTCAGTGGTATAGGGATTGTCTCTCTTTCACTGTGAGTTGTATTGTGTCGTGGGGGGTGCACGAAGGGAGGCTAAGCCAATCTCATAATACACATGTTGTACTCTGACAATAAAGGTTTGAATTTGAATTTGAATTTATATTTTCCTTTCCTTTCCCTTTGTTATGTATTTTTTTACTTTTTCTTTCTTTTTATTTTTCTATGTATGGTTTTTTTTCTGCTCTGTATTTCTTTTATATTTTTTTGTATTTATATTAGTTTTATCAGTTTAACTCAGAGGTGGTATTCAGCAGGTTCTGACCAGTTCTGGAGGACCAGTAGCAGAAATTTTGAGCAGTTCAGAGAACCGGTAAATACCACCTCTGACTGGCCCCGCCCCCATCTATTCTCTGTCTCCTGAGACCCAGTTGATCGGGAGTGTTAGGATATGGTTTGAGCCTAACAAGTTGTCCAGGCAATATATGTGTTCTGTGACTTTAATATGAATATGTATTGTGTGACTTTAAAGTTTTACTGTTGATTCATTGTAATGCTGAGTCATGCTGTAATTAGTTGTGAACGTATTTAAGAAAGGTACTGTAATGTATTCAGTTGATGAGTTGCTACCATAGTGTGTGGAATTGCTATCCATTGTGCTATCATCGTTTGATGGATCTGCTACCATTGTGGTTTGTGAACCAGAGTGAGTTTGTTATTCTAACCAACTAATGTTTGTTGGGTAAGAAGATTCTGTAACTACTGGACTGATTTAACTGGCAAAGACTTGAATTTGTTTAAAGACTATGAGACTGTTTTTCTACTATAAAGTAAGCTTTTGATAAACCAGTTTGCATATCTCTTATTCATTGCTCTCAGCAACGTTTCCTTGTGCATTTACTCTGCTGGTTGGTAACACAACACCAATATCCTTAACAGGGAGGGAATGGGGATTTTGCAGTATCCTTCCCCTGCCACACCCACCAAGCCACGCCCACAGAACTGGTAGTAAAAAAAATTTGAATCCCACCACTGGTTTAACTATAATGGTTAACAAAATTATTTTTAAAAAACAGCCCAACAACTAAGTGTTCACTCAGATCTTTAGCAAACAGAGTTTAGATGGAATGTCATCAACTCTGAACTGTGCAATGTTAAAAACCAGTAGCGGGATACTTCACTATCAATTTTCCATGTACATCGGTGACTAGGCCCCAGTAAATGTGCTTGTATCCAGGGGTGAAATCCAGCAGGTTCTAATGAACCGGTAGTGGAAATTTTGAGTAGTTCGGAGAACCGGCAAATACCACCTCTGGCTGGCCCCAGAATGGGGTGGGAATGGAGATTTTGCAGTATCCTTCCCCTGCCACACCCACCAAGCCACGCCCACAGAATCGGTAGGGGAAAAAAATGGATTTCACCCCTGCTTGTATCATTTTCACCTAAATGGGATCATCTCCCTTCTCCCCCACCTTGGAGTCAATTCCCTTTCTGCTAAAAAGCTTCAAAATCAAGGTTTTTATATATTTATTTATTTGCTTTAGCTGTAGAGTATTGGATCCAATTATTCTCAGCATCTAACTACAGAATTTATTTTAATAAGGAGTGCAGTAAAACAAGGCATATAAAAATCAGATGCATAGGCAAAAAAAAAAATTCATCTTTAATCATTAAGCTACAGAACAAATTGAGCCCTGCAGTTATTTCATTCCCAAAGGAGATCAGAGATTTGAAAGTATTGAAGGGATTAAACATTTGTGTTTGAGTGAACGTGTTCAGTGGTTTTTTTTTTTGCAGCCAATATAATTATTTTCTCCCAAATCCTTATTTTTTTTAAAAAAGTGAATTCAACACTCTTGCTTTATGGACTGCTGTTTCTTTCCAGATACTGAGCTTCAAATATATATATATATATATATATATATATATATATATATATATATATATATATATATATATATATATATATATATATATGCATTCACCATCTCTGTCACTCAGAAACTTTATTTAAAATAAAAAAAAGAATCCCCTCCACCCCATTTAGAATAGAATAGAGATGGAAGGGACTTTGGAGGTCTTCTAGTCCAGGGGTCACCAAGCTTTCGAACCTCAGGGACCACTAAATTCATAATTTTAAATCCCGCGGACCACTAATATGATCTGCCTAATGACCGGCTGGGTGGGTGTGGCTAGGTGGTCATGTGACTGGGTGGGTGTGGTCAACTCAATGTCACTCACATTGAGGGGCACCTTGCCAGCCTCTACTCACCCCTCCCCTCTCAGCCACTCCTCCCCTGCCTGCTCAGGCTCCTTAGGGCCCCAACAGGAAGCAGTTGTTGAAGCTAAGCAGCCACCATGAGAAAGAGTTGGCAAAATAATAATAATAATAATAATAATAATAATAATAATAATAATAATAATAATAATTTTATTTATATACCACCCATTCTCCCAAAAGACTCAGGGCGGTGTACAGCCAGAATCAAAATACAAATATACAAATATACCATACCCCAGTTAAAATTAATTAAAATCATTAAATAGTTTTGGCCGAATTTTAAAACCCAAAATTAAAACCCAATTTAAAATCATTCAATTTGACAGCCCCGCCTGTCGGAACAGTAGGGTCTTGAAGGCACAGTGAAAAACCCGGAGGTCAGAGATGTTATGAATATCGGGGGGCAATTCATTCCAGAGGGCAGGGGCCCCCACAGAGAAGGCTCTCCTCCTGGGTGTCGCCAGCCAACATAACTTGGCCGACGGCACCCTGAGGAGTCCCTCCCTGTGGGAGCGAACTGGTCGGTGGGAGGCTGTTGGTGGCAGAAGGTGGTCTCGTAGATATCCTGGAGCACAGTTCAAATTGGATCTGACCGAGAAGGAGGCTCAGCAGAAGCACCTCACTGAGGACTAGGTGCATAGGCTTTCCAAGCAGAGGGAAGAGACCTACAGGAGTGCAAGGCCAGGTACCAGTGCCTGGAGGCTCAGCAGGCTGAGATGGTCAGCCAGTTCCAGGCTATGATGCAGTCCCACTGGAACGAGGCCCTCCGGCTCTTTGCCACCACCAGCACTTCCCTCCAGCCTTCAGCCAAAGCCCCACACCAGGAGGCTAAAGCAGACCCCAAGTCAGAATTTCTGCCCCCCTCTAGCCCACACAAAAAGACCGCAAAGGGAGAGACACTGCAGCAACACAACCATTCATTGCATATATCCGGCCGAGGGGCTGTAATTTGAGGACCCCTGATTTAGTGCAATGTAAAAAATGCAAATAATTTTTCTGCGGACCACCAAAATTTTCTCGTGGACCACTAGTAGTCCACGGACCACCAGTTGGTGACCGCTGTTTTAGTCCAACCCCTTGCTCAAGCAGGAGTCTATATCATTTCAGATAAGTGGCTTTCCAGTCTCTTCTTAAAAGCATCCAGTGGATGAAACACTCACAACTTCTGAAGGCAACTTCTGTTCCACTGGTTAATTGTTCTTACTGTTAGGAAGTTTCTCTTTAATTCCAGGTTGCTTCTGTTTTATGTTTGTTTATGTTTTATTAAATTTATATACCGCCCTACTCCCAAAGGACTCAGGGCGGTGAACAGGCACAGAACAAAATACATAAATACAAAAGTTAGAAACATAATTAAAACCAAATTAAATAATTTAGCCCAAGACAATTAAAAATCCCAATAATTTAAAACAAATTAAAATTCCAATTTAAAAATTTAAAAGAAAGGGGAGAAAATTAGGCCAGGTCTGCTTGCTGGAATAGGAGGGTCTTAAGAGCACGGCGGAAAGTGCGCAGATCCGGGATCCTCCGTATCTCCGGGGGGAGCTCATTCCAGATAGTGGGTGCCCACACAGAGAAGGCCCTCCCCCTGGGGGCCGCCAGTCGACACTGCTTGGCTGACGGCACCCGGAGGAGCCCCTCTCTATGAGAGTGTACCGGCCGGTGGGAGGCTGTTTGTGGTAGCAGGTGGTCCCGTAAATAACCAGGTCCTAAGCCATGGAGTGCTCTAAAGGTGGTAACCAAAACCTTGAAGCGCACCCGGAAGACCACCGGGAGCCAGTGCAGCTCACGCAGGAGAGGTGTCACACAGGAGCGCCATGTTGCTCCCATAACCAGAGCGGCCGCACTCTGCGCCAGTTGGAGCCTCCGGATGCTCCTCAAGGGGAGCCCCATGTAGAGAGTGTTACAATAGTCCAGGCAGGAGGTGACGAGGGCATGAGTGAGTGTGTGGAGGGATTGATTAGTTTCTATCCATTGTTTCTTGTCTTGCCTTCTGGTGCTCTGGAAAATAACCCCATTCCATTGATTAATTGTTCTCATTGTCAGGAAATTTCTCCTTAGTTCTAGGTTGGATCTCTCCTTCACAAGTTTCCATTCATTGCTCCTTGTTCTGTCTTCAAGTGCTTTAGAGGCTGTTCTTTGTGGCAGCCCTTCAAATACGGCTATCGTGTCACTCCTAATCCTTCTTTTCTCTAGACTAGATTTCATTTAATGGCTATCTTGTTCTATGTAATGCAGTATGCTTAATTCCTATATTTTCCCTTTAGTTTTCCATGAGAACTGAGATCTGGAGAAGACAAATAAATATTAAGAATAAAGTTATGTAGAACTGGAGAGGACATCAGAAAGAAGTGGCGGGTAGGTGGCAGAATGAGGAAGCTGGCAAAAAGAATCACCAAGTTGCACTCCTATTTTGCACTTGGCTTTTGAGTAGGGAAGAAACCAAAGATGACAAAGTGCTGGCTATTTCAGTAAGGTAATGATCTGATAGGGACATGGGGGCTCAGTGGCTAAAATGCTAAGCTTGTCGATTGAAAGATCGGCAGTTCAGTGGTTCGAATCCCTAGTGCCGGATAATGGGGTGAGTTCCCGTTACTTGTCCCAGCTTCTGCCAACCTAGCAGTTCAAAAGCATGTAAAAAATGCAAGTAAAAAAATAGGGACCACCTTTGGTGGGAAGGTAACAGTATTCCATGTCCCTTTGACATTTAGTCATGCCAGCTACATGACCATGGAAAGGTCTTCAGACAGGAAGGAAGGAATGAAGGAAGGGGAAAGGGAAAGGGAGGGAAGGAGAAGGAAAAAAAGGAAGGAATGAAGGAAGGGGAAAGGGAGGGAAGGAGAAGGAAAAAAGGAAGGAAGGAAGGAAGGAAGGAAGGAAGGGGAAAGGGAGGGAAGGAGAAGGAAAAAAAGGAAGGAATGAAGGAAGGGGAAAGGGAGGGAAGGAAAAGGAAAAAAGGAAGGAAGGAAGGGGAAAGGGAGGGAAGGAGAAGGAAAAAAGGAAGGAAGGAAGGAAGGAAGGAATTTTATAAAGATAGATTGGCATAAGGATCTTCATGAGGAAAAGCAAGGACACGGGACTAAATATGCACAAGGAGATCTATCCATTCCACGGCCCTCCAATAACTCCTGATTTGTGGTTTACTTCATGCTCTCTGAGCTGGGTGGTTTCCTTGCAGCTGTACCATTACCCAACTAGGTAACACCATCAGTCCTAGAAGGGAGTAGGGTTTTCCCTCTCGTTATATACAGTAACTTGCCCTATCAGTGTTGTTGGGAGTGTTGGGTCCTACTTTGTAGTTCCTCAGTTAGGGTGTTGTTTACTGTTTGATTTTTTTTTTTTTTTGGCCTTAGTTTGTAGTTCCTTGATTGGGGTATTGTTTGCTAAAAGGGCTGCTGGGATTTCATTAGCAACATCTTGAAGACCTTAAGGTCCTATCTACTTTCAGAAAACAGATGCTGCTTCTAATGGAACTACAGCTCAGTGTTCCCCAATCTTTCCAGCTTTGCAGACTGTCGGAGGGGAGAGATGGTTCCGTGTGAGTGGCAGACGAATGTGCATGTGTGCAGCTCCATTTGCAGCTGCCGCTCATAAAAATGGAGGTTTGCACACATGCACACTCACCAGCAGCTTGGGCAAGTGTGTGCAGCTGTGGACATGTGCTCTCACCCACTGCTTCCATGGCCCAGTTCCAAAGGGCCTCGCCCAAGGGTGGACTTCAAAAATTTTAGCAAGGGGTTCTGTGCCCGGTTGCTGGGATGGTGTGGCCATGGTGGACATGGCCTAGTCGGCCTCCTGCACCATGGCAGGAGGGGCATTTTTGCCCTTTTTTCACCCTCCCTGAGCCTCCACGCTCTCCTTGCACTTACCTGCATCCAAAATGGGCCGTGTGAGGACTCCTGGGAGGGGCAGGGCAGGATGGGCAGGGCCAGCCAGGAGTGGGATTTGGGAGTTCTCCGAACTGCACAGAATCTTAGCTAGAGGTTCTCCTGAACCCCAGCAGCCCACCCCTAGCCTTACCCCAGTAGTGGGCCATAGCCCAGGGGTTGGGGACCCCTGTTATAGCTGACAACATGGATGTTCGACAGATATGTGGATTTCAAGTTTCAGAATTCCCTACTCCAGGGGTGTCAAACTCAAGGACCATGGGCTGGAACTGGCCTGCAGGGTGCTTAAATCTGCCCTGCGGGGCTGGCCTGGAAACAACAAAGGACCAGCCAATGGTGCCTCTGGCAGGAAAAATGGGGCCCGGGGGGGCGTGTGCCCTGTTTTCATCCACAATGGTCTCCTGCAGCCCTCTGTCAGAGAAAACGGAGCTCAGGTGGGGCATGTGTGGTCCCCCCTGGGCTCCATTTTCATAGGCAGAGGGCTAGCAAAACAAACTAAAACAAAACAAAAGGAGAAATGTTTTCCCCTTTGCCTCTCAGCATGCAAGAAGGGACAGGAAAGGAGAAAGAGAAAGGGAAAAAGGAAAGACAAAGAAAAAGAAGGGAAGATGGGAAGAGAGCAAGGAAAGAAAAATAAGGAAAGAGGGGAAGGAAGAAGAAAGGAGAATGAAGAGGGAAGGAAAAAGAAGAAAAGGAAGGGAGGGAGGGAGGGAGGGAGGGAGGGAGGGAGGGAGGGAGGGAGGGAAGAGATTATAATGAGAGTGAGGGAGTGTCTCAGGGAAGTTCTGTCTTAGCACTTGGCCCCCATAGGTGCCCCCCGACACGAGTGATGTTGAGCTGGCCATATTTACCATGGCCATGCCCACTCCCACCCTGGCCCTCCGAGGTCAAACACAACCCTGATGCAGCCCTCAATGAAATTGAGTTTGTCACCTGAACTCTCATTCAGAATTTTGGGAGTTCAAGTCCACAAATCTAGGAGGCAAGAAGATTAGGTGAGTTGGTCTAGCTACATGCCAAAGATTATAACAATCACATTTTCAAATGATAAACTTCCAGATTTCTTCATCAGAAGAAAATCCACCAGTTTTGAAAAGATATCACCCCTTCGGTTGCAGAGTGGCGGAGTTTAACACATTGTTAAATAAATGATAATAATAAAAAGAGTTACTTATCTTCCGTAGAAATACAGTGTGAAAACACCGCACTGTTCCTGAAATACGAAATATCTTGTTATATACTTTATTAATGGCAAAAATAAGTTGGATAAGAAAAAAAAAAAGAGCTAGTCATTCATACGATGATGAATTCACGAGAAAATTGAGACAGACAAAGCTCTGCCAAATGAAAAGGGGCTACTTGTTATTGCAGATTTGCTGTTTGAGAGAAACCCACAGAAAAAGAACGTAAATAAAAATGGAAAGAGAACTGGAACAAAAATGATATTCTAACACTTTCTTGGGGTTTTTTTGAACAAAGATAATCCGGGCTATGAGATAATGACTTAAAGATTTGATCGGGATAAGTAATTTAGAGTCCTGGTTGTAGCTACGATATCAGTTTCAGAGCTAGGCAATTTAAAGTGATTTTTCTCTTGAGCAGACAAATATCCCAAGTGCTTTTTCTCATGTCGGAGAGTAAGATTTTGCACGAGAGATATTATTCATGTATCAAATCAGATACAGTTTAAATGGTGGTTAAAAACAACAACAACAAAAAAGAAGCTTTAAAGCATTCCAGTTGCTGCCTCAGCATCTTATACAAGTGGAGCAGAACATAAATGAAACTTAGTAGATCTTTAATAGCAGGTAAAAATCAACAACTACGAGGCTACTTCATGTTGATAAAGCAGGATGGTATATAAGGAAAACTGACTTCCCCACGGCTACAAATGAAGTTGATCCTACAACAGCTCTGAGCATTGGTGCCATATTGTTGTTAGTTGCGAAGTTGTGTCCAACCCATCACAATCCCATGGACAACATTCCTCCAGGCCTTCCTGTCCTCTACCATCCTCTGGAGTCCATTTAAGCTCACACCGACTGTTTCAGTGACTCCATCAAGCCACCTCATTCTCTGCCATTTCCTTCTTCTTTAGCCCTCAATCTTTCCTAGCATTAGGCTTTTCTCCATTGAGTCCTTCCTTCTCATTAGGTGGCCAAAGTATTTGAGTTTCATATTCAGGATCTGGCCTTTTAAAGAGCAGTCAGGGCTGATCTCCTCTAGGACTGACCTGTTTGATCGCCTTGCAGTCCAAGGGACTCATAGGAGTCTTCTTCAGCACCATAGTTCAAAGGCCTCAATTCTTTGGTGCTCAGCTTTTTTTATGGTCCAACTTTCACAGCCATACATTGCAACTGGGAAAACCATAGCCTTGACTATACACAGTTTTGTTGGCAGGGTGATGTCTCTGCTTTTTAGTATGCTGTCTATCTTTGCCATGGCTCTTCTCCTCAGGAGCAAGTGTCTTTTAATTTCTTGGCTGTAGTCCCCATGTGCGGTGATCTTGGAGCCCAGGAAAATTGGTGCCATAAGGAATGCCATCTTAGCTCAACTTTGATTTCTCATCTGTCTGCTCACTATTTGATGGATACCACTGTGACAACTGATAGCTGGATATATAAAGTGACTGTCTTGAGTAGCTCTGCAGATGAGGATGAGCAACACGAAAGGATCTGCCCGTTGACATCTGCCACTCCATTGGTTTCTACCGATGAGCCAGTTGATCTGATAGCTCAGTAAAGTTCTCCTTACTGTCTCCTTTCTGACAGTGAGAACAATCTGCCAATGGAACACCTTGCCTTCAGAAGTTGTGGGTACTCCATCACTGGAGGCTTTTAAGTGTGATAAAAAGGCATTAAACTGTGCAGGAAATGGTAAACCACTTCTGTATTTTATCAAGAAAACCACATGGAAAGACAATATATAATCAATTGATCGATCTATCAATCAATCAATCACTTGCTATGCCTTAGACTCATCCTCTGTCTACTCCCCCTTGGTGAAACGGTAGGATATCAGCCAATTGTATTGCTAATATTTTCTGAACAGAACAGCTGCTAAGTCAACAAAATATATAAGCTTAGCACTGAATAGTAAACAAATTGATGTACGCAAACTAGACACTATTCTCATTTAACTAATTGTGAGTTTTGTCTGAGAATACTCAATATATTTCTCCTTTACTTTTACCAATGTACCAATTAAATATCACAAGATATTGCGATTTTCTGAGCTGCCTACTAAAGGAGGCAGCTAAAAATCCCTATGGATTTTACTTCGCTAGTTATTGCCAACTCTAGGGGGCAGTACTCATCTCCATTTCATGGCCCTTGAGACAGCACTATTCAAAGACATTTCTGCATGAGGTCCTGAAATACTGTTACTTTCCCACCAAAGTGGTACCTGTTTATCTGCTCACATTTGCCTGTTTTCAAACTGCTAGGTTGGCAGTAGCTGGGATGAGGACAGGAGCTCACCCATTAGGTGATATGCGGGTCTCGAACCTTGGTTGCCAGCTTTCCAGCCCAGTTATAAAATGTAAACGTTTTTCTCTTCCTCAACAACTTCACCTTTTACTATTGTAGTGAACAAAATCAGACCTTTTCCAATTTATGTAGCTGTTGCTGAAGATTTCTTCCTCCTAGATTAATTTTAATATATGCATTCATAACTTTATATCAATGGTACGTATCTTGATACTTTTGGTTCATTTCCCTTTTCTTTGTTTACTGAAGGATTGTATCTTGGTCTTACGACTGAGGCTGTGGCTATTGCTTTTACTTCCGCTAAACATTTGATTTCCAGTTTTGCCTTTTTAAGCATCCTAAACAGTTACAAATGCTTTTTGATTCCCTTACAAATTATAAGAGAAGAGGCATGAAATTTTCCTAACCTTTCTTGCAGCTCTATAAATCACAAACAGACAAGAAAGTTAAGCGTGGCTTCACTGGAAAATGCTGTAGACAGATGTAGCACGCATTCCTCTCAAAATAATTCAGAACCAGTTTCAATTTATCAAATGCCTACTTTATCTGTCAAAACAATGTCCTTTCTCTACTAAAGGGCATTGTTTCTGCAGCAAAGGGAAAAAAACACAAGTTCTGATGCATTGTTATCTGCAGATGGATAATGGAATAATAGAACAACTTGCAGCTTTTCAGACGAGCAGATCAAAGGGCAACATCCATTGCAAATCTTATTAAAATAAATTTACCTTAAAAATGCAAAAAAAAATTTTTTTAAAGACATTTATCGTCCAAATGACTTGTTTTTTGTTTTTTGTTGGTTTTTTTCCAACAGCGATCTGCAATAAATAAATAAGCAAACAACTAAAAAAAAGGTAGACTTATCTGTTGGGATTCAGGAGAAACAGAATAACAGAGTGAAACGTGCATCAGAAAAGTATCTTGCTGGACTGCCACTTCTAAGATCTGGCAGCTGCTTGGGGGAAAATATTTGCAGTGGCTTTGTTTGAATATGCCATGGATCTCCACAGAGTCAGGAGATTGCCGTGGGACCTTGCGGTGAAAGGAAATTCTAATATTGAAAGCGTTTCATGCATCACAATATATTAATGTTCCAAATCAATTATTTTTCATTCAGATTCTCAACGATCTCGGGGAAAAAAAAAAAGAAGGGCTTTGGGCTTGATGTTGTCAGAGTTAAGCAACTTGAAATCCAATTTACTGAAGCTGAAGGGTGAAAAATGACAGAGGACGCATTTTCTGCAGGTCTCAAAACACACATTTGCAGCACGGGTTAGAGTTAAATGAACCCTTAGTAGGAAGGCAGCCTGATTAAAAGTGGAGTATGACCATCCAAGTTAATGGTTACCAAACTCAAAGCATTGCTTTTGGAGAATTGCTGGAAATGTGGAACAGAGCTCCACTTTGGCTGAAAAGGAAGACGTGGTCGATGAAAAGTTTGGTATCAAAGTTGTTCAGGTTTACCATGAAGGCAATCTGAATCATCTTGACCTCTGACCATCCCCCAAAAGGGTCTAGGACAATGATGGTGAACCTTTTTGGCACCAAGTACTGAAAAGGTCACGTGGAAATGTCGCGCCCACACACGTTCATCAGGGTCACACTCCAGAAAAGCCAAACTTCCGGGTTCTGGCACGCATGCGTGCCCAATGATCAGTTGGTCAGTGCACATGCGCAGGCTGGTTTTTGGCACTGCCACGTGTGCAAAGGGATCATGCTCCAGAAAAGCCGAACTTCCGGATTCTGGCACGCATGCGCACCTGACAATCAGTTGGCAGGCACACCTGCACACACTGGTTTTTGGCACTACCACGTGTACAAAGGACAGTTGATTGTCGCATGCTTCTGCACACCAGAAACTCAGAAGACAAACAGGCAACATGGCTTCACGTGTGTTCTATCCCCGTCCCCACACACACACAAACAGCCAGCCGGGGGTTAAAAAATTACTTGGCACACACAAGGTTCGTTATCAGGAACTTGGCAGCAATACGATAACCGCCTGCCAAGTGCTTTACTTCAAGAAGAGGGAGTTTTCCTCCACCAGATAAACACCAACAAATACACACAGTTTTCAAAAACAGTCCAGCTCAAACAGAAACCTTCAGCAGATTCAGGCGTTGTACAAAGTGACTAGCCAGAAGTTAGCTTTGTCCGTCACAGAGTCTAAATGGCCACCACACTCTCTTATATAGCCTGTGGGGTGTGGTCCAGTGACTCAGATTAATCCCTGGCACACCTCCTCATCTGCTGCAAACGTTTATCTCTCCTTCGTTGGCGTGGATCCAGGAACGACGTATCACCGTCATCGCTGTCATCGGAGACACCTGGCTCCTGGCCAATCTCCTCTCCCTCGGCAGACACCTGAGGCATAGCCAGAGAGGAGGGGCCTGGAGAGGGAGGCCTGGCCGGCTCCTCTCCTTCATGTTCAGAGCCTTCTCCCTCCGATAAAATGGGCTCGGGGGTCGGAGCCACAACAATGTGACAATTTGGGCACATGTGCCATAGGTTCACCATCATGGGTCTAGGACAACACCACAGCCAACTTCCCACAGTCAACTCACTGCAGGACAACTCGCCACAAGACAAGACTTACATTCATATCGAAGAAATGGTGGATTAGGATGTTAAGGGAAAGACAAATGCAATAGATAGAAAGGATGCCAAGAGAGGGACAAAATGAAATGTGAATGACATTTGTTTTAATGATTTTAAATAATTAAATTGAATTGTTGAATTGCTCCTCGGTGAGTTGGCTGTGGCGAGTTGGCCGTGATGAGTTGGCCTATCCGCTCACAAAACTCTTCCAATAATTGTCCCAAAGGTGCTTTTTTTTCCTAGAGGCAACTGGACTTTCTGGTTTTCTTTGAAGACGTTTTGCTTCTCATCCAAGAAGCTTCTTCAGCTCAGACTGGTTGGTGCGGAATGGAAGGATTTATACTCCTTGCAGACACAGCTGGTCCTTTGCCTTCTTTTAGGAAGTCGTTGAGGCCACTTGGAGGTTTATCTGTGTCCTCAGGGTCACCTGAATAGTGCAAATCGGTGTGGAGTCTTCTTGGAACTGCTGAATGGACTGTGTTGTGGAGTTGTGCTTTCTGCAGGATGTCTTCTGCCTTGTGTCCTTTCACTGTTGAAGACAAGCACAGGTTGTTGGGGATGAGTCTGTGTTGTTTGCATCTCAAGTTGAAGTGCAAATGGTTCCAGTAGTCTACAATTTTTCTGGAAATCTGTCCATACTGCTGCACCATTCGAAGGGTGTTTGTCAGAATATTCATGACTGGGAAGACATGGTAGCAAGGTCAGCCAATGAATAGGCATAGCAGCTAAGTCAGCCAATGGGAGCTGAAACAGTTTGGAGTCTGGGTGCAGCTTAGCTCTGAGTGCTGTGCTGAGAATTGAAACTGAAACTAGTCTGCTGTATTCTGCTTGTGTTTTGCTTGTAACTGCTACCACGTTGGAAGAATCTGCTGTTGGTATTGTACATTTATTTCATGTGTTATTATGTATATAAAGAGAAGTTATTGAATCCTGCTGAATCAGTTACCTGTGTGTGCTGCAACAAACTCTGACAGTGTTCATCCCAAAATGCAGAGCTAAGTCTACAGAGATTCTCTCAGTCATCCAGGTCATGGTTGTCCCAAAGGTGCTTTTTTTCCCCAAGAGGCAACTGGACTTTCTTGTTTTTCTTTGAAGATGTTTTGCTTCTCATCCAAGAAGCTTCTTCAGCTCTGACTGGATGGTAGGGAATCCCTCCATTAACCTGAATGACTGAGAATCTCCACAGACACTGCCAATAATTAATGACTGATGCTACTGAGTGTAGGGCAGAGATAAATGTAAGATATATATACTGAATCAACCTTCGGTAGCCAACTATTATTTGTCTGTCTGCCTTTTACATTGAACAGGGATAATTTCATTGAGTTGTTCAGATTTTTGGAAAATTGGATCTTAAAGCTGGGGAGAATCTGGAATTAAGAGTCTACAGCCAATGGAGTTCCTTCTGCACAAACTTGCTCATTTCAGCTTTAGATTCAGAATTTTGGAATTCTTAAAACACATGTCTTCTAAAAGCTTAAAGTGACAAAAAAAATTGGGTGAGCTGAAAATTATCATTTCACCAGATGAAAATTGCCCAACAAAAGGATTGTTGAAACATTGTTGTTGTTAGTTGTGAAATTGTGTCCAACCCATCGCGACCCCATGGACAATGTTCCTCCAGGCCTTCCTGTCCTCTACCATCCTCTGGAGTCCATTTACCTGTAAGCTATGCCAACTGCTTCAGTGACTCCATCCAGCTACCTCATTCTCTGTCATCCCATTCTTCTTTTGCCCTCAAACTTTTCCAGATTAGGCTCTTCTCCAGTGAGTCCTTTTTTCTCATTAGGAGGCCGAAGTATTTGAGTTTCATCTTCAGGATCTGGCCTTCTAAAGAACAGTCAGGGTTGAACTCCTCTAGGACTGACCGGTTTGATTGCCTTGCAGTCCAAGGGACTTGCAGGAGTCTTCTCCAGCACCAGAGTTCAAAGCCTCAATTCTTTGGTGCTCAGCCTTTCTTAAACATACTTGCATCCTATTACCACCTTGAAGAATCCGACATTGTTTTGTTATGCCTCTATAAATCTGTGTGTTTACTAAGAGGGTTTTATGAGGAAAGATTAGGAGAATAAGAGTTGTTAGATTTTGACAGGGTGTAGAAATGAAGATATGATAATAATGAAGACAGGAGTGCTAGGAAGCATTAAGTAGTTGCTGACTAGCCAACCTTCCTCAATGAACAAGACTGCTCTTGCCTCTTAAGATCTATTACCAAAATTTCAAGTATACTAAAACTTGATTCAATAATGGAGTTGAGTGGCTGATGGTTTGTCTGCTTTCCCCTTGCTTGAAGGTTCATCATTTGCTATTAACACCATTATGTATGCGCCCTTGCAAAAGCAATCAATTCTGGATGGTCATAAGTTTGTTCCTTCACTTTGCTTAACTGTTCTGGACAATTTTGAAGGTAGAGTGCTGGGGAACATATGAAGAATGGTTACAGGAATTGGGTTTGTCTGTTGTTGTTGTTAGTTGCAAAGTCGTATCCAACCCATCGCGACCCCAAGGACAACGTTCCTCCAGGCCTTCCTGTTCTCTACCATCCTCTGGAGTCCATTTAAGCTCACACCTACTGCTTCAGTGACTCCATCCAGCCACCTCGTTCTCTGTCATCCCTTTCTTCTAACCCTAACCCTAACCCTAACCCTAACCCTAACCCTAACCCTAACCCTAACCCTAACCCTAACCCTAACCCTAACCCTAACCCTAACCCTAACCCTAACCCTCAAACTTTCCCAGCATTAGGCTGTTCTCCAGTGAGTCCTTCCTTCTCATTAAGTGGCCAAAGTTTCATCTTCAGGATCTGGCCTTCTAAAGAGCAGTCAGGTTGATCTCCTCTAGGACTGACCGGTTTGATCGCCTTGCAGTCTAAAGGACTTGCAGGAGTCTGCTCCAGCACCATAGTTCATAGGCTGGGTTTGTCTAGGCTAGTGAAAAGAAGGACTAGGGGTGACAAGTGTTTCAATATCTAAGGGACTGCCATAAAAAAGAGGGGGTTCAACCTATTTTCCAAAGCACCAGAAGAACCAATGGATGGAAACTAATCAAGGGGAGAAGCAATGTAGAATTAAAGAGAAATTTCCCAACATTTAAAAATAATTAACCAGTGGAATTATTTGCCTTCAGATGTTGTACATATCCATCACTGGAGGTTTTGAAGAAGTGACTGGACAGCCTCTTGTCTGGTATGGTATAGAGTTTCCTGCTCGAGCAGGGGGTTGGAGTAGAAGACTTCCAAGGTCCCTTCCAATTCTGTCTATTCTATTATATTGTCTGGTTTTTTTGGATCAAAACATTCATTTGGATTTAATCTACCAGGGCTCAATATTGGATATAAGGAGGAAAAAAAAAACCATTTTGCTACATTTTGGTAGCCACATATCAGAGAGAAGTGTTCCTGATAATTTTCCTAGTCCCCTTGGCATCTCCTGAAATGTTTAAATCTTGCTAGTCTCTAGGCAAAGGCCACATAAACTATGTCCCTATCTTCATTTTCAGAATTTATAAGTTACATTGACTAGAAGAATGACTTTCAGAAATTAGAGATCCCTTTATATCTTCTTAAAAATTCTTCTTGGCTCAGACAAGTTGCATAATTTCTTACAGGCATATCCCGAGTGGTGCTCCCGCAATGGCTTCGAATGAATTGGAATTAATGGCCAGGTTTTAGAAGACATAATTCTGAGGAGCAGTTGCACACGTGCTCTCTAAGTGACATTCCGTATTTTTATCCATTATTTTAAATTTCTTGCCTTTCAGAATGGAAAAAGATTGTCTTAGATAAGAAAAAAAGTTTAAGTCCAGGAAGTGTAATGGTGTTCATATTTATTGCCCTATTCCAAACCAAGAAGAACCAACCCTTTATTTATTTATTTATTATTTATTTATTTATTAAATTTATATACCGCCCTATTCCTAAGGGACTCAGGGCGGTGAACAGCGAACGATAAAAATACATGTAATACAAACGTTAATAATAAAAAACCAATTAAAATATACTAAACATTCTGGTCCTAGATAATTCAAGACATCCCAGTTTAAAATAAAATCAAAAAGCAATATAAAGGGAAAGTTAGGCCAGGCCGGCCTGCTGAAACAGGAATGTTTTGAGGGCACGGCGGAAAGTGCGCAGATCCGGAATCTTCTGTATCTCTGGGGGGAGCTCGTTCTAGATGGTGGGTGCCCTCACAGAAAAGGCTCTCCCCCTGGGGGCCGCCAGTCGACATTGTTTGGCTGACGGCACCCTGAGAAGCCCCTCTCTATGGGAGCGTACTGGGCGGTGAGAGGCTATTGGTGGCAGAAGGCGGTCTCGTAAGTACCCCGGTCCTAAGCCATGGAGCACTCTAAAGGTGGTAACTAAGACCTTGAAGCGCACCCGGAAGACCACAGGGAGCCAGTGCAGCTCACGCAGGAGGGGAGCCACATGGGAGCGCCATGCTGCTCCCATAACTACCCGCGCGGCCACATTCTGGACCAGCTGGAGCCTCCGGGTGCTCCTCCTTTCATTTATGAGTGGAGGGTCATAGAAATCCTCTGTTCATTTGACATGACATGACTGTTGATATTTGCAAGGACAACTCTAGCAAACCAAAGAAATTAAAGGTAGGGAGTAAGAGCAAAGAAAGGTTAGGTTTACTCTGAAGTAGCACCATTGCCTATAACTCCAGGTAGCTTTCTGTTATTGCAAACTATTTTTGCTCCCTCTACGTCCATTGGCCAATTAATGCAATCACTTCTCTTTAAATTTTCCACCTCTCTTATTCAATAATGAACAATCCCAATTCCCTCCCCACTCCTGGGGGAAGGATATTGCAAAATCCCCATTCCCATCCCACTCTGGGGCCAGCCAGAGGTGGTATTTGCTGGTTCTCCGAACTACTCAAAACGTCCGCTACCGGTTCTCTGAACTGCTCAAAATATCCACTACCGGTTCTCCAGAACCTGTCAGAACCTTTTTGCTTTAGCTGCTCTTGCCTTCTGGCAGCTCTGGCAGCTCTGTGCATGCTCCTCCTGTTCCTCTGCCTCTCTGCTGTCCAACTCTGGAGGTTCTGAAGTCCACACATCACTCCCAGATGGCCCTGGCCCCATCTCTGCCTCCAATGCAGAGCCCTCATCCAGGCCTTCCCCAGTCTCCAGAACTGGCCCATGGTCCTCCCAGCCTCCTCACTGTCCGACTCTGCTGCTAGCTCCACGGACTGCTGGCAGACCACAACAGGATAGTTGTTATGCTTTTGTTATTAAGAGTGACATTGTCTAGATGCATGAAATTTCATTTGGGCCTCTATCTTTTTAGTGTGTCCTATTTTAGTTAAGCCAGAGACATTTTGGAGTTGATTGACTTCTGAACCTTGTAAATAAATAATAAATTCCAGTGTTGCTAGACAGGTAAATCCAATCTATATTTTAGTTCAAAAAGAGCCACTTTGGCTGTATTTAGTTCAGCCACAAGCAATTAAAATAATTGTATTTTATTTGAACTATAAACAATTCCACAAATGCTGCACGTTAAAATGTTAAATTGTCCGATGCAAATGTATTCCACAAAGGTTCAACTAACTGTGACATGAAGTAGATATCTAAATAAATAAAACAAATGGGAACAGATATTAAAATGAAATACTGAACGATTTAATGCCTTGTTTGAAGAGGTTAATAATACATTCCATTTTGGAATGAGATGCAGTCCTGCATTTAACTGAAGCAAGAGACAGCTGATAGGGGAGAAGGATTTCAAATACAAATATTGATATTGCTTATTTTCTGTTATGTTAGTGTAAACATGCTTTGGCTACATCAAGGCCTGTCATGTTTCATCTGATTTAAATATACAAAATATGATTAATATACTTCACATTTCCAAAATGCAGATAAGTACTTTGGACTGAGTTACTCTGAAAGAGAAGTGTGAAGACAAATTGAATCTCTCCTATAGTCCTCGTAGATCAAACTTCCTTGGTTGCACTTCAGACATGACCCAGGACGTCAAAATGGAAGTCAGCCATCTGCTTCTTGGTGATCTCTGGAATGTCTTATCCCTTTTGGACATCTTATGAAATGCTGCATCATATACCATATTTTTCGGAGTATAAGATGCACCGGAGTATAAGACGAACCTTAGTTTTTGGGGAGGAAAATAGGGGGAAAAATTCTGCCTATCAGGTATTCATCTGGCTAGTGTCCTTAGCCTGGTCAGCTTTAGCACATTAGTTCACTCATTGGTTTTGAGGTTGGGGCTGGTTGGGGCTAAAAACAGCTTCTAAAGCACAGCTGATCATCGGGGGGAGCAGCAATTAGAAAAGCAGGCAAAGAGTGGAAGATCGCTTCACTCGCAAGTGCTGGGTTGGGGCTGGAAAACAGCTTCAAAAGCACAGCTGATCGTTGGACGGAGGTCCAGTGACTAAAGCAGGCAAAGCACGGAAGGGGTAAGAGAAGGCAGCAGCTGTTCCGGGTAGCCATTTTGGGCACCACGTGTTGCGTTTTCAGCCTCCAAACATGTCACGTTTTTGGGTGGCGATCAGCGGCGATGTGCTTTGGTGATCCCCGCAGCCTTAAAGGGCTCTCAAATGGACTGTTTGGAGGCTGAAAATGCGATGTGCGGAGCCCAAGAACACAAGCCATTGTCGGTGGCAATCTCTGCAGCCAGGAAGAGGATGTATGGAGGCCGAAGGGTGAGAGCTGGTGGGTGGGCAGGGTTACATTTGGAGTATAAGACGCACCCAAATTTTTAGCCTCTTTTAGGAGGGAAAAAGTGTGTCTTATACTCCGTAATATACGGTAGATAGATAGATAGATAGATAGATAGATAGATAGATAGATAGATAGATAGATAGATAGAGATAGATAGATATAGATATAGATATAGATATAGATATAGATATAGATATAGATATAGATATAGATATAGATATAGATAGATATAGATAGGTTTGTGCCAGTGGTGAAATCCAAATTTTTTTACTACTGGTTTTCTGGGCATGGCTTGGTGGGCATGGTGTGGCTTGGTGGGTGTGGTTTGGTGGGCATGGCAGGGGAAGGATACTGCAAAATCCCATTCCCTCCCTACCCCTGGGGGAAGGATATTGCAAAATCCCTATTCCCTCCCAACTCTGGAGCCAGTCAGAGGTGGTATTTGCTGGTTCTCCAAACTACTCAAAGTGTCTGCTGCAGGTTCTCCGAACTGCTAAAAATTTCCGCTACAGGTTCTCCAGAACCTGTCAGAACCTGCTGGATTTCACCCCTGGTTAGTGCTGAAATTCTATTCAGGTGTCTCAAAATTGCATCAGCAATTTTGAATAAATATCCATGCAGCCGTTTCATAGAAGGGTCCCCAGGAATAATTTTCAAATGTAAACAAAAGGCCCAGGACATTGTGATATCTGGGACAAAATGATGCCCCCCTTGGCATACATTTTGATTCTCCTCTGAGTTGTGATACATACAAATTAGGATATTGATTTTACATAGAGCACCGTTTTCGATATTTGTTTATGCCCGTGCATACTTCTGCATCTTCTCAGAGAGAATGTGAGGGCATACGGGGCATTATAGCATTGATTTATAGCCATTGTATAGGCTGCCCAATGACACTGTTCTCTGGGCAGCCTGGAAACATAAAATATTAAAATACAGAAAAATAACCAACGGCAAGCATAAAGATTGTCAACGGAGATAGATTTAAAACAAGATTCACAGCACAGGAAAAAAATAATAATAACCTCAACTGCCATGTTTAAATGGTAAGGTACAATTCAATTTTATGAAGTCTGTTTTAAAAAACCAGAAACCTAGAGGTAAGATGTGTTTAAAGGAAAGATCGCATAAGACTTTTTTTTATCAATACAATTCGCCATTTATTAAAGATGCTGAAAACCTGTGTTTAAGGCAATCACTGTGGCTGTCTTGGTCTTGTCAAAGTAGCCAACCTAGAACTATAGAGAAATTTCCTGACAGAACAATTAATCAATGGAATGACTTGCCTCCAGAAATTGTGGATGCTCCAACACTGGAAGTTTTTAAGAAGATATTGGACAACCATTTGTCTGAAATTGTATCGGGTTTCCTGCCTGAGCAGGGGGTTGGACTAGAAGACCTCCAAGGTCCCTTCCAATTCTGTTATTCTGTTAGCTCCTTCTAGATATGTTGGCTATAGGAAGAGGTGGGTTTCACATAATTTAACAACCGATTCGCCTAGGACAGAACCAAAAATGTGAACACATGCATGCCTTCTGCGCTTCCGCGCGGCTGTAAACACACTGTGATTTCATGCGCGTGGCTTCCAGGACACCTTCTCAGGCAGCTGCGGTGAGTAGAATGGGTGAGGCGCGGAAATCAGCTGGGCTTTCTGGGCAGGGCGAGTGAGTCAGAGCGTGAGATATATAGGACGGGATAGCACCAGGGCAGATGGGTGGGCCCAGCTGGTGTTTGGAACTACCAGTTTGCCTGAACCAGTCCGAACTGGCAGCAGCCCACCTCTAGCTGTAGGCCAATGGTGAAATCCAATTTTTTTTACTACCGGTTCTGTGGGCGTGGCTTGGTGTGCGTGGCATGGCATGGCATGGCATGGCTTGGTAGGTGTGGCAGGGGAAAGATACTGCAAAATCCCCATTTCCTCCCCACTCCTGGGGGAAGGATATTGCAAAATCTCCATTCCCACCCCACTCTGGGGCCAGCCAGAGGTGGTATTTGCCGGTTCTCCATACTACTCAAAATTTCCGCTACTAGTTCTCCAGAACCTGTTAGAACCTGCTGGATTTCACCCCTGCTATAGGCTCAATGTAGTTCCTTCCAAATATTGACTTTAGGGATGTGTAATGGCAAACATCTGGGGGCCAATGATTTGAAGAATGTTGAGTGACCTCTTTGTCTATGGCCAACTCATTTCTCCAAAAAGAATGACCATCTTCAAATGATTATCATATCTACCTGGATACAGCCTTTCTAATTTTTTTTTTTTTATGAGGAACACTGACAGGGTTATTTATATGTTCTTGAAACAGATTAGGTTAATCTTTCCCAAAATGATAATTCAAGAAGACTAAAGTCAGCAGTAAAATCATGTCACTAGAGCCACATAACCTTTGTCAATACCGGTTTGCAGGTGATTCACGTTAAATTGTTTTGATCATCTCAGTGGTGTTCCCCTGAGTTTCAAATCAAACTTGGGTACTATTAAATCACAACTCATCAAGAAAATTAATCTGAAAGGGCCATGTTAGGCTTATCGTGGACTGAAACAGCCTCCTGCAGTCAAGCATACCCTGTTTCTCAAGGTTTTTTTACATTCTTATTTTTAACCAGCTTGAGAAAGAAGATCTTCACAACCTCTTATATCTTAACTAGCTGGATGCCCATGCTTCACTATGAAACTATGTACTCGGGCTTGATAAATTGACACTTAAAGCCTGAAACTTAATGTAGAATGTGTAACTCCATAGCATCAGATATAAGGCAACTGGCAGTTGGAACAGAGGAAGAGGGGGAGTAGAATGTCCCAGCCAGCAGGCCAGATGGTTCATGCGCTGGCCATGCCCACGCCCGGTTTAACAGAGCGTGTTAATATAAGGCAACTGGCAGTTGGAACAGAGTTCCTTTCAGGTGGGGAGGGGGAGTAGAATGTCTAACTCCTTAACATCAGTGTGTGTGGATATAATACTGTATATGAAATACTAATGATCTGATGGTCATTTCAAAAAATCCTTTCTTAGTGAGCATCTAGAAGCCAAGAGGAACATATGTGCCAAATTTCAAGGCTTTACCATTCTGGAGATTTCGTGATGAGTGAGTGGTATTTGGTTTTTATATACAGTCAGGTCCATAAATATTGGGACATCGACACAATTCTAACATCTTTGGCTCTATACACCACCACAATGGAGTTGGAATGAAACAAACACAATGTGCGTTAACTGCAGACTGTCAGCTTTAATTTGAGGGTTTGTACATCCAACTCAGGTGAACGGTGTAGGACTTACAGCAGTTTGTATATGTGCCTCCCACTTGTTAAGGGACCAAAAGTAATGGGACAATTGGCTTCTCAGCTGTTCCATGGCCAGGTGTGTGATCTTCCCTCATTACCCCAATTACAATGTGCAGATAAAAGGCCCAGAGTTCATTTCAAGTGTGCTATTTGCATTTGGAATCTGTTGCTGTCAACTCTCAAGATGAGATCCAAAGAGCTGTCACTATCAATGAAGCAAGCCATCATTAGGCTGAAGAAACAAAACAAACCCATCAGAGAGATAGCAAGAACATTAGGCATGGCCAAAACAACTGTTTGAAACATTCTCAAAAAGAAGGAATGCACCAGTGAGCTCAGCAACACCAAAAGACCTGGGAGACCATGGAAAACAAGTGTGGTGGATGACCGAATAATTCTTTCCCTGGTGAAGAAAACACCCTTCACAACAGTTGGCCAGATCAAGAACACTCTCCAGGAGGTAGGTGTACGTGTGTCAAAGTCAACAGTCAAGAGAAGACTTCACCAGAGTGAATACAGAGGGTTCACCACAAGATGTAAACCATTGGTGAGCCTCAAAAACAGGAAGGCCAGATTAGAGTTTGCCAAACAACATCTAACAAAGCCTTCACAGTTCTGGAACAAGATCCTATGGACAGATGAGACCAAGATCAACTTGTACCAGAGTGATGGGAAGAGAAGAGTATGGAGAAGGAAAGGAACTGCTCATGATTCTAAGCATACCATCTCATCAGTGAAGCATGGTGGTGGTAGTGTCACGGCGTGGGCATGTATGGCTGCCAATGGAACTGGTTCTCTTGTATTTATTGATGATGTGACTGCTGACAAAAGCAGCAGGATGAATTCTGAAGTGTTTCGGGCAATATTATCTGCTCATATTCAGCCAAATGCTGCAGAACTCATTGGATGGCGCTTCACAGTGCAGATGGACAATGACCCAAAGCATACTGCAAAAGCAACCAAAGAGTTTTTGAAGGGACAGAAGTGGAATGTTATGCAATGGCCAAGTCAATCACCTGACCTGAATCCCATTGAGCATGCATTTCACTTGCTGAAGACAAAACTGAAGGGAAAATGCCCCAAGAACAAGCAGGAAATGAAGACAGTTGCAGTAGAGGCCTGGCAGAGCATCACCAGGGATGAAACCCAGCGTCTGGTGATGTCTATGTGTTCCAGACTTCAGGCTGTGATTGACTGCAAAGGATTTGCAACCAAGTATTAAGAAGGGAAAGTTTGATTTATGATTATTATTCTGTCCCATTACTTTTGGTCCCTTAACAAGTGGGAGGCACATATGCAAACTGCTGTAAGTCGTACACCGTTCACCTGAGTTGGATGTACATACCCTCAAATTAAAGCTGACAGTCTGCAGTTAATGCACATTGTGTTTGTTTCATTCCAACTCCATTGTGGTGGTGTATAGAGCCAAAGATGTTAGAATTGTGTCGATGTCCCAATATTTATGGACCTGACTGTATACAGTACCTTAATATAGTATACACCTTCCAAGGTTTATTCTTGGCTGGTCACTCCTGGAATGACCAAAATGGTAAATCACCATCAGATGCTGAATTAGTTAGCAGTAATTTAGCAGTAACTGCAAATTAGCAGTAACAGTAAATTAGCAGTAACTGTGAAAGGGATCTGGGAGTATAAGTGGACACTCACTTAAATATGAGCCAGCAATGTGTGGCAGCTGCCAAAAAGGCCAATGAAATCCTAGGCTATATTAACAGAGGGATAGAATTAAGATGGTGTGAAGTGTTAGTACCTTTTTATAATACCTGGATAAGACCATGCTTGGAATACTGCATCCAGTTTTGGCTGCCACAATGTAAAAAAGATGCTGAGGCTCTGGAAAGAGTGCAGAGAAGAGCAACGAAAATGATTAGGAGGCTGGAGGCTAAAACATATGAAGAATGATTGCAGGAATTGGGTATATCTAGATTAATGAAAAGAAGGATTAGAAGGTGACATGATAAGCAGTGTTGCAATATTTGAGGGGTTGCCACAAAGAAGAGGGAGTCAACCTATTTTCCAAAGCACCGAAGGCAGGACAAGAAGCAATGGTTGGAAACTAACCAAGGAGAGATGCAACCTAGAACTAAGGAGAAATTTCCTGACAGTGAGAACAATAAAACAGTCAAAGGACTTGCCTTCAGAAGTTGTGGATGCTCCATCACTGGAGGCTTTTAAGAAGAGACTGGACAGCAACTTGTTTGAAATGGCAGAGGGTCTCCTGCCTCAGCAGGGGTTTGGACTAGAAGATCTCCAAGGTCCCTTCCAACTCGGTTATTTTGTTAAATTATCCAAACAGCATGTAAAGAATTAAAGCAGCAGGATAATGCTAGTTTAAAAAGAAAAATCAGATTAATACACGGTAAAAATATCTTTGATGTAGCCAAGAAACAAAACTAATAGATGTGTGGAAATTGGTTTTGATTCACATCATTGATGATTGGCTCCATCCTGCTGTAATCTGGTTTGAATTTGAATTAGGTTGGTTGGAAGTTGAAAAACAAGGATCTTTGGGCATGTATCACATTGGTAAGAGGCATCTGATTTTATTTATTGACTCTGTACCTCTACCTCGGGAGGATTGATCAATTGGGTGATTTGCTCCAAACTGTCAGTTCAGAGGCTCAGTTGAATCTCCATCAAAGCTCCTTGACCCAGCTTCCTTTGATGCTTTGTCTTGTAATTGTGTGTCTTTAACATTTTATATTTTATATGAATCTCATTTAGCCATAAGAAAGGCTGAGCGCCAAAGAATTGAGGCCTTTGAACTATGGTGCTGGAGAAGACTCCTGCGAGTCCCTTGGACTTGAAGGTGATCAAACAAGTCAGTCCTAGAGGAGATAAACCCTGACTGCTCTTTAGAAGGCCAGATCCTGAAGATGAAACTCAAATACTTTGGCCACCTAATGAGGACTCACTGGAGAAGAGCTAATGCTGGGAAAGATTGAGGGCAAAAGAAGAAGGTGACGGCAGAGAATGAGGTGGCTGGATGGAGTCACTGAAGCAGTTGGCGTGAGCTTAAATGGACTCCAGAGGATAGTACAGGAAGGACTGAAGAAACTTTGTCCATGGGGTCACGATGGGTGGGACATGACTTCGCAATTAACAACAACATTTAGGGAAATTCTGGGACTGCTCCTTCATGTATCCTGTAAAATCTCCTTTTTTATTTTGAATATTCACCAACTTTCTCAACAGCTCATGAACTTGTTCCAACTTCAACCAAAAAAACGTCATTCCTTGCAGCTGAGTATTAATGCATATATCTTTCTGAGAGCTTCCATCATTGTTGGTAATGGCGAGAGCTTTGGGTTTTTTTTGTTTTTTTGGTTCAGTCATCACTTTCATGATCTGATCCCTGGGTAATGGCAGTACAAGGACATTTGGTTAGATAGGCTACTGTATATTCTTTGTAGTGCATGCTATATTCATTAAAGAGGAGAGGATATTTTCCTTCTAATAGGGTGATAAAATAAAACACTTCTATTTGGGGGGCCTCAATTACACAGTGAGAGACTCACAAAAGTAATTGGCATCAGGTAACGGTGCCACCGGGGCTGAGAGTGATTAACAATGCAAGCTCAAGACACTTTTGTCTTTTAAGTTGGGCTTCTTCCATAAACTATCAGGAAGAGATCTTTAAACAAGTTATTAAGGTCAGGGTTGATTTGAAGAATGTTCATGCATTTCCTGATAATAGCCTTAGTTCCACCTCGAAGTTATTTATCCTGCTGACACAGCTAATAGAAAATTATTTGTATTTTTGATGGAGGACATTCCAATAAGAATTCATTCACTCCCTGCTTTATTCCAGCGAGAGAAAGAAGAGCAATTAGGAAATATTAACCTCCACAAGTGATACTCTCCCACCCAGTTCTTTCAAAGATAGATTAGATCAGAAAGATGCTGGAGAGAGAGGGGGGAGAGGGAGAGAGGGGGGGGAAGAGAATAGATACATACACATAGGTAAAGGTAAAGGCTCCCCTAGCACATATATGCCAGTTATTCCCAACTCTAGGGGGTGGTGTTCATCTCCATTTCAAAACCAAAGAGTCAGCGCTGTCCAAAGACATCTCCGAGGTCATGTGGCCGGCATGACTAAATGCCAAAGGCGCACAGAACGATCTTACCTTCCCACCAAAGGTGGTCCCTATTTTTCTACTTGCATTTTTTACGTGCTTTCGAACTGCTAGGTTGACAGAAGCTGGGACAAGTAACGGGAGCTCACCCTGTTACGTGGCACTAGGGATTCGAACTGCTGAATTGCCGACCTTTCGATCGACAAGGTCAGCATCTTAGCCACTGAACCACTGCATCCCTATATATACACATATGCATATACACACACATGTACGCACAGAGAGAAAGAGGGAGCAATGATAGATCGATAGAGATTGATAGGTGATAGATAAATCAATAGATATAGAAGTATAGAAAGAGAGAGAGGGAATAGATCAGCAGTCCCTAACCTTTATGGCTTGGTGAGCCAGCAGGGGCAGAGGGTCTGTGCAAACTTGCCTGTGCAAATTGGCCCATGTGTACACATAGTGGTTTGCACACGTCGAGCTGCACCTGTGTGCATTGGCCTGCTGCTCATGTGAGTAGAACACATCTGACTTCTGAACTGGACCTGGTCCACAGTAAACCATGGCCTAAGGATTGGGGAGCTCTGTAATAGATAGATAAAGAGAGAGACAGACAGACAGACTATAAACAACCAACTGCAATCAAGAAAGATCAAGCTGCCTTGCACTTCTCTTTGTCTTCATCTAGAAGAGATTGAACAATATTTGTGTGAAATGGTGTAGGGTTTCTTGCTTGAAGCAGAGGGTTGGACTAGAAGACCTCCAAGGTCCCTTCCAACTCTGTTATTCTGTTATCTCTATCACTAGCTTCATCTCCATCTCCATCATAGGAAGAAGGGAAGTTCTGGTCAACCCTGATAGAGTCCAGCATGCCCCAACCAGTCTAGGATCTGACATTTAAGTCAATATCAGCTGATTTCCTCTCTAAATTCAACTCTGAATTGTTCTTTGAAGCAATCGTTGTTGACTTTAACTCTGGGATCCATTTGTAGGTGCATCCCTGATTTTATTTATGGAATTTATACTTGCATTTTCAGCTACTGATTATGCTTAAGACAGTCTATAGGAGAGAGAGAGAATGACAGAGAGAGTGGGAGATAAGGAGAGGAAGAGGGAGAGACAGAGAGAATGACAGAGACAGAATGACAGAGAGAGAGAGTGGGAGAGAAGGAGTGGAAGAGGGAGAGACAGAGAGAGACAGAGAGAATGACACACAGAGAGAGAGAATGACAGAGAAAGAGAGTGGGAGAGAAGGAGAGGGAGAGGGAGAAGGAGAGACAGAGAGAGACAGAATGACAGAGAGAGAGGGAGAGAAAGGGAGAATGACAGAGAGAGAATGACAGAAAGTGGGAGAGA